>NC_142867.1:103215000-103537500 GCF_051225735.1 Oryctolagus cuniculus
ATAATGCAAGCTGAAGGATGCAATCATAATGAACACATATGTACCAAAGAATAGACATGACAAATATATAAAATGTCATCCTACACAGTGAAAATCATAAATTATAATTGGAGATTTTAACACAACCTTTCAGAAATTTTTAAATAAAGTTAAATATGCAGAGGTTCTAGAAAATTTTAATAAAATGATTAATAGGTTAAACCAACAAAATAAAGAAATTCTCACCCAACATGGAATATACATCATTTTTGAGAAAACATGAAATTTCTTGAAACTGTTTGTGTGTTAAATTCCAAATTATCAACAGTATACAAACTATATTCTCTGTTAATCATGAAATAAAATTATAATTAATGAATAGAATTTTTGTTAAATATCATATGCCGGAAAACTAGGTTGCAAATATTATGTGACCTTGGATTTAAAACAATACTATAAAGAAAATTACAAAATACTCATATCTGAGAGACAAGGAAACACTACATGCCAAAACTTTTGGAACACAGTTAAACAAGTACTTAGAGAGAAACTTCTAGTTTGGAATACACTTGCCAGCAAAAAAGAAAGATTGAAAACAAATGCTAAACATTCAACTCCAGAATCTGGCAAAAGGAAAAACTTGGAAAATTCTATAAAATTCTTCTGTAAAAGGTATAGGTAATTAGAAAATAACATTCCATTTACAAATGTAACAATGCCTGCACAATATTTTGGATTTTATCAGATAAAGAAAACACAGGACCTTTGTAGAATACAAATACAAAATTAATTGTAAAAGAGGATCTAAATGAATGAAACCAAAATACCACAATCATGAAAGAATGATGTCATTGAGTAAAGATGTCCATTACTGTTAGGATTAGTTCCTAAATATAATGCAATTCCAATAAGACTTTTAAGGCAACTTGTCTCTAAAACTTACAGAGCAGAACACACTTGAATAAATAGCCATGTCAGCTGTGAAAAAGAAAAGCAAAGAAGGGAAGCTAAACTTGGCAAACACTAGGTCATACTGAAAAGTCAGAGCAATAAAAAAGGTACACAGTAGAAGCACAGGATAGATGAATAGATTAGTGGAACAATAACAGAATACAGAAACAGACCCATGGTGGGGAAGGCATTTAGTGTAGCATTTAAGATTCTGTATGGAATGCCCACATCCCATATCTGAGTGCTTAGTTTCAAATTCTGGCTCTATTCCCAAACCCAGCTTCCTACTAATACATACCACGTGAGGCAACAGGTGATGATTCAAGTACTCCCACTCATGGGGGAGGCCTGGATTGATTTCTAGGTGGTTTCTGGCTATGACCTGACCCAGCATCCACTTCCAGCTGTTTCAGGCATGTAAGGAGTGAACCAGATGAGAGTCATCCTTTCTCTTTCTCTCACTCTCTCCCTCTTTCTCTTCCTCCTTCTATCTCATTCAAATAAGTAAACAAAAATTTGACCAAAGAAAGAAATGATTGGGAGCCAGCACTGTGGCATAGCGGGTAAAGATGCAGCCTACAGTGCTGGCATCCCATATGAGTACCAGTTCTAATCCCGGCTACTCTACTTCCAATACAGCTCTCTGCTGTGGCCTGGGAAAGCAGCAGAGATGGCCCAAGGCGTTGGCCCCTGCACCCAGGTAGGAGGCCCAGAAGAAGCTTCTGGCTCCTGGCTTTGGCTTGGTCTAGCTCTGGCCTTTGCGGCCATTTGGGGAGTGAACCAGCAGAGAGAAGGCCTCTCTATCTCTAACTCTGCCTTTCAAATAAATAAAATAAATCTTAAAAAAAAAAAAAAGAGGGAGGGGCCGGTGCTCTGGCGCATCGGGTTAATGCCCTGGCCTGAAGTGCTGGCATCCCATATCGGCACTGGTTCAACTCAGCTGCTCCACTTCCAATCCAGTTCTCTGCTATGGCCTGGGAAAAACAGTATAAGATGGCTTAAGCCCTTGGGCCCCTGCACCCGCATGGGAGACCTGGAAGAAGCTCCTGGCTCCTGGTTTCGGAGCGGTGCAGCTCTGGCTGTTGTGGCAAATTGGGGAGTGAACAAGCAGATGGAAGACCTCTCTCTGTCTCTACCTCTCTCTGTAACTCTGTCTTTCAAGTAAATAAAATAAATCTTAAAAAAAAAAAAGAAAATGTAATGGTAACACTGCAAGACATTGGTGTAGGTGATAGCTTCTTAGACAAGACCACTAGCATAGACAACAAAAGCAAAACTAAAAATATGGGATTTTATCATACTCAGAAGCTACTGCCCAACAAAGAAAATGTTCAATAGAGTGCAGAGATATCCAAAAGAATGGGAAAAAATATTTGTGAGCTATCTAACAAATATCCAGAATATATCAGCAACTTTAAAAACTCAATAGGCCGGCGCCGTGGCTCAATAGGCTAATCCTCCACCTTGCGGCGCCGGCACACCGGGTTCTAGTCCCGGTTGGGGCGCCGGATTCTGTCCCGGTTGCCCCTCTTCCAGGCCAGCTCTCTGCTGTGGCCAGGGAGTGCAGTGGAGGATGGCCCAGGTGCTTGGGCCCTGCACCCCATGGGAGACCAGGAAAAGCACCTGGATCCTGGCTCCTGCCATCGGATCAGCGCGGTGCGCCGGCTGCAGCGGCGGCCATTGGAGGGTGATCCTACGGCAAAAGGAAGACCTTTCTCTCTCTGTCTCTCTCTCTCACTGTCCACTCTGCCTGTCAAAAATAAAAAAAAAATAAAAAAATAAAAAAAATAAAAACTCAATAATAAAAAAGAAACCAAACCAGTTAAGAAATGGACAAAGGACCTCAATAGACAGTTCTCAAAAGAACTACAAATGGCCAACAAATATATGAAAAAATGTCAACATCACTGACCATCAGGGAAATGCAAGTCAAAACTACACTGAGATATCACCTCACCTGTGTCAGAATGCCTATCTCCAAAAGACAGAGAATAAAAATGCTGGTGAGAATGTGGAGAATGGAGAACACTTATTCACTGTTGGTGGGAATATAAATCAGTGCAACTCTATAGAAAACAGTATGGAGATTTTTTAAAAAACTAGAAATAGACATGCCATGTGATCCATCAACCCAACTACTGGGTATATACCCAAAAGACAGGAACATGTAACAAACAGATAGCTGCACCACCATGTTTATATCATCACCATTCACCATAGTCAAAATATGAAATCCACCAAGGTGTCCATCATGAGATGATGGATGAAGAGATAGATAGATAGTTAGATATAGATAGATAGATAGATAGATAGATAGGATGAACATATATATGACTGGTGAGATATATTTTTCAAATATGAAAAATCATATTCTTCAAATATGTATATATAGGAATATTATTCAGCTATTAAAAATAATGAAGTTCTACCATTTGTGGCAAAATGGAGGCAACTGGAGCACATCATGTTGAGTGAAATAAGTTGAACACAGAAAGATTAATACCATGTGTTTTCCTTTATATGTTTGAGCCAAAATTTAAAAAGGAAAAACTGGCCTTTACAGAATGGCCAACGACATTAGCTAGCATCACTCAACTCTCTAACAGGGAAGCAGGAGACTAAGTAGACTACAAGAGACTGAACTGTTTAGATCTCTTTTTTTTTTTTTAACAGACTCATGTTCAATTTCACTCACAAAAAAAAAAAAGCTGCGAAAAATTTTTTAGAAGATTTTATTTTACTTGAAAGTCACAGTTACACAGAGAGAGGAGAGGCAGAGAGAAGAGAAAGAGAGAGGTCTTCCATCTGCTGGTTCACTCCCAGATGGCCACAACAGGCAGAGCTGCGCCTATCCGGAGCCAGGAGCCAGGAGCTTCTTCCGTGTCTCCCACGTGAGCACAGGGGCCCAAGGACTTGAGCCATCTTCTACTGCTTTTCCAGGCCATAGCAGAGAGCTGGTTCGGAAGTGGAGCAGCCAGGTCTCAAACAGGCACCCAAATGGGATGCCAGCACCACAGGAGGCAGCTTTACCCACTATGCCACAGCACCGGCCCCCGTGAAAATTTTATCAATTTTTTTTAAGTCAATATAAAATATAGCAAAAAAAAAAAAAAAAAGGAACTTCAACTTTAGCAACACAGCTGGAATAATCTTCAGCAGCGGTGGCAGCTGTGGGAGAAGAGACTTAATTTAGTAGATTTTCTGTGGTTGTTGGTTGTTGGCTAGTCTCACAGTGAGGGATGCTGCACATTTTTTTCGTAGGGACCGAGCAGCTACTGGAAGTTTGGTTCTCCCAGTAGCAACCCAATGGAAACCAAGGATCTGAGGATCTTCACACTAACCCAAGATATGAACAGGACATATTTTTAAAGGATGTGCAATGTTCAATCCTACGTGTCACAAAAACTCACAAGCAGGAAGCTTATGTACTCAGTGTAGCCTGCTTGTCTCCAAGAGACGGTTCCTTCTGAAGACATGATATACCACTCTCTTGCTGGAAGCACTGGTTCCCCAGTGGAAGTTTGCTAGGGACTACAGTGGGTTTGACTCAGTTCAAAGCTTATTTTATTTCATAAGAATTTCGTGGATCCTTCTAACCAAGGTACTTTGGCCACGTTCTAGATGTTGACATTGGGGGCTATGCTTTCCATAACCACCACCTTGTAGTTGCACAAAGCCCAAGATATAATGACAGTGCATTATTCTATCAAGGAGTTAGATATCTTTCACAAATGCTCTCTTCTGTGTTTAGCTGTTCTATGACACTCTTGGTGTGAAATTGAATTGCAAGTAGAAAAAAATTTTTAAAGATTTATTTTATTAATTTGAAAGTGATACAAAGAGAGGTAGAGACAGAGAGAGAGGTCTTCCATTCAGTGGTTTAATCCCCAAACATCCAAATGGATGGAGCTGAGCCAACCTGAATCCAGGAGCTTCCTCTGGGTCACCCACATGAATGCAGAGGACTTGGGCCATCTTACACTCCTTTCCCAGGCACGTTAGCAGAGAGCTGCATTGGAAGTAGAGCAGCCAGGACTCGAACTTGCGTCCATATGCCAGCTCTGCAGGCCGGGCTTTTAACCTTTCTTGCCTGTTGGCTCTGGTTAAAGCTTCCAGGACTATATTAAATAGCAATGATGACAGTGGGCATCCCTGTCTAGTTCCAGATCTCAGTGGGAATACTTTAAACTTTTCCCCATTCAATAGAACACTAGGCATGGATTTGTCATAAACTGCCTTGATTGTGTTGAGGAATGTTCCTTCTATACCCAATTTGCTTAGAGTTTTCATCATGAAACGCTTTCTATACATCTTTTGAGATGATCATATGGTTTTTGTCCAGCAGTTTGTTAATGTGCTATATCATATTGATTGATTTACGAATGCTGACCATCTCTGCATGCTAAGAATAAATCCCACTTGGTCCCACTTGGTGAATGATCTTTCTGACATGTTGTTGAATTCCATTGGCTAGAATTTTTTAAAGATTTATTTATTTATTTGAAAATCTGAGTTACAGAGAAGCAGAAGCAGAGAGAGAGAGAGATCAATCTTCATCCGCCACAGTGCCAGCCCCATCAATTGGTTAGAATTTTGTTGAGATTTTTTTTTTTTTTTTTGCATCTATGTTCATCAGGGAAATTGGTCTGTAGTTCTCTTTCTCTGTTGAAGCTTTTTCAGGTTTAGGAATTAAGGTGATGCTGGCTTCATAGAAAGAATTTGGAAGGATTCCCTTCCTTTCAATTGTTTTAAATAGCATGAGAAAAATTGGAGTTAGTTCTTTAAATGTCTGGTACAATTCAGCAGTGAAGCCATCCGATCCTGAGCTTTACTTTCTTGGGAGGGTCTTTATTACTGATTAAGTTTCTGTCTTGATTACGGTCTATTTAAGTTTTCTGTGTCTTCATAGCTCAATTTAGGTGAGTTGTATGTGTCCAGGAATCTATCCATTTCTTCTAGGTTTCCCAGTTTGTTGTCATACAGCCCTTTGTAGTAATTTCTGATGATGCTTTTTATTTCTGTGGTCTCTGTTGTTACATTTCCTTTTTTCATCTCTAATTTTATTAATTTGGGTCTTCTCTCTCCTTTTTTGGTTAGTTGGGCCAATGGTGTTTCAGTTTTGTTTATTTTTTCAAAAAAACAATTCTTTGTTTTGCTGATTTTTGTATTTCTTTGTTTCAATCTTTTTTATTTCTTCCCTAATTTTAATTATTTCTTCTCTCCTACTAGTTTTGGGCTTAGTTTGCTATTGTTTTTCTGATTCTTGAGATTCATTGATATTTATTTGGTGCCTTTCCAATTTCTTGATGTAGGCACCTATTGTTATAGACTTTCCTCTTGACACTGCTTTTGCTGTATTGATATATTGTACTGTCATCTTCATTTGTTTCCATAAATTTGTTTATATCTCTTTGGATTCCTTCTATGACCCACTGTTCATTCAGGAGCATGTTGTTCAGTCTCCATGTGTTTGCAAATGTTCTAGAGAGTCTTGTGTGGCTGATTTCCAGCTTCATTCCATTGTGGTCTGAGAAGATGCATGGTATGATTTTGATTTTTTTGAACTTGCTGAGACTTGCTTTATGGCCTAGCATGTGGTCAATCCTAGAGAATGTTCCATGCACTGGTGATAAAAATGTATATTTGGCAACTGTAGGATGGAAAGTTCTGTAGATAACTGTTAGGTCCATTTGGTCTATAGTGTCAATTAACTCTATTGTTTCCTTGCTGATTTTCTGTCTGGCTGATCTGGCCATTGCTGAAAGTGGGGTATTGAAGTCCCAATTACTATTGTATTGGAGTCTATGTCTCCATTTAGATCCTTTAACATTTCTTTTAAATAGCCAGGTACCCTGTTATTAGGTGCATGCATATTTATGATAGTTACATCTTCCTGTTGAATTGATGCCTTCATCATTACATAGGGCCTTTCTTTGTTTCTTTTAATAATTTTTGTGTTAAAATCTATTTTGTCAGATATTAGGATGGCTACACCAGCTCTTTTTTGGTTTCTGTTAAGTTGGAGTATCTTTTTCCAGCTTTCATTTTCAGTCTACGTGTACCTTTGTTGGCAAGATGTGTTTTGTGTAGGCAGCAAACAGATAGGTTTCGTTTTTTAATCCATTCAACAAGTCTCTGTCTTTTAACTGAGGAGTTGAAGACATTTACATTCAAAGTGACTATTGATAAGTAACAACTCTGTCCTGCCATTTTTCCATAAATATTCCTATTTTTTTCTTTGGATTTCCTTTGTACTTTTACTGGAAGATTTTCTTCCTTTACCTTCTTTCATAATGATGACCATGCTTCTGTGTTTCTGTATACAGCCACATCCTGAAGCATTTTTTGCAAGCTGGACAGGTGGTAACAAATTCGTTCAATCTCTCTTTATTATGGAAGGTCTTTATTTCAACTTCATTCATAAACTGAGATCTAGACTCCTGGTTTTTGCCTGTCTTAGCCCCAGCCATTTTGGGCATCTGGGAAATAAAACCAAAGATAGAAGATTTTTCTGTCTGTCTCCCTCTGTGTGCCTCTCTGCATTTCAAGTTCTTCACACTGTGACTTCAGTCATAAGCAAAAGGCTTTGTATGAGATTTGTGTCGAAAAAGGATCCTGGAATCAACCCTCCATAGTTGCTGAGGGACAACTGCTCATTATTTTCACATCAAATGCAATTCTAATTGTCAGGCCTCTGCCAAAGCCAGAGTAAGGTGTAAACAGCCATGGACGTCAGTAATGCTACCTATTTTCTGTTTGTTTTATTTATTTTTCAAATGGTTTGCTCAAGCTTTTCCATGGGTTCAGACTGTCTTCTGGCCATTGATCTAAGTTCTTGGAATCTATCATCCCTTAACACACACCACATTCCTTTAGCACACGGAATGAGGGTGTACTGAGGTACACAGATGGAAGCACAGAGCATGCCAGGGCTGGTCAGAGACCACTCACTCAGAGCAGTGCATTTCTACCCTGGCCATTAGAGGGCAGAAACTAACTCAAACACATCAGCCATTCTGTCCATCCCCTAAGCCTAAAAGTGCATGTTCACATGTTCAAGAAGGGATCTCCTAAGTCCCCAGGCTTCCTGGTTCTGATAATTTTTTAAATGAAAAGAAAACTCATTTGATTTCTCACTCATTTCTTCACTAATCCTCTCAATCAAAATTATAAGCACCTACTATGTTCTAATGACTAGCAAAGAGCAAGGGAAACAAAACTCCATGCACTCTTGGCTCTGTCCTAGGGAAGTTCTGTTCACAGGCAAACTCCTGCGGAGCCCAGGCAGAAAGCACATCTGTTCATCACATAGACTGTGACAGCCCTAGCACTCTAAGCAGACCTGTTTATTTAACTGTCCTTTATACTTGCATATTCTAGGTCTATAGTTCTTTCCAGGATTAAGTTTCTAGAATTTACATGAATTTTCATAGTTCAAATTTCTGTAAATCCCCAAATGTAACTTGTCATATATCAAATGAAAACAGAAAAGCACTCAGAAAAATAATAATCCACATCTTTTAAAAATGCAAGAAAATATGACAATAGGAGGATAAAATGGCTTATGAAGGCCAATTTCCTTATTTTGGCTCTATCTTAAAGAAATGGAATTGGCAACTAGGGGAAGGATTTTACTGTTTAGAAACAGATATTATTTTCATTTGGGTACTAAAGCTTGACAACTGTTCCTGAAAGCACCAGACAATGGCATTTTATTCTTTATGAAGACAATGTATCTTAATTATTATATTCCAGGAAGTGTGCCAGCCACTACCAATACACAGAAAATACACCAGTTTCTACTGCTTATCAGCTACCTCCTAAATGAACAACTTGGTCCCTGTGACTTCTAGAGTTGACATGGATTACTATTTAAAAATGGATCTCACCAGATGGCATTGTCAGGATGGCCATGCATCTCCACTCTAAGCCCAGAATGAATTCAACTCAGGAGTTCACATAAATCTGAAAATAACGGTATTACACAGTGCACTCTGAGTCTAGGGGAAATGTGAAGTCCGCTTCCTAATTTGGAAACCAAACACAGATTGCAAACACTTAATTCAAAGGGAGAAACATTTTTAGGAGATGATAAAGGAAAGTGATGGGCAATGAACAGGACGTGATTTTGAGGGCTAAGAAAATGGTTCACACTGTCCTCTTAAGTTGTCAAGTCACCTAGAACTGACAAGTCTAAAATATCTCCCCAGAAAGCCTACAGAAAGAAATCATATCACTCAATTCCATCAGCACTGTGTTCATTATATTAGATAAGTTTCTTATTATCCTCAGATAAACTTGGTCAAAGAAATCTATGGCATCAGGAGTAACTGAAAAGAACATTGGTAGCAGACTGTCCATCCAGAGTCTTGGATTAGTTACTTAAAATCCCTGGTCCCCAGCTTCCTAACTTATAAAACATGGATATAACTTAGTTGTTGGGATTGAAATACATAATGAATGTGGAAAACCTAGATGATATATGTACAGCACATCACCTGGATAAGTACATGTTGGCTTAATGGGAAAAATGTTTTATGATTCTCCTATCTTCCTGAGGCTATATTTGTCAAGATAATGGTGATATGTATAGTGTCGAGGATATCCTGGCCAACAGCAAGCAAAGAATAGATTTGTAAAACCTAAATTGTAAAGACTAGAATATAAGCTGTGTTTCAGGTACTAGGCAAACATCTCAGAAGTAGCAGAGTATGGTATTGAACTCAGTCTTCCTAGAAGAGGGAATCTGTCAGGCACATATGCACATTTCTGATTCTTTGTGGCCACCCAGGTGCTTTGGAATACCCTTCCTATGGCTGGGCAATGCCCTTGCTCATGATTCCTGCCTCTCAGGAGAGAAGCCTTGCTTCCCTTGCAGCCAGAAAGGAAGACTATGACCTGGATTTGGCTAAGAACATACACTGGAACAAGATCCCAATTTGATAGAGAGTAAGAAAAAGGGAGCAGTCAGCATACAGAATCCAGTCTAGTAAAGATTGGGAGAGACCCATTTTCAGAAGAAACCTCCAAAGAGGGCAGAGAACCTATTAGTAGCACCCTTGGCCCAGCAGTAGTGGCTCAGTACTCACAGGCAATATGAAACACTGCACCATGTGATCAGAGTAACAATGTCTTCACTGGACCAGCAGCTGGTGGGATTTGGCTGGGATTCTTGACTGCAAAGTTGCCGAGCCTGACCTCGGATCCGTCAAGATAGCCTTTAAATTACCTCATCGCCTTTTCTGCATCATCTAACTAAAATGTGTTCTGATCTTTTGGGACCAGCACCCTGACAGATAAAGGATATTCAATTTACTTTCTGTCCATGTCCAGAACCATACCCTAGTATAGAGACAAGAATGAGGGAAAGGAGCCAGCGCTGTGGCGCAGCAGATTAAAGCCCTGTCCTGAAGCGCCTGTACCCTATATGGGCGCCGGTTCAAGTCCCGGCTGCTCCTCTTCTGATCCAGCTCTCCGCTATGTCCTGGGAAAAGCAGTAGAAGATGGCCCAAGTCCTTGGGCCCCTGCACCCACGTGGGAGACCCGGAAGAAGCTTCTGGCTTTGGATCGGTGCAACTCCAGCCATTGCGGTCATTTAGGGAGTGAACCAGCAGAGAGAAGACCTCTCTATCTCTAACTCTGCCTTTCAAATAAATAAAATAAATCTTAAAAAAAAAGAATGAGTGAAAAAAGACCCCTGAGCCCAACCCTCTGAACTCCTTTCAATCAGTCTTCCATTGACTCCACTGACTTGAGTCAATCTTCATTGGCTATCCACCAAAGTCAGCCACTTTTATGCTGCCCACAACATCAGATGTTTCCATTAATCTTCTAAAGGCTGGCCTGACTACCTGGATTGGTCTCATGACCTTGATCTAATCCTTCCAATATTCTTTTAGCAGGTTTTCATTGAGCACCTACTATGTATCAGGTACTATCCTAAGCATTAGAAATATAATGATGAAGAACACAAATAAGGCTCCTATATTCATGGAATATAGAATAGTATAGTGATGTGTGTATTAAACAAATAAACGCAAAAAGGAGTGCTGTTAAAAATAATTACACTGGGCCTGCACCATGGCTCACTAGGCTAATCCTCTGCCAGAGACACCGGCACCCCAGGTTCTAGTCCCAGTCGGGGCACCTGATTCTGTCCTGGTTGCTCCTCTTCCAGTCCAGCTCTCTGCTGTGGCCCGGGAGTGCTGTGGAGGATGGCCCAAGTCCTTGGGCCCTGCACCCACATGGGAGACCAGGAGAAGCACCTGGCTCCTGGCTTCGGATCAGCGCAGCGCCGGCCATAGCGGCCACTTGGGGGTGAACCAACGGAAAAGGAAGACCTTTCTCTCTGTCGCTCTCTCACTGTCCACTCTGCCTGTCAAAAAAAAATAATAATTACACTGGAGCCAATGCTGTGGCATAGCGAGTGGGGCCACGTCCTGCAGTACCGGCATCCCATGTGGGTGCCAGTTTGAGTCCTGGCTGCTCCACTTTCCATCCAGTGCTCTGCTTTGGCCTGGGAAAAGCAGTGAAGGATGGCCCAAGTCCTTTGGCTCCTGCACCACGTAAGGGACCTAAAGAAAGCTCCTGACTCCTTGCTTCAGATAGGCGCAGCCCCGGCCATTGGGGGAGTGGGCGGGCGAATGGAGGACACTTCTCTCTCTGCCGCTGCCTTTCTGTAGCTGTGCCTTTCAAGTAAATGGCCCACTCTCTCACTCTCTCTCTCTGCCTCTGACTCTCTGTAACTCTGCCTTTCAAATCTTAAAAAAAAAAAAAAAAGTCCAACACTAGTATGTTTAACAACTACAGGGTTAAGGGGCAGAGAATAGGAGCTGTACTTTGGAGAGTGTGTGAATCCCTTTTTGAGAAGGTGCTATGTAAACTGAGATCTCAGTGATGATGGGGTATCATCCATGAGAAGATCTGAGGATGACCCTTCCGCACAGAAGTACCAGTGAGCACCAACACCCTGGGATGGGTGGAAATTTAGCAGGCTCAAGTCTGAGTTGCAATACGAATGCCATGCCACTACTTATTCACAAAAAGCATTTCTCTCCAGCATTTCCTCAACTGGCCTGAATTTAACATGATCATTACATTTGTTTTCTCCCAATTCTTGTTCAGAATGATTTTCCCAAGGGAAGTGGCAATTTACTCCCAACTGCTCCTGTTTCCCCCTTCTCTTTTATGAAAGCAGTACTTTATTTTCTAATTCCTTTTATAGAACTGATTTTTAATTAATGGTGATGGCTTCTGTCATCCTCCTCTCAAACACAAAGACCTGGTTGGGGCAAAAGCACAGCTAGCAACTAGCGAGTATACATCGTTATGGCTCAAAGTTAACATTTCAGAGAACAGAGCAGTGAGCTTACAATAAAACCCCATTTATTCTTTTTATCCTATTTCAGCAGCATTTCAAAAGAAATTTATTTCCTTGGCAGGTGGTATGGTGATTTGTGGATTACTTAACACTTCTTTGTTAGCTTTTAAATGGCTTTAGGCAACGCCTTAATTGCTGCTCAGTGGTTAGGACTGCATTACATTCAGGAGTAAGTGCTCAATATATTATCTATCATATTTTTAAAATTCAAATTATATTCCAGTTGTTTTAGATTAAACCCATGACAATAACACATGTCCATTTAACTGTTTTTATAGTGTGGCAATATATACAGCCAGAAGCATGCTCTCCCTCTTCCAGAGTCCCACCGTGGATGGGATCATTTATATGATCTGGAATTAGAAAGCAACACACTTTCTGAGGCAGAATGCTGCATCGCTGACCCGGTTTGCATTAAGCAGACAGATGCCTTCCCATTTCCTGAAGTGGCTATTTCCTAAGTCTAACTCACAGTTTCCTCACCAGCCATTTGGTGAGGTCTCAGAGGCAGAGGAGGTGCTGCTGTGGTCAGTTATCCCTGTGGGCCTTCTGCGGTCGTGGCATTGATACAGACACAGTATAGGCACTCAGTATGTGATGAGTGTGCTTGCTTGTATACTTTCCCTATCTCCAAGGGAAGTAATCTGATTCAGGGCTCCTTTAAGTAATGGGTACCTGAATAAGAACCTAGTACACAAATTAGCTGTCTTAGTACATAAGCTGTTTCTAAAAATGATATTTCAAACTTGGGTTGCTGAGATGAATAATTAAAGGATGTACTTTAGCTGTGATGTTAAATATCTGATGGGTGTATAGAACAAATGTTTCTTTGTATGTATCTGTTGTGCATTCTTTTTTTTTATTTAGTAAATATAAATTTCCAAAGTACCGTTTATGGATTATATTGGTTTCCCTCCCCCATAATTTCCCTCCCACTCGCAACCCTCCCATCTCCCGCTCCCTCTCCCATTCCACTCACATCAAGATTCATTTTCAATTATCTTTATATACAGAAGATAAATTCAGTATATATTAAGTAAAGATTTCATCAGTTTGCACCCACACAGAAACACAAGGTGTAAAAATACTGTTTCAGTACTAGTTATAGCATTACTTCACATTGGACAATACACTAAGGACAGATCCCACATGAGAAGTAAGTACACAGTGACTCCTGTTGTTGACTTCACAATTTGACACTCTTGTTTATGGCGTCAGTAATCTCCCTAGGCTCTAGTCATGAGTTGCCAAGGCTATGGGAGCCTTTTGAGTTCACCAACTTCGATCTTATTCCGACAGGGTCATAGTCAAAGTGGAAGTTCTCTCCTCCCTTCAGAGAAAGGTACCTCCTTCTTTGATGGCCCCGTTCTTTCCACGGGGATCTCACTTGCAGAGATCTTCCATTTAGGTCTTCTTTTTTTTTTTCCCCAGGATGTCTTGGCTTTCCATGCCTAAAATACTCTCATGGGCTCTTCAGCCATATCCGAATGCCTTAAGGGCTGATTCTGAGGACAGAGTGCTATTTAGGACATCTGCCACTCTATGAGTCTGCTGTGTATCCCACTTCCCATGTTGGATTGTTCTCTCCCTTTTTGATTCTATCAGTTAGTATTAACAGACCCTAGTCTTGTTTGTGTGATCCCTTTGACTCTTAGACCTATCAATGTGATCAATTATGAAATGAAGTTGATCACTGGGACTAGTGAGATGGCATTGGTACATGCCACCTTGATGGGATTGTATTGGAATCCCCTGGCATGATTCTAACTCCACCATTTGGGGCAAGTCCGATTGAGCATGTCCTAAATTGTGCATTCTTAATAGTACACAATGCTAAAATTTTGCATGAATCCTGAGATTCATGTTCCAAAGTTAAAGTTTGAGATTCCAAGTCTAAAGATGCTGGACTGCCTCTCCCATTGGCCAGGTCCAGGGGGCACTCTCCAGCCCTCATATAATTTCCACACTTAGCCATTGGTACCACACTTAATTGTGACAGTTATATGTACTTCCTATTTAAAAAGTACACTGTAAAAGGATATGAAAGAGACATGAAGTTTTCTACACCTTCATTCCAACTCCCTAACTGAACTCTTCAAGGGTAACAAAAATTAACATTTTGTTTGTAAGAAACTTACAGATATGTACACACACACCTCACACCCTTACCCCTATGTCTTTATAAATTTTGTAACATATGGGGGCAAGCGCTGTGGTGTAGCGGATAAAGCCACTGCCTGTGGTGCCAGCATCTCATATGGGTGCTGTTTCAAGACTCAGCTGCTCCACTTCCAATCCAACTTTCTGCTATGGCCTGGGAAAGCAGTAGAAGATGGCCTAAGTCCTCGGGCCCCTGCACCCACATGGAAAACCCAGAAGAAGCTCCTGGCTCCTGGCATTAGATCAGTGCAGCTCCAGCTGTTGCAGCCAATTGGGGAGTGAACCAACGGATGGAAAACCTCTCTCTCTCTCTCTCTCTCTCTCTCTCTCTCTCTCTCTCTCTCTTTCTCTGCCTCTCCTTCTCTCTCTGTGTTAACTCTGACTTTCAAATAAATAAATAAACCTTTAAAAAAATTGTAACATACAAAGGATAAATCTATTCAAACTACAAACACCTATTACTTCTTAAAATCTTATTTTCTTGAATTTGAATTCTGTAACACAGTACTCATTTTTCTCCTTCTTCCTGGGCTATTCTCTCCCTTTTCATGAATTTTTTCTTACACTGTCCTTAAATGTTCATATTCTCCAGAGTTCCTTCCTTGGCCCGATATGATTTCCATTCTACTTGCTCTGCTTGAGTAACCTCATAAGCTCTCACTGTTTTAATTACTCACAGCATCCTGATGGTACAAAGAGTATTTTCAGATCTGACTTCCATATGCTTCAAATGAGACACACACACAACTGTGGAAAGTATTTCAATGCTGTCAATGTTCTGGCCAAGATGTAGGTGTTTCTAGATCTTAGACTGCCAATATTTCTATCACTTTCTTAGGCTCATAATGCGCTTTCATCAATTTGCCTACATATCACCCAGCTGTGTAAAAGAGCTTGGGCTTCCAAGGTAATGGTCCTGGACACATTTACTTTACAGTCTGGTGATCTCTGTCCATGTAATTTAGTGCCGATTGCTTTTGCAACCACATAGTTTGCAAGATGCAAACAGGGCCCTACCCTTAGGAACTCAGATGCTTCTCAACTTAGGTAGCTATTCACTTGACAGGGTCTCCTATGGTAATTTTTTAAAATTTTTTTTATTTGACAGGTAGAGTTATAGACAGTGAGATAGAGAGAGACAGAGAGAAAGGTCTTCCTTCTGTTGGTTCACTCCCCAAATGGCCGATCTGAAGCCAGGAGCCAGGTGCTTCCTCCTGGTCTCCCATGCTGGTGCAGGGCCCAAGCACCTGGGCTATCCTCCACTGCCTTCCCAGGCCACAGCAGAGAGCTGGACTTGAAGAGGAGCAACCAGGACTAGAACCCAGCACCCACATGGGATGCCGGAGCCACAGGCGCAAGCGGAGGATTATCCAAGTGAGCCATGGTGCCGGCCCCTCTCCTATGGTAATTTAACCACATGGTGAAAAGGGCCATCTCTTCTGGTCACCACCAAGTATAACAAGAAAGAGCTGATTTCTCCTACCTTTACTCTAGCAGCTCTAGTTAGTTCTTTCAGGGTACAATTAAGTTCTATCAAACAAGTAGTCTGATGAATTGAAGCAATACAAATAACACACAGAATACTTTAGAGTTGAAAAGGACCTCAACGTCCAGATGAGCTACAGTTTTGAAAACTTAAAAATTCCAGTTTTCACACTTTGTATAAGAAATTTGAGGTCTGGGGTGGTGGGGGAGGGGACCTCTTGTGAATAAATTACATACAGTGCCTCAACAATTGCTGTTACACCTATAAGAGTGATATTACATACATTCAAGGGAGGGGGACAGAGAGAAAGGGAGGGAAAAGAGAGAGAAAGAGATGGGAGAGGGGGAGGGAGAAAGAGAGAAGAGAGAGAGAACACTTAAAAGTATAGATATTTAAGTTTTAACTTGATTAGTTCTAACAATACATATATATGTAACCTACATTCCTATTAGGATATAGAAGAGTTCCATCAAATTCTAAAGTTCCCAAATAGAGGAGACAATTCAAACATTATTATAGCAATGATTTTTCAATCAAATTCCAAAAGCACAGGCAACAAGAGCAAATGTAGACAAATGGGATTATTTCAAACTCAGATACACTGCATAGCAAGGGGAACAATCAAAGAGAAAGATATAACCTGAAGAACAGCAGACAATATTTGCAAACAATTCATCTGACCAGAGATCAATGCCTAGAATATTAATGAACTCAAAAAATTCATCAGAAGACAAATATTTAAATGGGAAAATGATTTGAACAGTCATTTCTCAAAAGAAGATATACAATAGCTAATAAGTATAAGGAAAACTACATTAGCACTAGCTTTTGAAATGCTGAGGGTCTTCTTGCTACATTCTTATATGGCAGAAGGCGGAAGGGCAAGTTAGCCAAATGCTACATGAGACTTCTGTTTGTAAGGGCTTCAATCCTGCCACTGAGGGGGAAACCCTCACAGCATAATCACCTCTAAAAAAAAAAAAAAACCTGCCTCTTAACTCCATCATGTCGGCAATGCATGAATTTTGTAAGGGCTGCATACTGCATACAAGCCAGAGCACTTTGTTTGTAGTCATTTCAATATGTGCTTTATATGTGGTCCTTTCCCCACCATGTGTTTCTGTGTCTCTTCTTGTAAAAGCACTGTAGGTTCTCACCCTGTCCCAGAACAACCTCATCTTAACTTACCTCTTCATTAAATCTGCAAAGATCCTGTCACCAAAAAAAACAAAGTCATATGCACAGCTACCAGGCAGGATTTCAACATATCTATTCGAAAGACATAAACCAACCCACAATACACCCAAAGGAGTTTTTTGTACTTTTTTAAATTGTCCCATGACATGTACAGATATGCTGTGTATCTAGGTCTTTTTTTGGCTGTCATTTTTAATTTTGATAAAATAGATTTCATATTACATAGAGAGCAAGTCGATTCACACATTGTTGATAAAATTTTACAAATATATTCTATAAAAAGTTTAGTAGTTGGGAATTAATTCATTATAACATGATTTCTACAGGTACAGTGTTCCCATCCTCACCCCCATTCTTATTAATTTTGAGAAATTTAAAAAATACAGAAAAGTACAAAAATAACAAAAGATATCCATATACCACACTCCAGAATTAGCCACTATTTTCATACTTACTTGCAAATCTTTACGAGATACCCTATAGGATAGAATAGAATGAAGAGACATAGTCCAAGTAACAAGATAAAAAAACTGTCAACCTAGAACACTGTATCAGGCAAAGCTCTCATTTATAAATGAAGGTAAAATAGAAATCTTCTAAAACAAATGGAAATTGAAAGAAATTGTCACCATTCATCGAGCCTTACAAATGATACTTAAGGATGTCACACACACGAACAGAGAAAGATAGTCATCATTATGAAAGAATGTGCAGGCAGGCAATCTCCTCGTAAAAGTACAAAGGAGGGGCCAGCACCGTGGCTCACTTGGCTAATCCTCTGCCTGCAGTGCCGACATCCCACATGGGCGCCAGGTTCTAGTACCAGCTGCACCTCTTCCAGTCCAGCTCTCTGCTGTGGCCTAGGAAGGCAGTGGAGGGTGGCCTAGGTGCTTGGGCCCCTCCACCTGCATGGGAAACTAGGAAGAAGCACCTAGCACCTGGCTCCTGGCTCCTGGCTCCTGGCTCCTGGCTCCTGGCTCCTGGCTCCTGGCTCCTGGCTCCTGGCTCCGGATCGGCACAGCACACCGTCCGTAGTGGCCATTTGAGGGGTGAACCAACAGAAGGAAGACCTTTCTCTCTGTCTCTCTCACTGTCTATAACTCTGCCTGTCAAGTAAAAAAAAAGTATAAAAAAAGATAATTAAAAAGTACAAAGGAAATCCAAAGCAAATAGTAGGAATGTTTATGGAAAATGGCAGGACCAAGTCTTTACACATAAACTTGAATGCAAATGGCCTAAGTTTTTCAATTAAAATATGCAAACCAGATGAATAGATGAGAAAATAAGACTTCTCTATTTGCTGCCTACAACAAACACACCTCACCAACAAAGATACACACAGACTAAAAGTGAAAGGATCGAAAAAGATATTCCACACTAATGGAGAGCCAAAAAGAGCAGGAGTAGCCATGCTAATATCACACAAAATAGACTTGAACACAAAAGAACTGTTAATCAATTTAACAGGAAGATGTAACTATAGTAAATGTATATGCAGCCAAAGCCAGGGTCTCTGGCTATTTAAGACAAATGTTAATTGATCTAAAGAGAGATATAGACTCCAATACAATAATGAAGGACTACAGCAACCCACTTTCATAAATGGACAGATCAACTAGACAGAAAATCAACAGTGAAACAACAGAGCTAATCTACACTATGGATGAAATGGACCTAATTAATCTCTACAGTACATTTCATTCCACACCTATAGAATACACATTCTTTTCATAAGTGCATGGAATTTTCTCTAGGACAGACCATAAATACTAGGCCATAAAGCAAGTCTCCATAAACTCAAAAAAATTGAAATAATATTATGTATCATTTTTGACCACAATGGAATGAAGCTTGAAATTACAACTTAAGAAATTCTAAAAAATACGTGAATACATGAAGACAGCAATCCACTCCTGAATGAACAATGGGTCATAGAAGAAATCAAAAGGGACATCAAAAAATTCCTGGACATGAAGGAAGATCACAGCACAACGTAACAAAGCATATGGGATAGAGCAAAAGCAGTGTTAAAAGGGACATTTATAGCAAATAGTGCCTCCATCAAGAAATTGGAAATGTATCAAACAAATGACCTAACAATGCATAGAATGGCTATCATTCAAACATCAGAAAACAATAAATGCTGGTGAGGATGTGGGGATAATGTATCCCAATACATTGTTGGTGAGAATGTAAACTAGCCCAACCATTATGGAAGACAATATGGAGATTCCTCAGAAATCTGAAAATTCATCAACAATATGACTGGGTTATCCCACTCCTGGGAATTTACCCAAATGAAATAAAATCAGCATATGAAGGAGTAATCTGTACTACCACATTTATTGCCACTCAATCCACTATAGTTAAGATATGGAATCAATCTAGATGTCCATCAACTGAGGACTGGAATGAAGAAAATGTGGCATAAACACACTGTGGGATACTACTCATCCATAAAAAAAAAAAGAATGAAATCCTGTCTTTTGCAACAAAATAGATGCAACTGGAAAACCAGTGTACTTAGTGAAATAAGTCAGTCCCAAAAAGACAAATATCACATGTTTTCACCTTATATAATTTTTTTAAAAAATCTGAAGGGAAAAACATTTTTGTATATGCTGTGAGGTATGAATAGATTTCTTTTCCCATGAATATCTATTATATTTCCAAAATCATTTTTATCCTTTTTCCACTAAATTACTTTCACACTGGTGTCAAAATCAATAGAGTATGTGCAGGTTCATTTCTAAACTCTTTCTGTTTCATTGATCTATTTATCATTACACAATTGCCACTGTATATGGATACTGTAGTTTATAATCTTTAATTTTTTATTTATTTTCATGGTATTTGAAAAACAGGCAAAGAGAGAGAGAGAGATCTTCTATCCACTGGTTCACTCCCCAATGGCCAGCAACAGCTCTGGCTAGGCTACACCAGAGCCAGAAATTGGGAACACCATCTGTGTCTCCCACATGGGTGACAGGAACTTATATAACTGAGACATCATCACTGCCACCCATGATACATATTAGCAGCAAGCCAGGTCAGAAACAAAGGAGCCAGAACTTCAACCAGGCCCCCCAATAAGAGATACAGGTGTCCCAAATAGCAACTTAACTAATGGACCAAATGCCTGCCCTAGTAGCTTTAGAATCTTGAAGTCATACACTGTCAGGTCTCCAACTTTATTCTTCTGGTTTTTGTTTTGTTTTGTTTTGTTTTTACTTAAGTATACAAGTTTTTTGTATTTCACATATACAGACTTCGGAGCATAGTGACACTGCCACCCCACCACTTTCCCTTCCACCCATGCTCCAAGCCTTCCTCCTCCTCCCTCTCACATTCCCACTAAAGCTATTCAAGTTTCCTTGCCTTTCTGAATGAATTTTTAAATTAATTTCTGCCAAAAAAAATCCTGCTGAAATTTTGATTGAGATAGCCTTGAATCTATAAATCAATTAAGGGAGAATTGACATCTTAAAAATAGTGGGTCTAGCCAGCACCGCGACTCAATAGGCTAATCCTCCGCCTTGCAGCACCAGGTTCCAGTCCCGGTCGGGGCACCGGATTCTGTCCCAGTTGCCCCTCTTCCAGGCCAGCTCTCTGCTGTGGCCAGGGAGTGCAGTGGAGGATGGCCCAAGTGCTTGGGCCCTGCACCCGCATGGGAGACCAGGATAAGCACCTGGCTCCTGCCTTCGGATCAGTGCAGTGCGCCGGCCGCAGCGTGCCAGCTGCAGCGGCCATTGGAGCGTGAACCAACAGTAAAAGAAGACCTTTCTCTCTGTCTCTCTCTCACTGTCCACTCTTCCTGTCAAAAAAAAAAAAAATAGTGGGTATTTCAATCTATAATTATGTTTTTTCTTTCCATTTATTTAGGTTTTTAATTTACTCTCAGAAACACTGTGTTCTTTTTGGTGAACAGGTCTTGCACATCATCTATTGCATTTATCTCCAGATTTCCTATTTTATATGGCTTAAAATAGAAGGAAGTTTGTTGTAATTCTGATTGTATATTAACAGCATAAATAAATACAACAGGCTTTTGTATATTGAACACAAATCACATGTGCCCCTGTTGGTTCCATTAGCTTTTATGTAGACTCCATCAGATTTCTCCACATGAGTGATCTCATTTCAGCTGTGGATAAAGAGTTTTATTTCTTCCTTTCTCATCTGGATGACTTTTATATCTCTGTCATACTTAATGGTTGGAACTTCTCGTACAGTGTTGAATAGAAGTGATGAGAGCAGACATTAGCCTTATTCCTGACACTGGAGGAAACGTATCAAATATTTCATCATTAAGTGTAAGATTATCGACAGATCCCCTTTAGTCAAATTGAGGAAGTGGTTCTTCAGTTCTAATTTGCTGAGTTTTTCTGAGACATGGACATCAGACTTTGTTAAATTCTTTTCTGCTTCTATAGAGAACATCCTATGTTTTGTCTATCATAGTGAACTAAATTGATTTTCAGTTTTCATCAACTCTGTATTCCTATGATAAAACCCACTTGCACATTATGTGGCATGTATTGATACATGGTGGCAAAATCTATTAGCTGTATTTAAAATGATGCTCAGAAATTTTTCAAGTATGTAGTTTTTGTTTCTTATTATATTTACTTTTAGTGCTAGAATAAAGCTATCTTCATAGAATGAATTAGAAAATAGTATTCCTGGGGCTGGTGCTGTGGCGTAGCAGGTAAAGCCATCACCTGCAGTGTCAGCATCCAATATGGTCACCAGTTGGAGTTCCAGCTGCTCCTCTTTTGATCCAGCTCTCTGCTATGGCCTGAGAAAGCAATAGAAGATGGCCCAAGTGCTTGGGGTCCTGCACCCATGTGAGAAGACCCGGAAGAAGCTCCTGGCTCCTGACTTCAGATGGGTGCAGCTCTGGCCATCGCAGTCATCTGGGGAGTGAATCAGCAGATGGAAGACCTCTCTCTCTCTCTACCTCTCCTTCTCTTTCTTTCAAGTAAATAAATAAATCTTTTAAAAAAAGAAAATAGTATTCCTTTCTCTTTAAATTTCTTGAAGATTTTGTATAGAATTGCTATAATTTTTTCTTAAATGTTTGGTATAGTTCATCAATGAAGTCCTCTGTGTGTGGACTGAGTTAGTCTGTGTTTAGGGCAGAGGATGGTTAACTACAAATTCAATTTCTTTATTAAATACAGGCTGCTTCAGTTATCTATTTCCTCTTGAATAAAATTTGATACTTGTATCTTTCATGAAATTTCTCCTTTTCATTTAAATTGTCAAATGTGTTGGTGTCAAGCTGTTTGTACAGAGGCACAGGTTGCCTCTTTCCCTGCTTATCCAGAATGGAAAAGATGGCTCACCACTGTTCAGAACACAGGGAGTGTTCAGGTTACTGGGTTACCTTGGCAACAGCTTGCCTCCTGCCCTGCTTCGAGGGGTTGGCAGTCCTTTGACTCAATTTCTACAACTATTTGATCCTCTAATACTCTCATGTTTCACTGCCCTCCGTGCATTTGTGAGTTCTTCTAAAACTTCTCAAGCGGGGCTGGCGCCATGGCTCACTTGGTTAATCCTCTGCCTGCAGCGCCGGCATCCCATATGTGCACTAAGTTCTAGTCCTGGCTGCTCCTCTTCCAGTCCAGCTCTCTGCTGTGGCCTGGAAGGACAGTGGAGGATGGCCCAAGTGCTTGGGCCCTGCACCCACATGGGAGACCAGCAAGAAGCACCTGGCTCCTGGCTTCATATCGGTGCAGTGTCGGCCATGGTGGCCATTTGGGGAGTGAACCAACGGAAGGAAGACCTTTCTCTCTGTCTCTCTCTCTGTCTATAACTCTACCCGTCAAATAAAAAATTAATTAATTAATTAAAAAATACTTCTCAAGGGACAGGCATTTGGTAAAGTGGTTAAGACACTGGTTGAGCACTGGCATCCCAGATCAGAGAGCCTGGGCTCAAGTCCCAGCCCCAGCTTCTGATTCTACCTTCCTGCTAGTAGACGCATAATCCAGAAGACAGCAGTGATAGCTCAGACAGTTGGGTTCCTGCCACCCATGTGGGAGACCCAGATTGAGTTCCAGGCTCCTAGCTGCAGCCCAGCCCAGCCCCACATATACAGCACATTGGGGAACTCTCTCGCGCTCCTTTCTCTCTCCTTCCCTTTCCCTCTCCTTACCTTCCTCCCTCCCTCCCTTTCTTCTTCCCTCTCAAATAAATAAATAATTAAAACTCCACAAGAGAAGATGACAGTCAATATTCAGTCAGGATCTCGGCTCCCTCAGGGGTCATGCGATTTTCCTTGATCTAGTGTATATATGATTGCCCTCTGCCCCTTGTTAGATTAGTGCATCTCATGTCTTGTTCATCTAATTCCCTGCTGTGGCCAGAGAATTAGCATTCCACGACATAAAGCAAAGAAGATAATGGGGCAAGAAGTGTCCTAGCTGCTTCCTTGAGGAGAGGACTCTGTCTGCCGGGCTTTCTTAGACTCGCTGGCTCCTCACTGGAACAAGTCAGAAGGCTACACCTTCCTGCGCACAGGAGCCTCCAACAGCTCAGGCAACTCTGCCACGTAGTAGGATGTTGAAAGGAGCTTAACAGCTACTCCCACCCCTTCCCCTTGGAGGCAGGAACTCCCAAGACAGTGAGCACCTCAGCTCTTGCTGCTGGACAAGAACACATGGCTGGGCTATCCCCAAAGCACAAATGGTTCTCAGGTACAACACATTACCCAGACAGGAGATGTTACTGTATTCCCTGAGGTCCACTCCTGTATTGCAGAAAAGGTTAAGTATGGAATACATCTACAAATTTTTTTCATCCTTTACAAATGTGTGACAACAAAAGGAAAGGGGAATTATCATTTGAAACATTATATTATACTCTGCCATCTCCAAAGTTTATATACCATCAAAAACAGAAGCAACCAGGCGGAGGCTCAACCCGATGCAACGCAGAGCTTTCCATCCTGGATATTTTCTCCAAGGTCCAGGAACAATACAACCTTGGTGTGTGCATTTGTTTTAGTTCTTTGGGCTGCTGCTTCAGCCAAGAAACTCCTTGCTGCCTCTTTGTCCTGTTGTCGTTCCACTGCTCATTCTATGTAAGGAACTGAGAACCTGTCCCTGAGACCGGAGGAGTAGACACATCAATGTTTATTATTAAACTCACTCAGGTCCTTCTGAAATGTGCATCACAGGATAAATGCTGTATGGGCATTCTAGCCTAAGAAAGTTCTCCCACACAAAACCAATAGACCTGTAGCTTCTCTATCAAGCTTGTATTTCTCTTTTATCATCCTCTCTTCTCATTCAAGCAGTTTCAGTTTTCAGTGACTATTCCAGGACCAGTAACAATGATAATGGATTTTGCAAAGTTAAAGGCAAAAGATGAAGTTGGAAAAGGGGAGCAAATGTAGATCAAATAACAGGGTGGTCTAACAACAAAGAGTTAAAAAGTTTACTATGCAGGATGAGAACAGGGGCACTTCACTGTACACACATGCACACATATGCACATGTGCACGCATGCACACACACACACACACACACATACACACACAGGACAGCAAGCAACAGTGGCAAAAAGCCCAGAATGCAGAGTCATCTAACTGGGGCCATGTCAGCCTCACCACTTAGCAGCTGCAAGCAAGTCTTTCCAAGCTCTGAAGTGCTGTTTCCTCTTCAGTGCATGAATAACAATGACACTAGATCTGCTCACCTCATGCACAGGTCTTGTAAGAAAGATAAGTCACAAAAAGTGGTGATAATATGCCATGCTGTTTTTCTCTGGCTTTATTCTCTGTAGAGCGGCAAAGGGCTTTTAACGAAGGAAGAGTTTTCCTTATTCAGTCACTCAGCAACTATTCATTGAGTGCCTACTATGTGAGCAGACATTCCTACTTCTTTATAATAGTCCTTTGAACATTCCAGATTCCAGGGAAATTTTCTATTTAGCAATAAGGACTTACTGCTTCTATACAGTCTATGTAACTTATCTATATAAACTCCTATATAGCATAGAGGTATGCATACATTACACAGAGAGAGAAAGAAAAAGAGTATTTTATCAATATTATTCAAAAGGTACCAATCAAAACAAGATAAAAATCAAAACTGTGTAAGAATAACATACGAATCACAATGACTTACTTAGAAATGTGCTATGCTAAAGTATTACAGAAAAATAAATCAACAATAATTATTCCTGGCAATTTCATAACCTGTGCTCCAAAACGGGAAAATATTATTTGAAACTTTATCATCATCATTTCGTCAGAGCTTCAGATTTCTTCCTGATCTTTCACACTCTGAATTACTTTCTAGATTCAGGATCTTGGTCCTCCAAATGTTTTATCATTGTTGCTGATGGCAATTTTCGCCATCACTAACCTATTGCACTAAGTTCAAGAAGTCAAAAGCAAGAGGCCAGAACTTAGGCTCAGAGTTTCCATGCTGCTTCATTGTGAATTTGCTCTTATTTCAACATTTTTAAAAGACTGTGGGTGACTGGCTCAAAGTGCTTCATGAGTAAACAGTAAAAATTTGACACCAAAATTTGAGGATGATTTAAGTTCCATGTTTTTGTTTCTGTATAATTTAGACTCTGAACAAATAGACAAATTAATTTTTATTCAAGACAAAATAAGCACTATTTAGTTTGTCATATTTATCAGATGACTTCAAGTAAAACTTTTGAGTAAAATATACACCATAAAATGTTTGCTTCTCTTTTATGTTCCTCATTAAATTCCCTGGGGAATGGCTTCTTTCCTTTTTTAAAGAAGATTTATTTATTTGAAAGTCAGTTATTGAGAGAAAGGGAGAGGGAGAGACAAAAGAGAGAGAAAAACTTCCATCCACTGGTTCACTCCCCAAATGACCACAACAGCCAGAGCTGGGAGCTTCCTCCAGGTCTCCCACATGGGTGCAGGGGCACAAGTACTTGGGCCATGTTTCGCTGCTTTCCCAGGACATTAGCAGGAAGCTGGATCAGAAGTGAAGCCGCCGGCACTCAAACCAGCATCCATATGGGATGCCAGCATTGCCGGCAGCAGCTTTACCCACTACACCACAATGCTGGCCCCAGCTTCTTTCCTTTTGAAGTACTTAATAACACCAATTGTTTGTACTGGGTTTTACTGCATGCATGCAACATGGGAACATACACACAAATACACACACACACACACATATACATACACAAAGCCTCATGTTCTTTTTTTAATTTTTTTTATTTATTTTAAAGTCAGAGTTACACAGAGAGAGAAGGAGAGGCAGAGAGAAAGAGAGGTCTTCCATCCGCCTGTTCACTCCCCAATTGGCCGCAACGGCTGGAACCGCATGAATCCGAAGCCAGGAGCCAGGAGATTCTGTCAGGTCTCCCACGTGGGTGCAGGGGTCCAAGGACTTGGGCCATCTTCCCCTTCTTTCCCAGGCCATAGCAGAGAGCTAGATTGGAAGTGGAGCAGCCGGGACGCCCATATGGGCGCCCATATGGGATGCAGGCACTGCAGATGGTGGCTTTACCCACTGTGCCACAGCACCAGCCCCCTGCATATGCTTCTTTGCAAATGCAAATTTAAAATAGTAAAGCAGTAAAATAAATGGCACTTTCCAAGCACATTCCCAAAGCATGGAGAGTCTGAATTTTCAGACCTGTGATTAATGGGGTCAGTTATCACCAACTGCCTTCATCTGACCTTGGCTACAGCTGTGTCTTCTACTATCTCCTTTTCCTGTTGGCCAGGAGCACAGGTCTGCCCGGATCCACCTGCCACCCTGTCTGGTCACATGGTCACACTGCCTGCAGCACTCACCCTCCCTTCTTGCTGTCTTCTCAGTCTCACTGCTATTCAGCTCCACTCCTCCTGGGTACAATAAAACCAAACAGAGGAAAGAGCGACTCCACAGGCAGTCCGTACGTCTGACAGCTTGAATAAGTGAGTAGTTCTCCATTGTAACTGATCTTGGCTTGGGTTTTAATGGAAAATTCACCAGTGCTGCTAAATGAATGCCCTGCTATTCCAGCACCCAGAATGTTCTTTGAATCTTCCCAAGAGACGCCGGAAATACTGTACTAGTTGAATATCTGCCTGAGTGAAACAAGAGAAAGAGCTCCTGTAGTGTAATATGTTTTGGGAAGGCTGCCACTCATTGCCATACCCACTCGACTGCATACTAATGCAACTCCAGGCATGCCTGGTTCCACCCAGCACCACACCAGCCTGTGGTCACCAGTCTGTGGAATCTGTGGCCTCACACAGGATAATGCCATTCGGTATCAATAATATCTGACTTCTTCAACAAGGGCACAACTGTACATTCCCCTGACCAACAGCATTCTTTCTCCATTGGGGTTCTTATCAGATATTTAGAAAACAATCAACGCTGTGCCATCCTTCTATACAGTAGCACTGAAGAGTGGTTATGGGGATAGCACACTGGCTGAGCAGAAACTGTTAGTACAAGGATGAACCATGTGGAAAGGAGTAGAAAAGGCAAGAATTGCACAATATTTTTGCTAAGTCTGAATTCTTGTTATTAATTCAAATAAATAACCCTGAAAAGTTGGCTCAAGTTTCAGATTCCAGGATATGTCAGTCCCATGGATACTTTTAAGCTAAGATTATAAGATTGTAAGATTTCATTTGAAAGGCAGAGTTACAAAGAGAGAAGGATAAAGAGAGAAATTTCCCATCTGCTGGTTCACTCTTCAAATGGCCACAACAGCTGAAGCTGGGCCAGGCTGAAGCTAGGAACCTAGAGCTCCACCTGGGTCTCCCACAAGGGTAGTAGCAGCCCAATCAGCAGGGCTGTCCACTGCTGCTTTCCCAGGCACATTAGCAGGGAGCTGGACTGGAAGTCAGACAGCTGGGACTCAAACTGGCACTCATATGGGATGCTGGTGTTACAGGCAGTGGCTGCCACAATGCCAGCCCCCTGAAGGTAACTTTTGATGATTACAAATGAGCAAAATATTTAAAAGGGTGATTATATACAAGAAGTGTTCTAAAAGAGTCACTGGCTTGAAATCTAATGCATCCTCATTAAGGCAATGTAGGTAATATTCATTGCATTTCCTTTACACCCCAGTTTGTCCATGTTTTGAGCTTTGAACCTGTCACTTTGAAAAGTGGTAACAGAAAGCTTAACCCAATAGAGCTTATCCAAGACAACACCCGCACATTGCTTCTCTGCATCATCTGTCTATGAGGTGAGCAGGTCCTCTGAAATGGATCATCCCATTATCCACCCAGGAACAAGAAGAAATAACCAAACTATATCAAGTGATAGTGACTATGATTTAGCTTTTATAATGAACCCAGAGGAAGTTCTGAGTCTGTTTTGGCTCAAAAGATATATATTATTTTTTTAAAGTTCAAAATGGCTTGACTCATGAATCCTGTTCTTGAGAATTAGTTGCAATGGAGCCTTATTAAAATACTTTACTTTTGGCATGATCTGTGCATTATGCATTCTTTTAAAAGCTTATCAGAAATTATACCAACAACACAGGCTTCAATCTTGGAGGACAACCCTGCCCGTAGTGGTAGTAAATACAGGTAATTAGTGTCCACCTTCTGACCCATAAGACCACACAACTTCATGGGCAGTGCTGGCAGCGCTCTAAATGCAAACTGAGCCATGGTTGTTTCTCATGAAAGATATGGTTCATGAGAAATGTTCATAGTGCTGTTATTTGGATTTGAAAAGTCAATAGCATCTGCAAGACAAAAGCAAAATTGGGGGGAAAAATCACCAAAGAGGAGAATGTTAGTTTCTTTCTCACTATTCATTTCCTCCTTGGTAAGGGAGAAGATTCTGCCACCAATGGGTATAACAATCTGCCCAGCTATAAAACTGCATTGCTGGCCGGCACCGCGGCTCACTAGGCTAATCCTCCGCCTTGCAGCGCCGGCACACCAGGTTCTAGTCCTGGTCAGGGCACCGGATTCTGTCCCGGTTGCCCCTCTTCCAGGCCAGCTCTCTGCTGTGGCCCGGGAGTGCAGTGGAGGATGGCCCAACTGCTTGGGCTCTGCACCCCATGGGAGACCAGGATAAGTACCTGGCTCCTGCCATCGGAGCAGCTCGGTGTGCTGGCCACAGCAGCCATTGGAGGGTGAACCAACGGCAAAAGGAAGATCTTTCTTTCTCTCTGTCTCTCTCACTGTCCACTCTGCCTGTCCAAAAAAAAAAAAAAAAACTGCATTGCCTCTCTTGTAGACAGAGGTAACCAAAGAGATAGAAGTGAAAGTCTTAGAATGGGAATTGACTCAGATGGGAGGCAGGATGGGAAAGCCGTAGCTATTGCAGCCATTTTGTAAGAATGAGATTATACCAAAGGTGGAAGTCATTTAACAGAGGATAGTAGAGCAGAAAAACAAAAAAAAAAAAAAAAAAAAAAAAGGAGACTGGTTTTTCCATGGTCATTATGTTACCACACCAGTCCTTACTAGTTTATTTCTAGAGTTCTCTTTCATGAAAACAAAGAAATTCATCTGTGTCTTGATTAAGTCAGTGGTGCTTTGTATCTTTCTTACTAGGGTCAAAACCCAATCCCACTACTGTAGAACTTCTCTGATTGTACTTAAAAGATATAATGATAGTAATACTATAATCAATTATTAAAATTTAGGGAAGGGCATTTGGTGCACTGATTAAGATGCTGCTTGGGATACCATCCCATATCTGAGTTCCTGGCTCAGGTTCAAGTTCCAGCTTCCTGCCAATGTGCACTCTAAGAAGCCGTGGTTATGGCTCATGTGAGAGACCTGGCATGAGTTCCAGTCTCCTAGCTTTGGCTTGGCCCAGCCACAGCCACTGCAAGCATTTGAGGAATAAACCAGCAGATGGAAGATATCTCTTTGCATCTGTCTCTCTGTCTTTAAAATAAATTTAACAAGTAAATAGTTTTTTAATTTAGATGATGTTTCCACCTGTAGATAAATTGAATCCTACAGTTCCTAAACATAATCACTTCAATGGAATAGAAACTATGGAATGCAAGAGAAGCATAATTTTAAAAAATCTAGGGCTGGATCAGATTAGTATATATCATTCTCAAGATAAAGAAAGAAGATAAATAATACATCATAAAAAGCAAATCATGGATGATGGCCTTCAGAACGGGAAGAGTCATTTATAGAGAATGATCAAAACCCAGAGATACAGGTAGAAGAAAGAGGCAAAACATGGGACTCCAAATCCCATTAAGGTGGCACGTACCAATGCCATCTTACTAGTTAAAGTGATCAGTTTAAGTTCATAATTGATCATAAAGATAGGATTAAGTGTCAAAGGGATCACATAAATAATACCGGTGTCTGCTAATAATAATTGATAGAATTAAAAAGGAGCAAACATGGGAAGCAGGATACACAGCAGACTCATAGAATGACAAATGCCCTAAACAGCACTCTGGCCTCAGAATCAGCCCTTAAGGCATTTGGATATGGCTAAAAAGCCCATGAGAGTATTTCAGGCATGGAAAGCCAAGACATTCTGGCAAAAAAAAAAAATGACCTAAATGAAAGATCTCTGTGAGTGAGATCCCAGTGGAAAGAACGGGCCATCAAAGAAGGAGGTACCTTTCTCTGTAGGTAGGAGAGAACTTCCACTTTGATGATGGCCTTGTCTAAATAAGGTTGGGGTTGGCAAACTCAAGAGGCTTCCATAGCCTTGGCAGTTCATGACAAGAGCCTCAGGTGATTAATAATGTCACAAATAAAAGAGTACCAATTGTTAAATCAACAACAGGAGTCACTGTGCACTTAGTCCTCATGTAGGATCTTTGTCCTTAATATATCATACTATGAGAATTAACTGTAAAACTAGTATTCAGGCCGGTGCCACAGCTCACTAGGCTAATCCTCTGCCTTGTGGCACCGACACACCGGGTTCTAGTCTCGGTCAGGGCGCCGGATTCTGTCCCGGTTGCCCCTCTTCCAGTCCAGCTCTCTGCTGCGGCCAGGGAGTGCAGTGGAGGATGACCCAAGTACTTGGGCCCTGCACCCAATGGGAGACCAAGATAAGTACCTGGCTCCTGCCATCGGATCAGCGCAGTGCGCCGGCCACAGCGCGCCGGCCGCGGCAGCCATTGGAGGGTGAACCAACAGCAAAGGAAGACCTTTCTCTCTCTCTCTCTCACTGTCCACTCTGCCTGTCAAAAATTAAAAAAAAAAAAAAACTAGTCTTCAAACAGTACTTTATACTTTGTGTATCTGTGTAGGTGCAATCTGTTGAAATCTTTACTTAGTGTATACTAAGTTGATCTTCTGTGTTTAAAGATAATTAAAAACGAATCTTAATGAAGAATGGGATGGGAGAGGGAGTAGATGGGATGGTTTGTGGGTGGGAGGGTGGTTATGGGGGGGGAAACCGCTATAATCCAAAAGTTGTACTTTCAAAATTTATATTTATTAAATAAAAGTTTTCAAAAAAAAGAAAAGAAAGAGGCAAAAAAAGGAGTGTGGAGTGTGTGTAGTCAGTTAACAGACCACTTGCTCATCAAAGCACCTTATTTCTTCACAACACTTTCCCCTCATGCTTGTCATGTGTCTACCTGAAACAGACTCTGGAAATCTGGGTGCTGACATCTACACTGGGAAGACTTGTAACAAAGCAATTTCCTCAAATGCACAGAGAGACTTGTCAAACAATGATGGGAAGCCATGAATTGGATAAATGTATACCACATAACTTCTAAAGACCAAGAACTCAGGAGGTTCTGGTTGATAAACCTGGGAGAAGAAAAACTGGGTGAAAACTCAGTCAACTGATAAAAGTCCAATTTCAGTCTGAAACTAGGGCCATGCCTGGGACCAAATTAAAAAAATGATGGTGCCTATGAGCACAGGATGCCTCCAGTGTCTCAGCAAACAGGTACTGAGCCCCAGGCCGGCTTATAGCCCTGGAGATTCAGCAATGAACAAAACTGGTAAGTCTTGATTCAAAAGTAAGCCATTGCACGCCTGTGGCCATCCAAACCGACTGAGCTCTGTTCCCAAATTCCTTTCCTAGTATCTCTCCAAGTACATTTTGCCAAATGATAAACTGCCCTCCAGGAATCAAAAGGATTCAGTGATAAAATACATTTGGGATATAACAAAGAAACAAGAGTATACAGGTTTGTTGAATGCAGGATTGTATTAAGGTATCTTGTGTCCCAAACACAGAACCTTTCGTGTGAAGCATCTTCTAGAACCAAAATTCCTGGAAGCACTAGAAAATTCCTCCTTACCCTCTAACAAAGTTGATTTTCTTCTCTGAAAATAACAGCTAGAGGAAGCAGAGAATGTGGTCCAAAACAGCCGCAGTGAAGCTTGGGTTTTGTTCCAAGGTAGCAGACTAAGGAGAATCCTCCTTGCTCTCTAGGTGGAAACAGTGGGAGAACACAGCAGTGCACTGAAGCACTACGTTTTCACATAGAAAATTCACCTAGAGAAAGAAATAGAAAAAGAACATCATGATTGAGTTGAGAAGAGAATCCAATAATAAGAATTATACAAAAAACAGGCAATTAATATTCTTATATTCTATTAAAGGGATCTATTCACAGGAAAAAAATAATTACAGGTCATATACAAAAGAAACTTTCTCTCTATTGTTGAGAAAAATATACAATGTGCAATTCACATGCTTTTCAAATTACCAATGGGGAACACAGCATTGAAAGCATTAATTTTAATCCCTTTCTTCACCAAACCTTTCATTAGAACATGAAAAAAATGGCAAATAGCTCTAATTTTTTATCTGACCTGTTCCTATCCTGATGGGGTGTTGATAAATTGGTGAAAAGTCAGAACACAATGCACATGCTTGCTCACACACAGGAAGTGAAAAATCTCTACAAAGTGGAGGGAAAGATTTAGATAATTGACAGGTCAGAGAAACCTTTGAAGAAAAGAATAAGCTGTGAGAACAGAAGGCAACCAATGTAGGGAAATATTTTTGAAAGATTATGGGAATCCTACCTCCTTTCCCTCAGAGGCCAAATTCAGATGAAACAGATCAGCATTTTGAACTCTGCGCCCTCTTCCATCTTTCAAGAATCCTGACTTAGAATATCAAAGGTTGGGAAATTTTTTCATTCTATTTCTTTTGAGTCAGTAGATGAAACACCATATTATTGTTGAAAGTTTGCTTAAAATGGACACAGTGAGTAAGCCACTAGGGATGAGCGATTAAATGGCTTATTTTCCAAAACTCAAAGGACATTTTTTACAAGGATAGCTGAAAAATAATCATCCCTTAACTATGCAAACAAAATAATTACTAACTGAAAAAGCTCCTTAGACCATTCTCCTCATTGTTGACTTTTATTAGAGTCCCTACGTCTGGTCAGGCATGTGAAAACTAGGGACTTATAGACCAAAACAAACTACAAAAGTTATTATGGAACAATTGCTATGGCCTCAAAATTATATTGGTTGCTATAAGAGGTATACAGAGGAAGCAAATAGCATAATCCTGCCCTTCAGGCATTGATAATCCTTCTGAGGAGATGAGATTAAAACAGGAAACAAGCAGATTTAGAGTAAGTGAAGTCCCAAGTGGGAGCAGGCCTGATCCCAGCCCAGAAAGAAGGGGTGAAGAGGCCTCACAGAAGGAAAGAATCAGCTTAGACAAACGCCTTTGGAATGTCCTCAGACAGGGCCAGACAAGGAACCCTTCCAGGAGCCAGAGCTAGAGAGAACGGAGAAGCGAGGTTACCGGGAGACAACCCAAAGAGAAGAGCAGGAGGCATTCTGGGCAGCCGGCGATTTTCCCAAGTGGGATGGAGAGGTCACAGCTGTTGTCCTTCATTCAGTCACCAGCTGTTCTCTCATATTTTCTAGATTCTTCTATGCACCACCGAGTGCTATAATCACTTTGTTTATGTGTCTTTTCCCTGCTAGACAATAAAGCCCTCCAGGTCAGGGGCCAGGTCTTACTCGACTTTGAAGTGTTCAGTGCAACAGTAGAGTAGAATGAATGCATCATCGATGATCTTTTCACTGACGACAGGCACAGGGACAACTGCAGAGGGCTTGCCCAGCAGCATAAGGATGAGAAAGAACATGGAAAAATCATGGAAGGGAGTCTGGCCAGGTCCAGGAATCAGCCAGAGGCCTGAGAGAATGAGTCTAAAATCCTTAGGAGAGAAGAAAAATCCTAACAGCCAATCCAGCCTCACTTCAGTTTCACTCCCCAATCTCCCCTAAAATTGATGCTTCTGCCAATGTCCTTCTTTACGCAGAAGATATGGCTTAAAATGCAGTCTTCATTGGATATCAGCCAACATTCTTCCAGCAAATATAGCCTTCGTCCAAATAGACTAGGAATATTCGAAATGTCTAATAGATCACTAATTATCTTCAATTCTTGCCAAAATAAGAAAGAGAAATAAGGGGACTCATTTGTTATCTGACCATAAAGTCTCCATCCAAACCACAGTTATTAGTTTGGGTTGGTGCCGTAAAGCCAAGGCCTGCTACAATGAGAAGCACCGAAGCTGCTCATGCAGTGGTTCTGGTCCCTCCCTCGCCAGCTCAGCACAACACCTGCAGAGCACAAGCACCTAAGGGCTGCTGTCTGTGATGCAGTAGCCAGCCAGCTCCATGGCAGCACAGCCACAGGCTCACCTGCTCTGCCCGTGTCAATGCTGCCTTCCCATCCTATGAGCGGGCAACTTCACAAGCGCAAAGCCTCCGTGCAATTCTCTTCTTATGAGACCTACTAAGAGCTGTTAGGCTTGAACCTTCGTAATACATGGTATTGGTAGTAAACAATACAAAAAACTTGTCTTGGTATTTGCTGAAATCACACGTTAATTATAATAAGTCTAGATATGTGGGAAGGAATGAAGGAAAACAAAAGAGAAGGAAACGAATCAGAGTAACTTAGAGGCAAAGACTTTACCAAATTACAATAAAGCATACATCCAGAAATTATTTAAATGGAAGATCAATTCTTTCAGTGTTTAGACTATGAATTATGTTTAATCCCATGATGGGTTACATCCAATTTCCTGTGCCCCTCTGAATCATTGCCGCAACTGTCCATTTGTTTTTCTCTTCCACTGGACAAGAAAAAACCTAAGGGCAGAGACCAAATCATTCATCTTTCTATACTCTACCTCTAGTAGACTGGTAGGCTCACAAAGGACACTCCCAAAACGTTGCTGAATGCGTGATGACTGAATCCTCTCCTCACAGAGTTTATAAAATATTCCTATGGAGGCAGAATGGGTAACACATAATATAATGTCTTTTTGAAAAATATATTTATTTATTAGTTTTTTATTTATTTATTTATTTATTTTGACAGGCAGAGTGGACAGTGAGAGAGAGAGAGACAGAGAGAAAGGTCTTCCTTTTGCCGTTGGTTCACCCTCCAATGGCCGCCTCGGCCGGCGCACTGCGCTGATCCAAAGGCAGGAGCCAGGTACTTCTCCTGGTCTCCCATGGGGTGCAGAGCCCAAGGACTTGGGCCATCCTCCACTGCACTCCCTGGCCACAGCAGAGAGCTGGCCTGGAAGAGGGGCAACCGGGACAGAATCCGGTGCCCTGACCAGGACTAGAACCCGGTGTGCCGGCGCTGCAAGGCGGAGGATTAACCTAGTGAGCCGTGACGCCGGCGATTATTTATTAGTTTGAAAGGCAGAGATACATAAAGGAAGAGACAGAGAGACAGAGAGACAGAGAGATGTCTTCCATCCACTGGTTCACTCCCCAGATGGCCACATTGACTGGAGCTGGGCCAATCTGAAGCCAGGAGCCAGGAGCTTCTTCCCAGTCTCCCACATGGGTTCAGGCACCCAAGGACTTGAGCCATCTTCTACTTCATTCCTAGACCATAGCAGAGAGCTGAATCAGAGATAGAGCAGCTGGGACTTGAACCGGCACCCATATGGTTGCTGGTTCTGCAGGCCAGGGTGTTAATCCACTTTGCCAACGTGCTGGCCCCAATATAATGTCTTTAATCCAGAGTAGAAAGTAATTGCTGTTACAAACGAAGTTAAAGTATAGCTGATTCTCATTATCAGCAGCAATTACTTTCTATAAAGTTACTGTGATCATTGAATCAGCAAATGCTAAACTATGGCCAATACAATAATACTACTGCATATACCCAGGGGCTATACAAGACTAGGTTCCTAGAAGCCTCTGGTCATACATTTTCCTCAACTGAACTGTCATTTACATTATGTGGGATGATTCACTTCTTTTCCTTCTTTATTTTTTGTAGAAGCCAGTCTCATCAGCATTAAAAGCCTGTTGCTCCACACAACTCTTTTCCTATATAATACTTAGGATATTTTAAACTCTTCTTCAGCATCTGATCTTCAAACTCTGCTTTACCTCGAAGTTTAACATTTTTCACACCATACCACCTTGTGGAACATATGACCCAGCTAAGCCAATGCTGACCAAGGAGAATTCCCCATTTTCCTGACCCTTTGACTTACGCCTTACAACTATGCTGTCCATTATGTGGTATTATTGGTTGTCATCTCATGTATACAGAAATGTAGTTGTTTTTCCATAGCTCCCTCATGCACAATAGAAGTTACTTTAACACTTTCCAGAATGGTCTCACACAGAGATCAGTGAATTTCTCCTTCCTTTCTCTGGACCTATGGCACCGTTGACTCACTAATGTTGAACTCACAACCAACAGCACTATAATCCACGCCAGAACAAAGCTTATATAACACATCTACAAAGAGTCTTGGAAAAGTTCATGAAAATGCATATTATGGAAAAAAAAACTATGCCTAGATTTCAAAAAAATTGCACCAAAATAAATTTGTATTTTGGCTCCATTTTTATGAACTTTTTGGTGATGCATCCTCATATTTTCTCATAAGGCACCTCACAGCCTTCTTGAACATATGCACACTAGACAGCCTTCAGCATGATGCCTGGCAGCAACAAAATTACTTTCTAAAAATGTGGCACTAAATAGACTGTGAAAAGGGCTCTTATGGGGCTGGCGCTGTGGCACAGCAGGTTGAAGTCTTGACCTACAGCACCAGCATCCCATATGCATGCCGGTTTGAGTCCCAGCTACTCCACTTCCAATCCAGCTCTGTGATAATGTGCTTGGGAAATCAGTGGAGGATGGCCAAAGTCGTTGGGCCCCTGCACCCACGTTGGAAACCTGAAAGAAGCTCCTGGATCCTGACTTTGGATCAGCTCAGTTCTAGCCATTGCAGCCATTTGTGGAGTGAACCAATGAATGGAAGATCTCGCTCTCTCTTTCTCTGTCTCTACTTCTCCTCTCCACTTCTCCCTGGAACTCTTTCAATAAATAAAATGAGTCTTTTTTAAAAGGGGGGCTCTTGTTTATAGTACAAGAGCTGAAACAAGAGATCCATCAGGTAGCTATTAGGCTGACTCAAATATTTTGCCATCTATACACATCTAGAAATGACCACAAAGTGCTACAAGCATTGATTTGGTATTTATAACTAAGTTTTTTAAAGACTATTTTTTTTGGGATGTAGAGTTATAGACAGTGAGAGGGAGAGACAGAGAGAAAGGTCTTCCATCCGATGGTTCACTCCCCAAATGGCCGCAATGGCCGACATTGAGCCAATCCGAAGACAGGAGTCAGGAGATTCCTCCAGGCCTCCCACGTGGGTGCAGGGGTCCAAGCATTTGGCCCATCTTCTACTGCTTTCCCAGGTCATAGCAGAGAGCTGGATTGGAAGAGGAGAAGCCGGGACTTGAACCAGTGTCCAGATGAGATGCCGGAGCCATAGGTGGAGGATTAACCTACCACACCACAGCACCAGCTATAAAATTTGATAAGCAGGTGAGTTTGCAAATAGAATCTAAGAATAATGAAGAGCTGCTAGATTGTGAAGATGAGGGCCAAAGCAGGGGCTATTTGAGAACCAAATGAGATCATACATTAAAAGGGTTCAGCACAATCCCGACATGCATTTAGTAGTCAGTAGCTCCTCACTCTCTGATAGAATGAAGTTACACTTCAGAGAGGAAGTGACCTTTGAAATGACCCCTGAAAGATGGATGAAACATGAACTTAAAAGGATGAGAAGGAAAATATTCCAGTTAGAAAGAATGGTATAGGCCAAAACAGGGAGGCAAGATTAAAAAAAAAGTGTACAGGGGAAATAAATGGCTACTGATGGTTGAATCCTAGGGTATATAAAGAAACTTGGTAAGAAATAATTTGAAAAGGCAGGTTAGACCAATTTATAAAGTACCTTAAATTCCAAGCTGAGTTATCTGGACATAATTTCACAGGCAATAGAGCAGGTGTGGTGTTCTCTGAACCGGGAAATAGTGATCAGAGCTGAGTTTTCCAGAATAAGCTAGTGATAATGTGAAAATGAAGAGTAGGTGCAAAGCAAAGACTCCGGAGACCACTCAGAAAGTAAGACATTCACTATTTACAATTAGCATGTGATAATTTTGTGATTTGAGAAGAATTTTTAAATTATTTGCTTATTTTTTTTTTGAAAAGCAGAGAGAGGGGAAAAAGAGGAAGAGGCAGAAGGAGAGGGAGAGGCAGGGAGAGAGAGAAGGGGAGAGAATAAGGGAGGAGAGAGAGGTGGGGGGAGAGGTAGAGGCAGAGGAAGGGGAGGAGGAGAGGGAGAGAAAAGGAGAGATGGAGAGGGAGGGGAGAGGCAGGTGGAGGGGGAGAGGGAGAGAGAGGGGCAGAGGAGAGGCAAGTGGGTGGATAGGCAGATGGAGAGGGAGGAGGAGGGGGAGAGAGGGAGAGGGAGGCACAGAGAAGGATAGACCAATGTTCTGTCTGCTGGCTCAGTCCCAAAATGCCTACAATAACTGGGGCTGGGTCAGGCCGAAGCGAGGAGCAAGAAGTTCCCACGCAGGAAGCAGGGACGTAGCTACTCAAGCCATCACCTACTACCTCCTCAGACGCACATTAGGAAGAAGCTAGAATTGAAAGCAGAGCCAGGACTCAAACCTAGGCACTCCAATATGGGATGTAGGCAGCCCCAGTGGCCTCTTACCTGCTACACAAAACACTTAGTCCTAGAAGAATTCAATAGGGATAAAAAGGAAGAAAAAGGAAGGGTTTAATCGAGTGTCTTTCCAAATATCGTGATGAAAAGAATTACTTGAGTTCTCATTAACAGTACAAATTCACAGGCCCCAACCCTTACTCATGGAATTAGAATCTTCAGGGCAATGGCCTGGGGAGCCACCTATCTACCAAGTCCCTTAGGTTACTCTTTCCATCAGAGAAGTTCTGGAAACAGAAGTAAAGCTGTAGGAACTGAGAACATATTATTTGCTTTAGCTACCTGAGCTGTGGACAAGACCCCCTGAACTGATCCTAGATCCATATCAACAAGCTTAAGACTTGGCTGTTATTGGCTTGTTTTGCCAAGCAAGTCTCTCTGTCTTCCTAAAGATAAAAGCAAACTAACTACCATGGAGCCCACCACCCTGGGCCCAGTTGAGAGGAAGTATAATTGGCTACATGAAAAAATAAAGCTCAGAGAAGAACTGCATTTAAAGGCAGACAAGAGGTAGAGCAAGATGGTGGCAAGCAATGTGCTCCAATAATCACCTTCCCTTAACAACACCAATACAAAGAGCTATCAACACACCAACCCACCCTCACAAGAACTAAGGAAGCCAAGTGAGAGACCACAGTCAAAGAGTCTTTTATTTTATGATAAAAGTAAAAGACACATTGAACAAGGCAGGAAAGAAAGAATTTCTGCATCATCCTTCCCTCGGCTCCAAGCAACACAGCTCCAGGCATTCCACTTAGAGGAGGAAAAAGGAATTAAGTAGAGACCTTATAATTGACTCCGTACCATGCTCACCACTGCAAAACCCAGTGCTAGACGGGGTCCCACAGCCCTTCCCATTGCCAGTTCCTGCACACTGAGCCTTTAGCTCTGCCTTACGGTTCAAGGGACTGTCTCCACCACCCCTCCCCAATGCTGGAAGACAGTATGAGTGAGACCCCAGCTTTTTTGGAGTAGGGCAGGAAAAACCTTAGACTTTGCCTGTTATGGTGAGACCCAGTACCCCCTGAAGCCTAGGCCAGTGCTCACAAATGGAGCTTCAGTTGTTCCTTCTGAACAACACACCAACTGCAGATCTGGGACAAGCCTGGGAGGGGCATTCTTTACTACTGAAACAACACATCAACAGCAGACTTGGGGCAAACTTCGAATTAAGGCACCATCTAGTGTTGACGTAGTGGAAGTGTCCACAGGCTCAGAGAAAATAAACATTGCTTAAAATTTCTGGAAGGTGGAGCAGGCATTAGGTCTGACAGTCAAACCACTGGTTTTTGCTTGCATCTTATATTGGAGTGCCTGGGTTCAATTCCCACCTCCATCTCCCAGTTCCAGCTTCTTGCTAATGAAGATTCTAGGGGGCAGCACTGATAATTCAAGTAATCAGGTTTCTGCCAAATATGTGGGAAATCTAGACTCCAGCCTTGCCTGCAACTCCGCCCATAAACATTTCCAGCATTCTTTTACTACCACTCTCACTCTGTGTCTTAAATAAAGAAAGAAAAAACAAAATGTTAAACTTTAAAGGAAAGAAATTCTGGAAGGCAATAACAAACAAATCCAGATCACAAAGACTGGAGAAAATTTTCTTATTCTTCAATGTACAGTAAACAACATATGCCAACAGCATCAAGAACTTTCAGGGAACTGTTTCTTTATCTAATGAACAAAATAAGATGTCAGAGACCAGTCATATAGCAACTGACCTATGCAAATTCTCATATGCAGAATTCAAAATAACTATTTTAAGGAAACCCAGTGAGACTGAGGAAAATACAGAGAAATTATTTCATAGAGAAAAACTTAATAGAAGGATGGAAGTGATTTAAAAATTTTTGAATTTGAAAAATTCAAACAGAAATACTTGAGCTTAAAAATATACTAAGTAAAAGAAAAATACAATAGAAGGCATCAATATCATAATATATCAAAAAATAATCTGTAAGCTCAAAGACAAGCTACTTGAAAATACAAAGCCAGAAGGGAAGAAAGAAAAAAGAATCCAAAGGAATGAAGAAAGCTTACAGGAACTTTGGCAAAGCATTAAAGAGGAAATATCTGAGTTCCTGGGGTTCAAGAGAGACTTTAGGAGGTTATAGGAATATCAAGCATATTTAAAGAGATAAAACAGAAGCCTTCCCAAGTCCAGAGAAAGATAAAAAACCTCATGTACAAGAAAACCAATCATAAATATTATTTTGTATATTCAAATTAATTCAATATTATTCATGTACACAAGTCAGCAGAGTCAACTCAATCAAATCTATCCCAAGACATAATAATCAAGCTCTGTGATCTTGATGATAAACAAAAGATTCTTGGTGGCACCACAGCTCACTAGGCTAATCCTCTGCCTATGGTGCCAGTACTCCAGGTTCTAGTCCCGGCTGGGGCGCCGGTTCTGTCCCAGTTGTTCCTCTTCCAGTCCAGCTCTCTGCTGTGGCCAGGGAAGGCAGTGGAGGATGGCCTAAGTGCTTGGGCCCTGCACCTGCATGGGAGACCAGGAGAAAAGAAGCACCTGGCTCCTGGCTTCAGATCGGCACAGCACGCCAGCTGTAGTGGCCATTTGGGGGGTGAGCCACTGGATAGAAGACCTTTCTCCCTGTCTCTCTCTCTCTCACCATCTAACTCTGCCTGTCAAAAAAAAAAAAAAAAAAGATTCTTAAAGCTGCAACACACATAAAAGGCCACCCAGTTTGCCTGGCTGCATATCTCTTGGCAAAAACCTTTCAGACTGGGAGAGACTGATTTAACAGTACTACAGAGGAAAATAACTGCCAACCAAAATATTATACCCAGCAAAGCTATTCTTGATATATAAAGAAAGATAAAGGCATTCCCAGACAAACAAAGCTGAGAGAATTTGTCACCACCAGTCTTTTCAATAAATGGTGGTAGAAAAATTGGAAACCCATATTCAGAAGAATGAAACCAGAGCACTATCTTTCATCAAAAATAAAAATCAACTAAAAATGGATTAAAGACCTAAGTATAACACATTAAGTTATGAAACTACTAGAAGAAAAGAGGAGAAATGCTTCAAGATATTGGAATGGGCAAGAATGAAAAGGGTTTGATCCCAGAGGACAGGAAACAAAAGCAAAAGTGGACATATGGTATTTCATCAAACGAAAATCTGCACAGAATGTAAAACACCAACAAAGTAAGGAAACTACCTAAAGGATAGGAGAAAATATTTTCAAATTATACCCTGAAAAGAAGCTACTAACTAGAATACATAAAAACTCACTAACATGAACAAATAATCCAATTTTTTACCTGGACAACAGATCTGGCCAGAAATTTTTCAAAGGGAGACATATAAACAGCCAAAAAACATAAGAAACAAATTCTCACCATCACTAATAAACAGAGAAATGCAAATCAAAACCAAAATAAGATATCACTCTCTCCAGTTACAATGTCTGTTATGAAAAAGAAAAGAACAACAACATCTAGTAAGGATATACAGAAAAGGAAACTCTTGCACACTATTGGTGAGACTCTAAATTAGTTCAGTTATTATGAAAATTTTTATGGCATTTCCTTAAAATTTTTTTTAAACAGAACTACCCTATTATCCACCAATCCCATGACTGGATATACATCCAAAGAAAATTAAATCACTGGGGCTGGCATTATGGATAGCAGGTAAAGCCACTGCCTGCATGCCAGCATCCCATATGAACTCAAGACTCAGCTGCTCCACTTCCGATCCAGCTCTCTGCTATGGCCCGGGAAAGCAGTAGAAGATGGCCCAAAAAGATGGTCCCTGGGCCCCTGCACCCATGTGGGAGACTCAGAATAAGCTCCTGGCTCCTGGCTTCAGACAGGCACAGCTCCATCTGTTGCAGCCAATTGGGGAGTGAACCAGCAGATGGAAGACCTCTCTCTCTCTCTCTGCCTCTCCTCTCTCCGTGGAACTCTGACTTTCAAATAAATAAATAAATCATTTTAAAAAAGTATTGTGGGCCAGCGCCACGGCTCACTAGGCTAATCCTCCACCTGCAGCGCCAGCACACCAGGTTCTAGTCCTGGTCGGGACGCCAGATTCTGTCCCGGTTGCCCCTCTTCCAGGCCAGCTCTCTGCTGTGGCCTGGGAGTGCGGTGGAGGATGGCCCAAGTCCTTGGGCCCTGCACCCCATGGGAGACCAGGAGGAAGCACCTGGCTCCTGGCTTCGGATCAGCGCGGTGCACTGGCCACAGCGCGCCAGCTGTAGCGGCCATTGTGGGGTAAACCAACAGCAAAGGAAGACCTTACTCTCTGTCTCTCTCTCTCACTGTCCACTCTGCCTGTCCCAAAAAAAAATTTTTTTAAAGTACTGGGTTTTTTTAAAGGTAGAAAAGAGAATTTTAAATGTTTTTGCCAATACTAGATGACATTTGAAGAGATAGTTATGTTTATCGCCAAATATTGCACAATTTATATATGTTGAAACACCAACTGGTACCTCACAACTATGTACAATTTTTGTTTCAATTAAAAAATGTTTTAATTACAGAAATCAATAAGTATACAGAAGACTAAAAAGAATCCTACCAGCTAACCTGACCTAATTGACATTTATAAAATACTTCAGCAAATGACAATACAATGCAAGTTATTTTCAGGTACTATGGGATATTTACTAAGAAAGATCATGTTCTGACTATAAAACCAGTCTTAATTTTTTTTAATTTTTAAAATTTATTTATTTATTACTTATTTTAAAGACATGGCTACAGAGAGAGATACAGAGACAGAGACAGAGAGATCTCCAATCTACTGAGCTGGGACCAGGTCAGTATAGAACTCCATCTGGGTCTCCCATGTGGGTGGCACAGACCCAACTACTTCATCCATCACCTGCTGCCTCCCAAGGTACACATCAGCAGAAAGCTGGATCAGAATTAGAGCAGAAACTTAAACTCAAGCACTCCAACATAGGATGTGGGTATCCCTAGCAGAGTCTTAACCACTGCACCAAATGCTTTCTCCAAGTCTTACAAACTGTTTAAAGATACAAAAGAAGCAAAAAGGAGCCAGTGCTGTGGCTCAGTGGGTAAGGCCGCCTCTACAGCATCGGCACCCCATATGGGTGCCAGCTAGACTCCCGGATGCTCCACTTCCCAACCAGCTCCCTGCTGGTGTGCCTGGGAAAGCAATGGAGGATTGCCCGTGTCCTTGGGCCCCTGCACCCACATGGGACACCCAGAGGAGGCTCCAGACTCCTGGCTTCAGAATGGCCCAGGTCCAGCCATTGCAGCCATTTGGGGAGTGAACCAACAGAAGGAAGATTCTCATCCTCTCTCTCTCGCTCGCTCGTTCGCTCTCGCTCTTGCTCTCACTCTCGCTCTCGCGCTCTCTCCCTCTCTCCCTCTGTCTCTGTCTCTCTATAACTCTGCCTTTCAAATAAATTAATTTAAAAAGAAGCAAAAAATAACATATTAACAATCAATAAAATCAGATAAACCTGATTATATGAATTGAAAATAAGTTTTATAGTTTCTAAACTCCAAAGGCTAATTCATTAATGTATCATTATTTTCTAAATCCAAATTGCACAAAACTTAATTCCAAGTGCTAATTCTAGAGCATGAATATACTTAAGTAAACAAATATGATACAAGTAAAAATTTGTTCAAATTTTATTTAGAGTCCACTAATAAACTGTGGAGACCCATTTTATGATATGTAACATAACCAAATATATGGAACATGAAAATAACAAAAAGGAAAAAGAAGATTTTTTTACAAGCAGATATTACATATGGCTGAAGGTTACTAGTATCAAGCATATTTAACTAGATACTATTAATACATGATTAGGTAGATAACATCATACTGAAGAAACCTCCAGAAAACAGAATACAGGCACAAAGCTATATGGAGGACTGTTAGAATGCATGTTTCCTTGCTTCCTTGATGTTATTTATACCACAATTCATATAATATTGGTACTTCAAAAATTTAAAAATAATTACTTAATTAAACAGAATAAGAATTTCTTAGCATATTGCATGAACTTGCAAATCATTCAAAGAAATCCTTGAAAGACATTATAATAGTCCCATTTGTGTCTTTAAGATAGAATAAAGTATTAAGGGCAAATAATATCTTCATTTATTTATTTAAAAGGGAGAGAGAGAGGAAAACAGAGAGCTCTCCTCTACTGGTTTATTCTCCAAATACTCACAATATCTGGTACTGGACCAACCAAAGTCTGCAGCTAAGAACTCAATCCAGGTCTCACATGGGTGGCAGGGGCTCAACTACTTGAGAAATCACCAGTGTCTCCCCAAGTCTGCCTTAGCAAAAGGCTGGCGTCAGAAGCCAGAGCTGGGCATTGAACTCACGTCCTCTAGGATGGGGCACAGAAGTCATAAACACTAAGCTAACACTAACTCCAATAAATCTATTTATGAATAACAGCCATCATTTGATAGGAAGCATGATAAATAACAAAGAAAGGGGGCCGGTTCTGTGGCCCAGCAGCTAACACCCTGGCCTGAAGTGCCAGCATCCCATATGGGCAATGGTTCGAGTCCCAGCTGCTCCACTTCCAATCCAGCTCTCTGCTGTGGCCTGGGAAAGCAGTGGAAGATGGCCCAAGAAGACAGTCCCCGGGCCCCTGCACCCATGTGGGAGACCTGGAGAAAGGTCCTGGCTCCTGACTTCGGATCGGCGCAGCTCCAGCCGTTGCGGCCAATTGAGGAATGAACCAGTAGATGGAGGACCTCTCTCTCTTTCTCTGCCTCTCCTCTCTGTATAATTCTGACTTTCAAATAAATAAATAAATCTGTAAAAAAAAATAAAGTAGGTTAAAAAATTAAGCAACACCATGGACTTCTAATTAAAACTTTGTTTTGTGATCAATAACACCATTCAGAGCACTCTCTTAGTCTATAGCACAGGCTATGGAAAATGGAAAATGCAACATTTCCAAGTGCTTATGAAATCCATGGATAGTTTTACGTCTTGTTTTTCTGGGAAGGCATATGATGTCATAGTACATCATGATTTAGAAGCCACAGGCCTAGATGTGAGTCTTGGTTGCTTGACTTGGTGGGTGTGTGTCCCTTAACCTCTCTCAGCTTCCATTTCCCATCTGGCATGTGGGAGTAGTAACAACTACACAGAGATGTTTTGAAAAGAAATGATAAAAATATATAAAGGACCTATCTCAGAGCATTGGGACAGAGCAGCTATTCAGTAAGTGTTTAATTATTCCCTTCATCTGTCTGGATTAGTTTTCACCCAGTACCTTCCAGGTGCTGTCAGCCTAGGTCTCTGGCTCTCAGACTTCTGGGGACTTGAATGTTTTGTGCCACTAATGAAGACAATCCAAAGATCATCTCCCTTAACAAGTTCCAATGCATACAAAATTTGGTAGATAATTTATCACATACCCCCCACCTACTTGTGAATCTCCTTGGAGTCCACAAATCCAGATTAATAAAGCTGGACTTAAAGAGTCCTAGGACATGTTCAACCATCAGCAAAGGACTGTGATGAGCATCAAAGATTTGTACAGTATCCTGCAGGGATACTGAAGGCCCCATGCATCCTTAGGATAAAGTCCAGCAAGTTGAGTTTATCTGTAGTCTCAGTTGACATGGACAAGTCCATCTTATGAAGTCTGTAAGAGCATAAACACACACACACACACACACACACACACACACACACACACCAGGTATCTGTGCTTGCAAACACTATATGTGTTAGCCTGCTTTTCATTACTTTAACTAAAATAACTGAGAGGAGTTTCAAAGGGAGGAAGAAGGTTTATTTTGGCTACAGTTTGGAGGTTCACAGTCCAAGATTGGGAACCCCACTGGTTCAAGTATCTGAGACTGGAGAATGGCAAAGGAATGATCACACGGTGATACAGGAAGCAGAGACACAAGGCACACACTCTCCACTATGAGGTCTGTCCTTGTAAAGTCATCATTGATGCAATCATGGGCTCCACCCTAACAACCTGACCCAACACATTCGCTTCTCAAAGGCCCCACTCAGATACCATAATTGGATCAAGCCTCTACCCTAATCCATTAACCATTGATCTTTTAACTGTAACATAAAACCTTTGGTGTACAAGTGTCTGCATGAATTTGGAAAGCTAAATACTCTTCTAACTGCTTCACTGAGGGGAAAAAGCTTGCATAATGTCCAATATTGGGGTTCAGACATCTCAGCTGTTTATGACAGAGGAGCCATGAAAATGCAATGGAAGTCATAGTGAAGGAAGGCACCAAAAAGAAAATTCACTAAACAGGTCAGCAACAAGGCAAAGATAGAGTTTCAGGCAGTAACTTATTCTTGAAGACTTTTCAGTTCAGCTCTCTTTGCAGCATGTGTGATCCTGTTTGTTGAGAAACAAGCTAATTTGGAAATGGAATGAGCTGCTACACCAAACTCTGCAAACCTCTGAGACCACATAATCCATGTAGCTCATTCTCCCTGAACCGAACACAACACAGAGGAGAAAATATCTTCCTGCCCCACAACATGAAGGGGCTGACAGTATCGTAGGCCAGGACCTAGGCCTAATAGAGAGCAGATGCCTGTGCAGAACAGGCAAAACCAGCTGCAGCCCCAGCATTACTAAATAATAGGGCAGAGGACAGAGAGGAACCTACACCAAGAGGCACAGGTAAGACACCCTCTGGGGACATTGGGTACACTTGAAGAAAGGATTTTAACATCAGCAAGTATGTACGTGTATGTGTGTACAGATACGTACATGTGAACTTGTGTGCTACAGGATTTAGGTGAATGGTCACAGATCTTCCCTGCTTCAAAGACTCTTTCTTTGGCCCAGACTCTTCTTCCTGGTTTCATTGTTGCCTGAACCTCTAGTCTAAGCTGTTTAACAGAACAAGCCCATGGGGCCAGTGTTGTGGTGCAGCGGGTTAAAGCCCTGGCCTCAAGCGCCGGCATCCCATATGGGCACCGGTTCAAGTCCCCGATGCTTCTCTTCTGATCCAGCTCTCTGCTATGGCCTGGGAAAGCAGTAGAAGATGACCCAAGTCCTTGGGCCCCTGCACCCACGTGGGAGACCTGGAAGAAGCCCCTGGCTCCTGGCTTCAGATCAGCGCAGCTCCGGCCGTTGTGGCCATCTGGGGAGTGAATCAGCGGATGTAAGACTTCTCTCTGTCTCTACCGCTCTCTGTAACTCTGTCTTTCAAATAAATAAAAATAAATCTAAAAGAAAAAAAAAGAGAGAGAGAGAGAGAAAACAAACCCTGGGGCCAGAGCGCTGGGTTCTAATCTTGACTCTTCCTTACAATACTGTGACTTTAGACAATTATTTTAAACTTTCTGTGCCTCAATACTCAGGTGCTAACATTAGTATAACTGCATTCTTACAACCCTGCTTTTAAGATTTCAGGGCATTCTAGCCAGTGCCGCAGCTCACTAGGCTAATCTTCTGCCTGCGGTGCCAGTGCTCTGGGTTCTGGTCCAGGTTGGGGTGCCGGTTCTGTCCCAGTTGCTCCTCTTCCAGGCCAGCTCTCTGCTGTGGCCCAGGAAGGCCGTGGAGGATGGCCCAAGTGCTTGGGCCCTGCACCCGCATGGGAGCCCAGGAGGAAGCACCTGGCTCCTGGCTTTGGATTGCTGCAGCGCGCCAGCTGTAGCAGCCATTTGAGGGGTGAACCAATGGAAGGAAGACCTTTCTCTCTGTCTCTCTCTCTCACTGTCTAACTCTGCCTGTCCAAAAAAAAAAAAAAAAAAGATTTCAGGGCATTCAAGTAACATACAGAAGAAAAAATTTATTGCTGCTGTATGCAGATGCCCAAATCATTTTCTTTGTTAACTGACCCCTCCCATTCCCTCCTCTTTTCCTGTGCCGTTTCTCAAAGTCTGCCTCAAGAATTCCTACTGAGAGAACAGAAAGCAGGGCAGTGCACCCTGCCTCCTTAGCCACAGCCATCTAATCAAACATCCAATCCTCTTCCACAATTCTGAATTGAGAGTCAGGAAGTCTGACATGCACCTGAAGTGATCTAAAGCTAGACTCAGAGAAGTTTGTTAAAAGACAAAAATGTTATTTTGAAAAAATATTAAAAGGCAAGGATGTAGCCAGAGGAAAAAAAGTAGAGATGTGAGACCACACAGCCCACGAGAAGGAGAAGCGAGGGGAAGCTCAGCTGTCCCTCTTATTTCTGGTTCAGTTAGGGACATCTGTGCCTTTCTAACAAGGTCCCTTGGGTGCTTGAGCTTGCTGCAGTGGCTTTCTGATCTTTGGCACCACACGATATTATTCAGCCGTAAAGACAAATTAAATCCTGTCATTTGTAGCCACCTGGATGGATTTGGAGGACATGATGCTAAGTGAAATAAACCAGGCACATAAAGACAAACACCACATGCTCTCTCTCATATGTGGGAGCTTAAAAAGTTGATCTCAAAAAAGTAGAGGGAAGAACAGTAATCACTAAAGGCTGGACTGGAGGTCCCTGGAGGTTGGATAGGGCAAGGGGGAGGCAGGATAGAGAGTGGGTAATAGATACCAAAATAACATTAGATAGAAGGAAGAAGTTCTATGAGGGTACTTCAAGTTTGTGGAAAGTAGAACTAATAGATGAGTTCAGTTGTGTGCAAGAAAAATTTCTGGACTCTACTAACAGAGGGGGCATCTTCAAAATTTGCATGGAACCCATTATTAAAAACACATGTATTTCAAAGTGTTTTTGTACCCCAATACACTGGTCTTTTAATTTCATTTTTCCATGTGGTTTCTTTAACAGAAAACTTTTATTTAATAAATATAAATTTCAAAAGTGCAACTATTGGATTATAGCAGTTCTTCCCCCCATAACCACCCTCCTACCCACAAACCATCCCATCTCCTACTCCCTCTCCCATCCCATTCTCCATGAAGATTCATTTTTAATTATCTTTATATACAGAAGATCAACTCTATACTGAGTAAAAATTTCAACAGTTTGCACCCACACAGACACGCAAAGTATAAAGTATTGTTTGAAGATTAGTTTTACTGTTAATTCTCAAAGTACAACACATTAAGGACACGAGGTTTTTGAAACACATGTGCTAAGCACTTCTCTAAGTGTCAAGCACTTCTCCAAGTGTCATTCTTAACAAAGTATGGCCATAGACAAGGCCAGAAGTCAGATATCCCCAACTTCTGTACAACTGCAACTGATGAAGCAGCATATGGTATGAAGTTCGCCAGTACTGCCGTGGATAATGGGGAGAGATGACAATATTCTCTGATTTAGGCTAAAAGGCTCTGTATTTTCTTTGAAGTGAATTTACCTAATCAGAACAACTTATCTATCAAATTCTCCTATTAGATTTGTATTTTAAAGTTATCTTCTAACTATCCATTTCAAAATACATTATAGGGGCCAGCACTTTGGCATAGCAGGTAAAGCCACCACCTGCAGTGCGCTGGCATCCTATACGGGCACCAGTTTGAGTCCCAGCTGCTCCACATCTGATCCACCTCTCTGCTATGGCCTGGGAAAGCAGAAGAAGGTGGCCCAAGTTCTGGGTCCCTGTAACACATGTGGGAGACCTGGAGGAGGCTGCTCCTGGCTCCTGGCTTCAGATTAGCACAGTTTCAGCCATTGCGGCCATCTGGGGAGTGAACCCGGGGATGAAAGACCTCTCTCTCTCTCTCTCTCTCTCACTCTCTCTCGCTCTTTCTCTCTCTGCCTCTGCATCTCTGTAACTCTGCCTTTCAGATAAATAAATAAATCTTTAAAAAAATACATTCTAAAGAGCTAGAAAGAAATTATCATATTTCAGAACTCTCATGTAAACTATACTTAACGTTAAGCTAAAAAAAATTGTCCATAATTGCCAAAGACTATAAAATCAATGGTGATAGCACATTGTTCCTCTTCTGACTGGTTTGGGTAACATTCAGGACCTCTTAAAGAAATAAAGAGGGGATTTCTTCAAAGCCAAGCCCAGATGTTTCCTTGAACTTCTCTACATGTGTGGGGATACGAGTGTGCACGTGTGTAGTGTGTGTATCTATGCATATGAGTATGCTTGTGTGAGAATGTGTATATGCACCTGTGTGTACATGTGAACATGTGTGAAGCAAGTCAGAGATGAGTGGTCACAAATCCTCCCTGCTTCATAGGCGCCTCCTCTGCCCAGACTCCTTCATTCCTGTCTGCGCCCTAGCCCAAGATGCGTAAGAGAACAAGCTCAGGGAGCCACACAGTGCTGTGACTTTAGGCAACTGTTTTCACTTTCTGTGCCTCAGTTTTCTCATCTGTAAAAAGGGGTAAATAAATAGCACCTATGTTATAATTTTGTAAACATGAAGTGAGTAGATAAAAACTCTAGAACCATGCTAAAACCAAATAAATATTCCAAAATGCTACATTATTATGATTAGTCTTTTCCCTAAGTTACCAGAAAAATAGTTTCTTGGACTGATTCCCAGATCCCACTCTCAATTTCAGGTTAAAGTTGTTCAGCTTGAGGCAAAGTCCTGACTCAGCAACCACAGGTCATAGTGTGATACATCCTGGTAGTTAGCCCTGGACTTGGGGCTACCCCAGGAAGCTGTTGCCTCAGGGCTGTCACACTTTCAAGATTCTAGAACCTGACCCCACCTCCTAAAGTTCCTGGACTTGGATTTTATCTCCCTTTTTTCTCTAGAGTTTTCTTTTCTCTCCTCCTAACTCCTCCATGCAAGTTTCTTCACACCTTCACCATGCTACATGACCCTCCTCTAACTTGAAAAAAAATCTCTGCTTGCTGATAAATCAATCTGTAATCATTTAAAAAGTCCTTTCTAAATTACACAGCCTTCTCTGGTATATCCTCTCCTTTGTTAATCTTGGTATGCACGGAAGTCCCATTTACATTTGACTATAACCACACCTTGATTTAGACTTCAATCCACAGTCTTTAGGGACATCAGAAGATGCAACCTCATGAGAAGGGCTCATTCAGGAAGCAGCATGATTTCTGTGTGGTGGGGCACAGTGTAAGGAGGAATGACACAGAAAAGCCAAAGGTGCTGAGGAGTTTAACCTCCTTCTGTCAGTAAAGAACACTGAAAAATTCCAAGCAGGATAAAGTCATCATCAAACTGCATTTGAAAATATTATTTTTTTAATTTTTACTTGTCTATTTTCATTGTATTTGAAAGGCAGAGAGACAGAGAGAAACAGGGTTTCCATCTGCTGATTCACTCCTTAAATCCTCACGACAGCCAGGACTGCACCAAGCTGAAAGCAAGGGTCCAGAATTTAATCCAAGTCTCTCACATGGGTGATACCAGGGTCCTAAGTACTTGAACCATCATTTATTGCCTTCACCAGGTACACATTAGCAGGAAGCTGGATCAGAAGTGTAGGAGCCAGGACTCAAACCATGCATTCTGATATGGCGTGTGGGCATCCCAAGCAGCAACTTAACCTCTGCACCTAATCACTGCCCCCAAGAATATTGTTCTGATTTCAGTAAGGGAAAGGAATTGGTGGAAGAAGAGTGCATATATGGAGGGCAGGTGGAAGGCAATTTTCAAAGCCACCATTAAGAAATGACTTCAAAGATGGAAAAAAAAAAGGGCCAGTTTTGAAAAATTTGATATACTCAACAAGCCTTTAATTTTGAGATTTTGAAGATGATAAGGAGGAACTTTAAATGACTCTAACTTCTGGCTGGAACAACCAGCATAAATATGTCATATCTTTTTTTCAAAGAGTTATCTTAGTTATTTGAAAGGTAGAATCATAGAGAGGGAGAAACAGAGAGAGCTTCCACCTGCTGGCTCACTCCCCAATTGTCTGCAATAGCCAGGGCTGGATCATGCTGAAGCCAGGAGCCAGAAACTCAATCCCATGTGGGTAGGAAGGGCCTAAGGACCTGGGCCATCATCTGCTGCCTCCCAGGTACTCTTATCAGGAAGCTAGATCAGATCAAAGTAGCTGGGACTCAAACTGTCACTCCCATATGGGATGCAGGCAGAATAAGAATAGTTTAACCTGCTGTGCCACAACACCAGCCCCCAATATAGCTCACCATTAACTCAAGTGGACAGTATAGGAGATAAATGATATAGAAACCTGGGGCTGGAGCTGCAGCATAGAGGCTAAAGTTGCTGCCTACAGTGCTGGCATCCCATATGGGCACCAGTTTTAGTCCCAGCTGCTCTACTTCCAATCCAACTCCCTGCTAATGTGCCTGGGAAAGCTGCAGAAGATGGACCAAGCGTTTGGGCCCCTACACTCATGTGGGAGACCAAGAATAAGTTCCTGGTTCTTGGCGTCAAATCCACTTAACCTTAGCAATTGTGGTCATTTGGGAGTAAACCAGTAGATGGAAGATCTCTCTCTCTGACTCTCCTCTCTCTCTCTTTCTATAACTCTTTTTTTAACTTTTATTGCCCTAATCATTCTTTTTTTAACTTTTATTTAATGAATATAAATTTCCAAAGTACAGCTTATGGATTACAATGGCTGCCCCCCCATAACTTCCCTCCCACCTGCAACCCTCCCCTTTCCCGCTCCCTCTCCCCTTCCATTCACATCAAGATTCATTTTCAATTCTCTTTATATACAGAAGATCAGTTTAGTATATATTAAGTAAAGATTTCAACAGTTTGCACCCACATAGAAACACAAAGTGAAAAATACTGTTTGAGTACTAAAGCCTTAAATCACAATGTACAACACATTAAGGACAGAGATCCTACAGGGGGAGTAAGTGCACAGTGACTCCTGTTGTATAACTCTGACTTTTAAATAAACAAATGAATAAATAAATAAAAATCTTATTAAAAAAGAAAAGAAAATTGCATTTGGTGCACATTGAAATAATTATAAGAAATGATGTGGAAACAAGTTCAGTTTGGGGCATGTACATTTTAATGTTCAATTCAGATTTTCACAGGCATCTAAATAAACATATTTACTAAATACTTTGAAGTTCTCATCTGAAACTCGGGGAAAAATCTAGAGATATAGATTGGTATAATATAACACCATGGAAAACAGTACAAAAATAGAAGTTTGAAGCCCTGAGAATGATAAGATCGAATAAATTAATCAAATAGGGTATAGAGCACAAAAAAAGAGACAGCCAAAGATGAAACCTTAAAGAACACCGGCATTGAAGGAATGGGCAAGGAAAAAAAGAAACTAGGAGAGAATATCAGATTGATTTGGAAAACAACCAGCAGAGAATAGGGTCTCAGAAGGTCCAGGAGGAAGTCATCAAAGTGTAAAATGCCACCAGTAGGTCAAGTAAAACAAAGACTGGGGCAGGTGGGAGGATGCATATTGGATTTGGAAATTAGGTGAGGAAATTAGAAACCTTAGTGTAACTACTGTCAACAAAGTGCCTCTCTTTTACATCAGCATAGGGCAGCAAAGGTGTGTGTTACTGAAGACTGAGTGTCTGCCTTCACAAGAGCAGTTCCATGGAACACCAAGAGTGGAAACCAGACTCCAGCAGGCTGAGGAAGGAATTTCCCTGGGGAGGAAGTCGAGAAGCAGACACTGCACACCCAGGTCAATGGATGATGGGGGGGGGGGGAGGGGGCTGTTCTTAATCAATTAGCACCAAGGGAAAGAAGTTGATGGAAAGTTGATGCTGGAAGCACAAAACAGAGAAGGAATAATGGATCACCCTGCGAGTGAGGAGTTGGGAAAGAAATAGGATCCAGGGCAGAAACTTAGCAGCAAAAATCAGCTAAAATCTCAAATGTGATAAAGCATTCTTTGCACATTTCTACCTTTATTTTTCACAGCAGTAGTAATTTTGTGACGCGTGTTAAAAACTGTTAAGTTCATCAAATAAAAACAAAAAGTGATAGAAGCTACAGGATAAAAAAGAAATCTCTTATCTGGTGAGGCACTGAACTCACACTGGACTAGGCATTTTCATATATTATCTAACTTAACCCACCCGGAAATCTTACAAAGTAATAGTATCCCTATTTTATGCTGATGCAAACTGAAGTGCAGAATAGCCAAATGATTTGAAACACAAAAGTAAAATGCTGGAGCCAGAGTCTGCCACTAGCATGGAACAAGAGAAAGGGAAGGAGGGAACAAGGGTATGGATGTAAAGAAACTGGGTAACTGAATTAATTCAGTGTGGAATTCCAAAGAGTCTAGCAGAAGCATGTGATAATTACTAAGATGGAATGGTGTAAGGGAACACAGTTCATAGTCATCTTTCTAAAAATTTTTTCAGTTGGGTATAAGAAGCAAATCATGTATACAACTGACATCACTAGTGATAGAACGTGGTACAAGTTGAGTATTCCGTATAAAACGTGAAATATTTGAGACATCAGAGTTTTTCATATTTTGGTTTTTTTTTCTGGGTTGGCAGTTCATATTTTGTAACATTTACATTATATAAGTTGTGAGTCTTCTCTGATGTCAAGCAGCTCTCAGCCCAGGAATCCAACATGCTCAGGACAAAGTTGGTACCTAAACAAATGGGTATTGACATCTGGTTCAGGAAGCCTCATGGGGAATAATGATCATGTCTTGAAAAAAAATTCAGATGGTCAATAAGTAGGCAGTAGAGAATTCATACACCACCATAAGAAAAATATACATTTTTAATATGAAACAGAACTACAGGTTTAAAAGTGAGAAGTGGTGAGTGGTAGAACTGGAATACACCAAGAACAACTGAAAATAAAGAACTCAGTGATCCACAGACTAATACAGAATTGATGTCCATGGTTTCAGTAAAAATGCCCCTAATACTAATGGGCAGGGGGCTTATTTCCCACATCTTGGTGGCAAGGACTGAAGGAGATAACAGCTAGAACAATACCAAAATCAATGATAGTAAAAGTCAGACAAGAAAGTCCATGTTAACCAGGGAAACTGGGAAGTAACTAATAATAGGAATGACAAGGATCTCTAATGGACTGTTAGACATTTGTTCAATTTCCCTCATGGACTATGAATTGAGAATCAAGTGATTTTGCTGGAGAAGACTGTGAATGAGATAAACCATGAATAAAACTGTTCTCTTTAGCTCACCATCAGGCTGCTGCTACTGGAACAAACATAGATCACTTGTGTATTGGCACGTGTATGTTTGGATATGGTTAAAGTGTGTGCCCTGAAGGTTCATGTGTTGGAAGCTTGTTCCACAATATGGTGATATTAAGGGTGGAAGAATGTTTAAGAGGAAGAGCCTATTTAAAAGTCCAGGGGCATTACCCTAAGAAGGGATTAATGTAGCTCTTGCTGAATCCCAATTAGTTCTTGAGAGAGTATTGTTATAAAAGTGCAACACTGGGCAGGCACTGCGGCTCACTAGGCTAATCCTCTGCCTGTGGTGCCAGCACCCTGGGGTTCTAGTCCCGGTCAGGGCGCCGGATTCTGTCCTGGTCACTCCTCTTCCAGTCCAGCTCTCTGCTGTGGCCCGGGAATGCAGTGGAGGATGGCCCATGTGCTTGGGCCCTACACCCGCATGGGAGACCAGGATAAGCACCTGGCTCCCGGCTTCGGATCAGTGCAGTGCGCTGGCCGCAGCAGCCATTGTGGGGTGAACCAACGGTAAAGGAAGACCTTTCTCTCTGTCTCTCTCTCTGTCCACTCTGCCTGTCAAAAAAAAAAAAGTGCAACTCTGGCCCATCCCCAGTTCCAGTCTCAAGGTGTGATCTCTCCGTCTCACAAATACTCCCCCATGATGCCTTCCAGCACGATGTGGCACAGGCAGAGGGCCCTCATGAGAGCCATAGCCATGCTCCGGGGACTTTCAAACTCCTACACAACTGGAAGCTAAAAAATCTCCTTACAAATTGCCCAGCTTCAGATATTCTGTTATAGCAATGGAATTAACTGGCAGATAACCCATTCAGTAAAATTGAGACATATGAGGAAACAGACGCTATAGGGAAAACTATACTGTACTAACTGTGTATCCCAAGGACAGTACCCTACAAATACAACCTGATTTCAAGTAGCTAAGGATTTGAATGAAAGGAAAGTATCTGTAGATATAAAGAGAGAGGCAAAAGGAACGGTATTGTTGACTCAAACTTCAGTAAGGAAATAAAGAATTGCACATTGAAAAAAGAACATAACATAAAGCACTTCGTGCTGTACCTTGCACATAGTAAACACTCAATAAATAACAGCAATGTCTGATATTACATAGTGTGCTTATTTTAGGTACTGCTCCAAACCTAGGGTGTCTTGGGAAATCCTAAATCCTTCAGATAGATTTGTAAACTAGCCACAGAGCTGGCTTCAGGTACAGTTTCAACCTTCCTAACAGAACATAATTTAGTCTCTTCAAGCAAGCAGAGTGTTTTTGAGACAGATGGTTTAAATCAGTTATTTTATTATTCAAAAGCCTTCCCCTCAACAGGAATTCTCAGAAGTTTAAATTGAAGATGAGTAGTTATTCTCAGTCAGAGTCACCCCCATCTTGAAAAATATCTCTTCCCTGATATTTTGGTTACATTTTCCTTTCATAGACAAACAGCTCCAGCTGTTTCAACCCTTGAAGTGCCTGAGGCTTCCTGGGCAGGTTCTGTAACCCTTTCTTCCTACAGAGAACAAGAGATCTGTATTCAGCCCCAGAGGACTGGAGGGGACCCATGTTTTCCCTCTGATCTTAGGCTAATTCTTCTTAGTAAATATAAATACAGCTCCGTGGATCTCATCTACCCAGCAAAAGGAAACACCCAGTGTTTTGGTACTGGCTATAATTTTTAAAAGAAAAAACACAGAAAAAGTGAACACATTAGTAGTTGGATACTATATAAATGTTTTTGGACGAACAAGAGAAAGCCTACTGATAGAATTGGGATTTTTCCCAAGTTCATACTGACAGACATTCCATGGTGTCACCAAAATATTATCAATTTTATTTTATTTGATTTTTTAAAATATATTTACCTACTTATTATTTAAAAGGCAGAAGAGACAGAGACATAGAATCTTCTATCTGCTGGTTCCATCCACAAATACCCACAACAGCAGGGGCAGGCAAAAGTCAGGAGCCAGGAACTCAATCTGGGTCAACCCAAGTTCTTGACCAACCATCTACTGTCTCCCAGGGTGTGTATTAGCAGGAAGATAGAACTGGAAGCAAAGCAGGGACTCGAACCCAGGTACTTTCATATGGAATGCAGGCAACTAAGTGGCATCTTCATCTATGAGCCAAATGCCCTCCCCTTAATTGCTTTCATATGCAATGGGACTTCAGGGTATTTCCAAGATCTAGATTCATTGTTTATTTTTAACATTCCAGCCTTGGTTTACTCAAGATCCTAGCCAGCTGGCAATCTGAAAATCAGGTGGTAATTGACTCTCTCCTTGCTCAAGGATGGTGTATGTTGAACATCATAATAGACATAATGAATGTCACAAATACCAAGACAAAGTTGCCTTGAAATGAAAGGTCAATTGCTGCATTTCTCATTCTACCAAACATGGTAGCTTCTGTTATGTAGTAAAGCCATTGTATTTATTCACCCACTTGATATTTAAGATTGAAAAATCTACTCTCAACTAGCCTTAACTCTGATGGATGGTCCTCAATTCCTCAATTCCTTTTATTCAAGTATTTTCCTATATGCTGCTTCAGAAGGCATCCAACAGCATGTTTTAACCATGCTAATGATAACCCTAGAGAAAACTCCATTTTTCTTGCCAACAGTAATTCTACTGGGAATGTCTTTCTGGCTTGGACAAAAATAGCTGCTTTCATCAGTCAGTGCGTTTCCTATTCATATTTTATATACATGCTATTTCTACAAAGAATTTGGGGCAGGGAAAGTTTTAAGTGTTATCAAATTCATAGCCTGCATCTGTATTAAAGTATGGTTCACAATAGAACTTTGAAAAAAATTAAAAAGAATAAGGACTTCTCCCACATCAAAAAGAATGATTGATAATTACACATGCTGCTCCTGACTGACAAAACAGCCTTTATCAGGAGACCAACGCTCACAGCACAAGGAAATATATGAATCCCTGCTAATCACCAAAAGCAAAGGAAGCAGATATTTATGGGAAGTAGATCTGCTGAAATAAAGTACTCTGCATTATGACGGTTACAGAGAGTAAAAACGAAAGTGAAAAGTCGAAAATAAAGCGTGGTCATTCAAGGATGATGCCCTCCCCATACCCCAGCGTGAAAAATACTTTTGTATTGAGGATATTTCTCATTAACACAGACTATAAAATTACAAAGATATCTTTTTTCATGTTTTTTACTTTTCAAAGTGGTGCTTCCATTAGGTTGTAACTTTATTCATGTATTTAATTGTTTTAATTGGGTTTATTACACAAAATTCAGGGGATACAAGAATGTCTTATTTAGAAAGCAAAAATACAATAATCTTCCCTGCCTTCCCAGTCCTAATATTTTTATGTCCTATAGATTTTCTAGATAGCACAATAAAGACTCACATAAAACACTTACTTCTTCACTACCAAGTTAACTTCTCAACCTCTGGGGGACAGGGTGGGAAACAGAACCAATGAGTTTTGTGAGTTTTGTGTATTAAACAGAAATTTCTTATTCTACTCACAATTCAGCACAGGTTAGATATGAAAATGGTGGAATTTCAGAGCTAGGAAGAACCTCAGTACAATGCAGTTCTGAAAGATTAAGATGCCTTAAGGTTTGAGAAGCACTGCATGATTCCAATGCTCAGCCACCTTTAGGGCACAGAGTTCCAAATCAGCGCTTCTCAAATCTCAATGGGCAAACAAGTTGCTGGGGGATATTGCCAAGCTCAGACTGTGACTAGGGTGGTCTGGAGTGAGCGCTGAGATTCTGTATGGTGAAGCTGATGTTGCAATGCGCTGACCACACTCTGGGTAGCCAGCTCTCAGAATCAGGTGGCCCACTGGTTATCAGACTGGGTTCTCAGAATTCCATAATTTCATGGAGAACAGTAGACAGGAACTGTCAATCCTAGGTTTAAATTTGCTTGCAATGAGATGCCTCTGTGCTTACACCCCTTGCCCATTCTCTACATCACCTCTCCCAACTGAAATACACCTATTTATTTAAACAGAATTCAATATTCTCAATGACTAACTTTATAACATTTTATTAATTTTACAACAAGGTTATATATTAAATGTTATAAGTTTGAACTAAAAAATATATAGACCTGTTTCACATACAAGATTTGTTTGACAAGAGTATATATAGTTCAAAAATCACTTCTTTCTTTTCCTCCATTTGATGGCTGGGGAACTGAAGCTGGAGAAGACAAATGACTTTAAGGAAGTCACATCACACTTAGAGGCCAGCACAATTCCCACTCATAGCACCCAATTGTATATATAATTCAAAAGGAGAAAACCCAGCTGAGGTCAATGTAATGGAAATGCAATTTGGATCACAGCTCTACTCTGTTAATGTCACTGTTTGAAACAAGAAAGCAATAAGATGAGATAACTCCCAGGCATGCCGGGTACAATCCTGCTAGATTGGAAGCTGGAAGACTGTGCTGAAAACAAAAGTGAGGAACCGGTACTGTGGTGTAGCAGGTTAAAGCCCCAGCCTGCAGTGCCAGCATCCCATGTGGGTGCCAGTTCAAGTCCAGGCTGCTCCACTTCCAATCTAACTCTCTGCTATGGCCTGGGAAAGCAGTAGAAGATGGCCCAAGTCCTGTGCAGCCCAAAAGGTCCCTGTGTAAGCAGGGAGAGCAACAGTGTTCCAATGGAACCTTTAGCTATGTATTATGTCACCTGCCTGCTTGGCCCCTATACTCTGCCTTCCCTAGCCACATTATCTTTGGCCATTCATGGCATAAATCCAGCCTACATAGAGATGTGTAGTCTATACAGTTCAAAAGCATTTATAAATTAACTTCCATCATTTAAAATTTGGGAGATGTCCTCTAATCAGGATGTATTTTTTTGAAATTGAGAAAATCTGCCAACACCAAGCCCATTCTCTTGTGACGGTGCCCACTGTGCAATGCCAGCTGGCCATTGTCACAAGAGAGCACATACTGACCAGTCCCTTCACTATACACTCCATCCAGTCTGCTTCACTCATCGATTGACATTAGTAGACATTCCCTGTGGCATTCAAGTTTGAGATCACTGCTGTATGAGGACCAGTGTACAACTGCCTCTTCCCCTCTTCCTGCCTTCCATCCAGTAACTCTTCACTGACTTTATGTCTGATCTATTTTGTTTACTCTATGACGCCCTCACTGTTATTAACAAATGCATCTCTCCCCTCATCTTCACTATACAATGTCTCCTTTATTCCTTTCTATGTTAGTTAAATTGCTCTCTCCAAAATATATGTTGAATTTCTCTGCCCAGCATGCTCATAGGTGAATATAGCTATTTGAAAATAAGGCATTTGCAGATGTAATTACCTTAAGATGATTCCACGTTGGATTTGGGTGGCCCTAAATACACTGGTTGATGTCCTTGTAAGGAGAGAAATACAAAGGCACAGAGGAGAGAATGGAGATGGTCTGAGCTGCGTGGCCATGTGCTGAGGGATGTGAGGGTTTACCGACACCCACCAGAAGCTCAGAAGAGGCAAGGAGGATCCTCCCACAGCCTTCAGAGGGAGTGTGTCCTTGCTGGCCTGATGCTAGTCTAGGCTCCAAAACCATGAGAGAATTAATTTCTCATTTGTAGTCACTGACTTTGTGATGCTTTGTTACTGTAATCCTACGAAATTAACACACCTTCCTCTAACTGTCCCGGGATCTTTCTTGGAGAAAAGCCCACAAAGGATGCTAAAGGACCTTCTCGGTGCCACACTCCCCATGTCTGACGGCAGTTCTGCCCTGCCTGAAGGCTCTTTGTCTTCTTCTGAGGGCTGAGACATTCAATGGTGCTCACTCTCACTCCGTGACCACCTCTTAGCCAGCTATCATAGAAAACTTAGGTCTCTCTTCTTCCAATCCCAATTCCTGTCATTACCTTGGGTACCATCTTCGTGTGTGCACTTGGGTCAGCTACCACCTGCTCCTTGGGGTCCTGGACACCTGAGATCCTCCCCTCCTCTGTCTTTCCTTCCTCCTCACCTCAGGTGGCCGCTCCAGTGGCCACACCTGGAGATGGATGCTTTGTCTACATGTACAGCCCCATTTTTCTTTACAACCATCCACGTTCTCCATTATTTTCCTCCAACTTAGCCTGTTTTTCATCTTCATTGAGCTCTCTCAGTAAAAGGAGCTTTTAACTCTGAGTCTCTGAACCCCCAGATGAATTTCTGGGCATCTAAAAATATCCTAAAATTGCAGTCAAATTATTTTCCCAAGCTCTTGGTAAAAATTACACATCCATACAAATTATAGCCACCACAAATGTGTGGGTGACACACTGCTGCCCCGCAGTCCTCTCACTGCTTCTAGATCAGTTCTCTTTTGCCCCTTCCCCAGCAAATGTGCAAGCCTCACCATCCTGAAGTCTCCAAATCCTTCTCTCCTTGCCTCCAACAACCTGGTCTCCAGCTTCACTGGCCCCTCACATGCGCTGATTAATGTGCCCACTTGCCCTCCATGTGTCCTGGGGAAAGGGTATTGTGCCTCTGTTGTAGGAAGAGGAAGGAAGAAAGGTGCTGTTCCGTCCTAGACTGCCTGCTCACAGGATCCACCATCCGGGTCTCACCAGAGGACAGACCCCACCGTTGCCAAAAGTCTGGTTTCAATGTTGAGACTGAAGCTGCTATACACGCACCAAGAGTGTCTGGAGAGGCTTATGACTCACATAAACGGGCGTTTCTGGGCAGAGCAGAGCAGGCTTCCAAGAAGGTGCAAAACACTCGAGAGAGCAGGAAAGGAGCCTGGCTTGACTTCTATTGCATTAGGGCTTAGGCTGGGTTGAGGGCTCTCCGGCATGAGCTGGTGCTTCCATGGTTTGAATGTCCCACCAACAACCACAGAAGGGAGCACCTGGACTTTTTTATCAGCTTGATCAGATGTGGAGAAGGAGGAATAAGAGGAGCAGTGGAGCAGTGCCTGCTGTCGAACACCAAAAATGGGATTTTTCATTCGAGCTGGGCTTGAATCCTATGTCAGTTGAATCCTGGTTCAGTTACTTACCAGCTGAGTGACCCTAAAATGCCAGTCAACCATCCTGAGCTAATTTCCATACCAGTCATGTGAGATTAATAACACCTCTCCCACTGTGCTATAAGAATGAAATGAAAAACACACACTCAATAACTAGCACAATAAGGACTCAGTATCCATGGGTTCTGCATCCAAGGATTCAGGCAACTAACAAAAATATTGGGAAGGGGGAGAGGATCACTTATTTAAAAAAAAAAAAAGATTGATTTATTTATTTGAAAGGCAGAGTTACAAAGAGGCAGAGGTGGGGAGGAGCGGGGGAGACGGGACAGGTCTTCCATCTACTGGTTCACTCCCCAAATGGCCACAAGGGCTGGAGCTGTGCCCATCTGAAGCCAGGAGCCAGGAGCTTCTTCCAGGTCTTCCACACAGGTGCAAGATCCCAAGGACTTGGGCCATCCTCTACTGCTTTCCCAGGCTGTAGCAGAGAGCTGGATTGGAAGTGGAGCAGCCAGGGCTCAAACCAGCACCCATATGGGATTCTGGCACTGCAAGCAGAGACTTTACCCGCTGCATCACAGCACCAGTCCCAGAAATTGCTTCTGTACTGAAGATCTGAGACTTTTCTATCTTTGTCATTAATCCCTAAACTACATGTATAACATTTATATAGCATTTACACTATATTAGTATACATGACACATAATCTAGAGATGATTTAAAGTAAATGGGAGGATTGTATCAGTTACATGCAAATACTGCAACTTCCTATAAAAGAGGCTCGAGCATATGTGGATTTTGGTATATGATGGCATTCTGGAATGAATCCTATATGTACATCAAGGATCTACTATCTGTGATAAATACTCAATAAGGTTGCAGCCTATCCCCTCCCCACACGCCTGCTCCTACACCACACTTTGACACTTCTCACCACTCTCTCCTGTATCTTCAGCTTTTTCTGCCTGTCCCAGTCCCCCACTGCAGGCAACTGGTCATGAACAGTGAATGAGAACAGTGTCTGTCTGTCTGTCTGTCTGTCTCTCTCTCTCTCTCTCTCTTCTCCTCCCTCAAAAATCATTGCCTTCTATCTATTAATTCTACTTCTTAACCTACATTCTTTATAGCTCTTCAAAACAGAGCTCAAAACGTACCTCTTCAGTAAAGCAAGATTAATTCCCCCCTCCTCTGCATAGTTCTGGCCCTTTCTGCTTCCTTCTAAAAGACTCTTTCATTTGTCCTGCTCTGCTGTAATAAATCTATGACCATGTTCACACCTCCCTGTAGACTGTGAGGTATTCAATGCCAAGGCCTAAGCTTTATTAATCTTTCTGTCTCCAGCACCTAACAGTGTCTGATACACAAAAGACAAAAAATAAATGGTTAATGAATGAACAACAACTACAACAAAAAACCTGAATGGCAGACTAAGTGAAAAATTATGGTACTATGACTGTTTTACCCAGAAAATGAAGCACATATGAAAATCTCTGCACATTAGCTCAGACAAGAGATTTACAATCATCTGTCAAAGCAATGACCCATAATCCAAGTTAACAGTCCACAACCACTAATTAATCAGGTTGATATCACTTGAGCTACAGAGTTAGCTAGTAAAAAAAAAAAAGAATAAAATGGAATAATTAGACAAATTTAAATTCTGAAGAAAATGTAACAGAATCCTCCCATAGCAAGACTCGTTAAAACCTGGGTTTAGATTTAACTTGGACAGGATTCTGTCTCACAAAACACTGTAACTACCAAGGAAGGGACTAATAGGACACACTTAGGCCATTTGCCTGATTCCCAGTAATTCCTAAGCAGTTTGTAAATATTTTGCTTCTAAAACCAGTGGTATGAATTAATTAGTAAAATCAGTTAACAAGGAACACATTTATTTGAAATGCTTGTTCTTTGCAAACCAGGAAACACGCTCCTTGGAGGCAGGCAGCTCTGATTTTCACCAACTAAAACTGAGGCTCAGTTACTAGTTTATGAAAATCTTTATGGAGCCTAAAATGTTTTTATATCTCTCTAATATCCTGGCATATTATTTTGGAGGAGTTTATCATTTAAATTTAACTCAACCTTGTCCATGAAGCAAGATGATCTCCAACACGGAATCACAGAATCACCGAGAAAGTTCTCTGGGTCTAGTGGATTGTCTCAGTCTGTTCAGGGTGCTATGAAAAAACCCATATGTAAGACTGTGTAGTCCATACACAAGAGAAAATTATTTCCTACAGTAATAGATGCTAGAAAGGCACATCAGAATCAGCATCTGGGGAGGGTTTGCTCTCTGATTCAAAGACATTATCTCTTGCCGCACCCTCACCTGGTGCATGGACTGAAAACATATCCCTGTAAGGCAGAAGGGTGGAAGAGGCAAACAGGTTTCCTCAAGCTGTTTTATAAGGGTACTAATGCCATTCATGAATGTAGAGCTTTTGTGATCTTATGTGACATGAGTCACTGGACCAGGTAAGTTCCAGCCTTAATTCTTCTGTTTTAGCTCATCACTAACTCCAAGGTAAGTTGAAAAGCCTTCATCAATTTATAAAAAATTATAAGTACTATATTGATTTGATGACTTTTTTTTATTTATTTAGGAGGCAGAGAGCCAGAGAAAGAAGTCCCCATCCACTGGCTCAACTCCCCAAAAACTCTCATAGCTGGGACTGCACCAGACCCAAAGCCAGGAGCTGAGAACATGGTACAGACCTCCCACGTGAACAACAGGAGCCCAATTACCTGAGCCAGTACCACTGCCTTCCAGGGTCTGCATTAGCAGGAAGCTACAGTCAGGAGTCAGAACTGGGACTCTAATCCAGGCACTATTATGCGGAATTCAGGCATCTCAACCTCTAGTTAAACACATGCCATGATTTTGGCATTTTTTTTTAATTTACAAGTGCTTTGCTCTTTTATATTTGATGCTAAATAACAGAAGAAAATGTGTCTTTTCCTAAGCTGCAATTTTAATAAAATATAAATTTCATGTTTTTATAAGCATCAAATAATACTGGTAATATTCCCAAAGCATATAAACTTAATTGTAGATAACTGTCCAGCTTTATGCAGTACATGATGTTGAACAATCCACAACTTATTCAGTGTTTATATTTGCTGCGGGGGGCAGCATTGTAGCACAGTGAGTTAAGCCACCTCTTGTGACCCTGGCATCCCATTCCAGAGTGATAGTTCAAGTCCTGGCTGCTCTTCTTCTAATCTAGCACCCTACTAATGCACCTGGGAATGCAACAGAAGATGGCCCAAGTACTTTGGTTCCTACCAGCCAGATGGGAGACCAGGATGGAGTCTTCGGCCCTAGTTATTGTGACCATTTGGGAAATGAACCAGGAGATAGAAGATCTCTCTCTCTCTCCCTCTCTTCCTCCCTCTCTCCCTCCCTCTCTTTCTCTCTCCCTCTCTCCATTTCTCTCTCCTTCTCTTTCTGTCACTCTTTCAAATAAATAAAACAAATCTTTAAAAAAAGTTCACCTAAAAGGCCACCTCAATGGAAGGCCATGTCTGAATAATAAAAATATTCCTAATGAGGTTTTTCATAAAGGCTAAACCAAAAAATAATGACTCCTTGGTGAATGTTAGTACCACATTCTGATTTTTTTTTTTTTTTTTTTGTGAACTCTATTATGGAAACAGGGATTATCACGTGCTTCTTGCTCTAGGTTCTGGTGATACAGACCACTGGGACTCCTAAAAACCAGACACATTGAACACTATTGATCAGGCAAAGGCAAATATTGGGTTCTGGAAACACAAAAATGAGGAAGAATGACAAGTTCAATCCCTTTCCCTGGGACATGTCCTACTTCAAGGGAGGACCATTCTGCTGAAATAGTTCCCACATTCCTCTGAGAGATGCCAGGGCTAATCCTGTCTAGCCCCACACCCCATTTCCCTCAAACTCTCCTGCCCACTCTGCTGCATATATGCCTAATTCTAACCCATTCCCTTCCCTTACAAACCCTTCAAATGGGCCCTGGGACCTCCCACTCAGCAACAAACTCTCCTATATCTTCTGCTCCTTCTTGGGCCTTAAATGAAGACCTGGCTCTCCCTTCCGTGGACACTCTGGGATTCTGCCCTCTGAGTCCTCCACAAGCAGCCCCACACACTTATGACAGGGGTCTTTTGGATCCCTGTGCCTCTCCCAAATGACCCTTCCATGTGTTCTGGATCCTGAGAGGTTGTGCCACCTTTTAACTCTCCTCACTGCTGATATCATCTCAACCTGTAATCACCTCCCTTGCTGGCTTTTCATTGTTGTTTTCATTACTTTCTTAATGAATTTGACTCCTGATCATGGAAATCTCTGGCATCTTGAGTCATTATCATTCTCTGTGACTTCAACAACCACAGGAAGGAAGCAAAAATATATGGCAAAGTGCCCAGTGACTAGCATTCAGCAAATGTAAGTCAAAACAAAACCCACCAATGTCAATACGAGATTTCACAATGTTTGAGGAAAAAGGAATCAAAATTTTAAAAAAATTAAAAACATAAACTTTATATCCCAACCTAGGCACTTTTCTGCTAAAGCTCTCATAATAAGGAGATGCAACAGTTCTTTGGATCTGCAGAAAGTCAATGAGAAAAATGACTTGAGTACCCCCAAAATACTGTTGCCATAATCTTTGCTGTAAACTGACTTTGCTATGACTGGATCACTTCCACCTGTCGGTAGCCATTGCTTTGATTGTATTCTGTCTTCAGGATTATACTAGTAAAGCCATGTTTCATCTCCTGTAACAATCACAGGAATAAATGCTTCAATATCTTAATCACACTTGTCCAACATTTCTACTGAAAGTTTTTATCTTCTCTGAAGCTATTTTGGACACAACAGTTTTGTTACCCACTAAGCAGAAAGTTTACTCAGCTTTAATTTTTAAGTCAGATTTCTGTAAACTGAATCAACTGAGGTGTCTATGGTGTTATTTATTGTGCCTGTCACTAATTGTTGTTGTTCTTCAATTAGGGTACAAACAAGTTGAATTTTTCCCTAACAAACTGATATGGATGGTCTGCCAATGGAGACTTAATCTTCAACAGCATCTGTCCCCTCTTAAATTGAGTTGTCCAGCTATAAACTGCTGATTTCTTGAGAGGGCATTGTCCAAATTAACTTTTTGTAAAGAGTTAATCATTTTGCTAGTCATCCACCCAAGTTTACCACAAAATTAATGTCTGTTTTTCCTTTAATTTTAGCAGAATTAATGTTAATCTGATAGGGACCCTTTACAAATTGATGTGTTATCCTTCTTAGTGAATCAAACTAGATCTCATTTAGACATGTTACACATTAGTCTGAGTTTATTTTGGTGCAAAATTTATTTGAAAACTATGTATAGCTTTTGCATATGCAATTCCCATGAACCATTTTACTATCCCCTGCACTCATCAGATTGATATATTTTAAGTGTCATTTCTATGGTTTATTTAGTGTCATATTTTTCAGATTTTTGCATTTTCTGTTGGTGATTGTGTTGTCTAAAATGGTCCCCATGTGAAATACTTGAGTGTGATTTTTTTAAAGTATAAATCTAATAATGGAGTGGTGTTGTGGCACAGTGGGTTAAGCTTCCGCCAGATGCTGCAATCACATATGAGTGCCAGTTTTAGTTCTGGCTGCTCCACTTCCCATCCAGCTTCCTGCTACTGTGTCTGGGAAAACAGCAGAAAATGGGCCAAGTGCTTGGGCCCCTGCCACCAATGTGGGAGACCTGGATAAAGTTTCTGGCTCTTCTTCAGCCTGGTTCAGCAGCTGTTGTGGCCATTATAAGGAGTGAACCAGTGGATGTAAAATCTCTCTCTCACTCGCTCTCACTCTGTAACTCTACCTTTTAAATAAATAGATAAATCTTTAAAACTAAATAAATAAATCTAATATAGAGTTCACTGAAGATGTAAATACACAAGAATTCTTACCCCCTGATGGTGCAATACCTCGATACAATCACAGTGGACAGAAATTGTACAATAGGCAGATAGAAGATTAAAAAAATACCCAGAAATGCTTTTTCCAGCTACACACTCACATGTACAAGGAAGCAAACATTGCAAAGTTGATTTCAGTATTGCTTATACAAGCAAAGCAACAAAATGCCCATCAACAGATGAACAAAGAATTAATTGTAACTTATCAATACCCTCAAATAGTACACAGAAACTAAAATACATATAAAATAAATTAAAGCTAAGGTTATACAATGGTTATCTCTACAGCAAGACAGAAGGTAGTGGGACTGGGGATGGGTACATGTGGGGCTTCATTTGTGTCTATTACATTTTATTTATTACAACATAAAGAAGAGAGGGAAACATGAAACTAATAAGACCAAATAGTTAAAACGAATTAACAGGTAAAGACTTTAAAAAAGAAAAAATATTCAACCAATTCTTGGCAACCAGATAAGAAATCTCAGATAACTTCAGAATTCCATATAACTCTGAGTAATAAAACTGTTATCTGAAGGGAGGAGAGAACTTCTACTTTGACTATGGCCTTGTCTAAATAAGGCCGGAGTTTGTGAACTCAAGAGGCTTCCAGAGCCCTGGCAGCTCATGACAAGAGACTCGGGTGATTACTGACGTAAAAAATAAGAGTGTCAATTGTTAAATCAACAACGGGAGTCACTGTGTACTACTCCTCATGTAGGATCTCTGTCCTTACTGAGTTATACTATGTGAATTAATGATAAAACTACTACTCAAACAGTACTCTATACTTTGTGTGTCTGTGTGGGTGCAGTATGTTGAAATCTTTACTTAGTACAAACTAAGTTGATCTTCTGTATATAAAGATAATTGAAAATTAATCTTGATGAAGAATGGGATGGGAGAGGGAGTGGGAGATGGGATGGTTGCAGGTGGGAGGGAGGTTATGGTGGGAGAAGCCACTATAATTCAGAAGTTGTACTTTGAAAATTTATATTTATTAAATAGAAGTTAAAAAAAGAAAAGATGCTTGGCAATTTTATTAATTAGGCATCTTAGATTAAAATTTGTATGAAACTAATTCAAGTGAAAAATAAATTATTTCTGAGTTTTTGATATTGACCACAACTACAAAATAAGTCAGATCCTTACAATACTTTGTACTATACGGAACCAATCTTAAGCAAGTACAAATCTCTAAACTGTTCAGCAAAGAAAAAGCAATTTATTTCCACACCTGGCCTTACTTAAGGAGAGTAATGCTTTATTTATTCAACATCATTGTGAAATGAAGTGTTTCAAATAATTTTACGCCTTTAAGTGCCAAGACTTTTCTTTATATAATTTTAACCACTTGGATTGGAACCATTTTTGGAAGGCTATTACACATATGGATGTTTTTCTCTCTTTCTTAAGGCAGAAGACAGAATATGATTAAAGTTGTTATGTTGACCTTGGGTCAAGATCCATTAGGCTCCTAATGTCATTTTTGCCTCATAATTCCAAAGGACCCTTGTCTACCTCTGTCTCCAGGAAATAAAGATAGTAGTAGTTCCCTGCATTCTTTGGGCTGCTGAATAATTGTTGGATATTTTGCCAGCAAAAAAAATGCTCCTTTTTTATATACAGCTAAGCAATTACCTCAGTCAATTTCACTGACTACAGTCACATCTATTCACAAAAATGCATGTGCCAATATCCCTGTATTTCCACAATGCTTCTGATTGATCTGCTCCTAACTTCATAATTATCTTCACCAAAATCAATAGCAGTAACCTGTACATCAGGACTGTTTATCCCAGCAGTAAATGACTACAGAGCTGTGGGATTTGAATTGTTGTGTCTATCATTAAACCCATTTCCCAATTCTCAGGCTATCAGCCTCCAGCAGTAGCTTTCCTGGTCCCTCTTCCTAATTTGCTGTTTTTACTCATCCTAGGCGAGGAAATTGGGTAATTTCTTCTAGAGTAATAATCCTTGAAAATACCCTGTGACTGGTAGGCTGGAAGTTTTCCTATGTGAGCAGTGTGAAGCTCTGGCACATGAGACACTTTGTAAGCTCTGCATGCATGGCTATTTCTTGCTGCTGTGCAATCCCCCAAATAATCCAGTAGCTAAAGGTTCCTGCACCATTCTTGGGTGCTGGTCCACTGTCTGCACAACAGTGGTTGAATCAGTCCTAGGGATTCCTTTGAAATATTATGGGATTTTCCCTTCTTGTGATTATTCTTCAAGACAACCAAGAACACATTTGATACCAGTGCTCTCTATTGCTTGAAAATTTTTAGAACAAATTCTGGCTCTTGGGAAGTTTTATTAAAGGAATCCTGACATACAGACTGAGAGCAAAAGCATCCAGTGTAATTACTACTCCATGGCTGTATTTTATAAGTTCTCTACAAGACATTCTTTAATGCCACTTATCTCCAAATAAAGAAAAAGTTTTAAATAAATGTTATATGACCCAACATACAGCTCTTAGCAGTTCCACACCTGAAGGTATGGAAAGAAAGAATAGATTAGAAGGTCTATTTAGTGAAATAATTACAGAAAACTTTCCCAGTTTGGAGAAAGAAAGGGATATCCAAGTACAGGAAGCACATAGAGCTCCTAATAAACATGACCAGAAAAGATATTCACCATGACACATTGTAATCAAACTTGCAACAGTAAAACATAAAGAAAACATTCTAAAATGCACACAAGAGAAATGCCAGATTACTTTCAGAGGACTCATAGCTAACTACCCATCAGAAACTCTTAAGGCTAGGAGAGAATGGTGAGATATAGCCCAGCTTTAAGAGAAAAAAAGCTGTCAACTCAGAATATTGTATCCTACAAAATTCTCATTCATGAATGAAGGTGAAATAAAAACATCCCATAACAAAGAGAAATTGAAAGAATTTGTCACCACTCATCCAGCCTTACAAAAGATGCTTAAGCATATGCTACACACAGAAATTCAGAAACATGGAAAACACTTTGAAGGAGGGGGAAGGCAGAAAATCTTCCAGTAAAAGTACAAAGGAAATCCAAAGTAAACAATAGGAATATTTATAGGAAAATAGCAGGACCAAGTCATTACTTATAAATAGTCACCTTGAATGTAAATTACCTTATTTCTCCAATTAAGACACATGCTGGTGGAATGGATTAAAAAAACAAGACACATATCTGCTTGCTACAAGAAACATACCTCACCAACATAGATATATAGAATGAAAGTGAAAAAATGGCAAAGATATCCCGGGGCTGGCACTGTGGTATAGTGGGTAAAGCTGCTGCCTGCAGTGCCAGCATCCCATATGGGCGCCAGTTCAAGTCCCAGCTGCTCCACATCCAATCTAGCTCTCTGCTATGGCCTGGGAAAGCAGTAGAAGACAGTCCAAGTCCTTAGGCTCCTGCACCCACATCGGAGACCTGGAAGAAGCTCCTGGCCCCTGGCTTTGGATTGGCACAGCTCCGGCCATTGCAGTCAATTGAGGAATTAACCAGCAGATGGAAGACACCCCCCCTCCCTCCCTCCCTATCCGCCTCTCCTTCTCTCTGTGTAACTCTTTCAAATAAATAAATAAATAAATCTTTTAAAATAAATTACTTCAAAAAAAAACAGAAAAGGAGGAAATTTTTCCAATTTTATTGTGTGAGACCACCATTACCTTCATACCAAAACCAAAGACACAACAACAAAAGTAAGTCACAGGCCAATATCTCTGATGAACATAGATACAAAAATTCTCAATAAGATACTAGCAAATTTAATCCAATAGCACATTAAAAAGATCATTCACCATGATCAGGTAGATTCATTCCAGAGATGCAAGCATGATTAAACAAATGCAAATCAATAAATGTGATACATCACATCAACATAGTGAAGGGCAAAAACTATATGAAAAATATACCTTCATAATAAAAAAAATCTCTGATCAAATTTGGTATAGAAGAAGCCTACTTCAGCATAACAAAGCCCATATAAAAGCCAACAGCTAACATCATACTGGATGAAGAGAAGCTTAATGCTTTCTGTAGGGAGCAACCCGGACTAGACTAAGTTACTGGAATTAGGACTTATTCTATGCATCTGCTCTCCCACAATATGGCGCTGAGAAGGGAGAAACAGCTTCTACGCAGCTGCCTCCAGTTCAACCAATAAACTGTAGGACCTGCTCCTGATTGGAGGAGAGCAGCGTACTCGGCGTGTGGATAGCAGAGTTGGGATTGGTGGAAGAGGACTATAAAGGAGGAGAGAGACGGCATGCATGAGGAACATCTAAGGGGAACATCTGAGCAGCCCCCGAGAGAGCCGGCCGGCGGTGTGCCGCTCCCCCGCGGAAGTGGGGAATGTGGCAGGGGGAACCGCCCTTCCACGGAGGTGGAAGGGTCGGTAGCCAACCCGGGAAGAACCAGCAGCAAACCCGGGGAGGGCCGAGCAGACGAAAGAACAGCGCAGGGTCCTGTGTCGTTCCTCCACGAAGACGGGGAGCGACATAATGGTGCCGTGACTCGGATATGAAGCCTAGGCAGGGTTCAGTGTCGTTCCTCCATGAAGAGGGGGAGCGACATAATGGTGCCGTGACTCAGATATGAAGCCTAGGCAGGGCTTAGTGTCGTTCCTCCACGAAGAGGGGGAGCGACATAATGGTGCCGTGACTCGGATATGAAGCCTAGGCAGGGTTTAGTGTCGTTCCTCCATGAAGAGGAGGAGCGACATAATGGTGCCGTGACTCGGATAGGAAACCTAGGAGGGAAGAAACGGGAAGAAGTGGAAAATACCAGAGAGAGAGACTAGCAAAGAGTCTAGGGAAAAGCCGGACAGAAAAGGTGCCAGAAGAAGCTATTGAAAGCCTAGGCATAGACTCGGATATGGACTGTGGGAAAGAAGTTAGGATTTAAAGTGAAAGCAAGAAGAAACTTAGACTCAGATACGGACTGCAGGTTGAAAGTGAAAGTGAAACCTATAAGAAACTTAGACTTGGATACGGACTGTGGGGAGAGGCCAGGAGAAATGAGGGAGGAATATTGTTGGAAGAAAACTTAGGGAAACATACCGGGTAGAGAAAAATGTTAGGGAGGATGAAGCCGCGAGTGCAGGCCGAGGCGGAGACGTAAGCCATCTTGGAATTCTTCAAGTCAGCCCGGGGAGCAAAGGCGAAGATCTGGAACCAGAGGCAGAGACGTGGGCCGCCAGGTTGGAATTCGCCAGGTTAGTCCGGGGAACTTGGATTGAATGCTAGTGGCGGAGACGTAAGCTACGCTGTGTGACTCGCGGAAGCCGCCGCGTGCAGAGAGAGCACGGGGCGTGAATAGATAGGGAACACGGGGCTGGCGCGAGGCCATGGTGCGGACGCGAAGGGGCGTGGAGACCGCGGAGTGTGCGCGCGAAGCCGAGCCGCGCAGAGCCGGGAGCCCGCCGGTGGGGCGAGGTGCCGGGAAGCCACGCAGAGCTGTGAAGCTGCCGCGGGGCGAGGTGCCGAGAAGCAGCCTCAGGGTGGGCGCCGGGAAGCCGCAGGGATAAGAGAAACAGAAGTTTAGAAGTAAAATGAGAGAAATAGGAATGCTGGTAGATAGAAGTAAAATAGGAGAAATAGGGATGCCCGGAGATAGAGAAATAGAGAAATAGAAAGGCCTCCCCACAACATGGCAATGAGAGAGCTTGGATTCGGTCTGCCTGATTAGTGAGGCGATGAGCACCTGCGGGCGGCTAGCAGCTTATGCGCCGCAGGTCACCGAAGACAGGCACGTTATCAACACCAATAAGTCTCCCCACAATACGGCAATGAGAAGGCTTGGATTCGGTTTGCCTGATTGCTAGGGCTTGTAAGCACCTGCAGGCAGAGCACAGCATGCGCTGCAGGGCACCGAAAACAGGCACGCATCAGCGCCTAAAAACCTCCTCACAACATGGTGAAGAGAGGACCCGGATTTGGTTTGCCTGATTGATAGGACTTGTAAGCACCTGTGGGCAACTCTAGCAAGCAGAGCAGAGTGTGTGCCATGGGACACCGAAGACGGGCGCGTATCAACGCCAAAAATAAAAAGAAAGGGGGATCTGTGGGGAGCAACCCGGGCTAGACTAAGTTACTGGAATTAGGACTTATTCTATGCATCTGCTCTCCCACAATATGGCACTGAGAAGGGAGAAACAGCTTCTACGCAGCTGCCTCCAGTTCAACCAATAAACTGTAGGACCTGCTCCTGATTGGAGGAGAGCAGCGTACTCGGCGTATGGGTAGCAGAGTTGGGATTGGTGGAAGAGGACTATAAAGGAGGAGAGAGACGGCATGCACGAGGAACATCTAAGGGGAACATCTGAGCAGCCCCCGAGAGAGCCGGCCGGTGGTGTGCCGCTCCCCCGCGGAAGTGGGGAATGTGGCAGGGGGAACCGCCCTTCCACGGAGGGAAGAACCAGCAGCAAACCCGGGGAGGGCCAAGCAGACGAAAGAACAGCGCAGGGTCCTGTGTCGTTCCTCCACGAAGACGGGGAGCAACAGCTTTCCTCTCTAAGATCTGGAACAACACTAGAATGTCCAATTTCACCATTTGTATTCAATATAGTACTGGAAGCCCTGGCTAGAGTAATTGGGCAACACAAAGAAAGGACATCCAAACTGAAAAGGATGAAGTCAAATTGTTACTACATGCAGAAGACATAATCTTATTTGTAGAAAATCCCAAAGACAGCAAAGATACAGGATACATGGCCAATGTACAAAAAATCAATAGCATCGTTATACACCAATAGAGAATTATATGAAAAGGACATCAGCAAAGTTACCCCATTTCCAATAGCTACAAAAAAAACTTAGTACCCAGGGATAAATTTAACCACAGAAATGAAAGATTTCTACAATGAAAACTAAGAATTATTGTTGAAAAAAATTGGAGAATACACGAAGAAATAGAAAGATATCTTCATGCATTCGAAGAATCAATATTGCTAAAATGTGCCTACTACCCAAAACAATTTACAGATTTGAGGCAATTTGTATCAAAATCCCAATGTCCCAATGACATTTTTCACAAAACTAGACAGAGAGGAAGGAAGAAAATCATTATATTCTCAGAATTATACCTATGAATAGATTAAATTTGTTCTCTTTATAGTAATAAAATGTAAATTTTCAAAAAGAAAAATTCTACTAAAATTTTCATAGAACCACACAAGACCCCAAATAGCCAAAATGATCTTGAACAGAAAGAAAAAAGCAGGAAGCAATATACAACATGACTTTAAAATATATTAGAAATCTACAGCAATTAAAATAGCTTCAAGTTAGCATAAAACCAGACCAAGAAAAGACCAAGAGAAGAGAATAGAAACCCTAAAAATAAACTCATACACCTACAGCCAACTGATCTTTGTTGAAGGTTCCAAAACCATTCACCAGAAAAAGGATACTGTTTTTAACATATAGTTTTGAGGAAAATGAATATGCCACATGTAGCACATGAAACTAGATCCTTATTTCTCACTATGTACAAAAACCAACTCAAAATGGATAAAAGACTTAAATGTGCAGCTTGAAACTTTGAAGCTATTACAATAAAATATAGGGAAAACACTTCAGGATATTAGAATGGGCAAGGCTTTTCTGGATCAGACCACAAGAGTACAGGAGATAAAAGCAAAAACAGACAAATGGACTTTCATCAAGCTAAAGAGTTTGTGCACAGGAAAGGAAACAATCAACAGAGTGAAGAGACAACATACACAGTGGGAGAATATATTTTGAAGCTATATATCTGCCAAGGGATTAATATCCATAATATACAAGGAACTCAAACAATTTAATAGCAAATAAATAAAATCATCCAAATAAAAAATAGGTAGTAGATCTAAGTAGATATGGCTCAAGAGAAGACATATAAATGGCCAATAGGTGCATGAAAAAATGCTCAACATCACTAATTATCAGGGAAGTACAACTCAAACTGCAATGAGATACCAACTCACCCCAGTAAGATTGGCTTTTATCAACAAAACAAAAGATAATAAATGTTATCAGGGATGTAGAGAGAAGGAAACCCTTATACATCGCTGAAGGCAATGTAGATTAGTCCAGCCTATATGGAAAAGAAGATGCAGGTTCCTCAAAAAAAAAATTAAACTCATGTGATCCAGCAATCTTGCTTCTGGGTATATATCCAAAGGGAATAAAATCCATTGAACAGAAATCCAAATGTTTATTGCAGAACTATTCACAATAGTCAAGAAATGGAAACAAGTGTTCATCTACCACTGAATAAATTTAAAAATGTGGCACAAATACACAAGAGAATATTACTCAGCCACAAAAAGAATGAAATCTTGCATTTGCATCAACATGGATAGAACTGGAGGTCATTATGTTAAGTGAAATAAATCAAAGACAAATATGACATGATCTAACTCATGTGTGGAACCTAAAAATATACTCACAATTACCAGAGGCTAGGGAGAGAAGTGGGGAAGGAAGGATGGAGAAAGGTTGATTGGTGGGTACTAGATTATAGCTGTATAAAAATAAAATGTTTGGAGATTCTACTGCAAAACAGAGCAACTATATATTTATGGTAATATACTGTATATTGCTCTATTTAAAAAATAAGATAGGATTTTGGATAGGATAAAGAAATTTTAAATGCTTGAACAGATAAACATATTTACTCTGATTGAGCATTATATAATACAGACATATAACAAAACACCACAAGCTACTATATAAATATGTATAAATGTTATATCTGTTAATTTTTTAATTTAAAAATGTACACACACACACACACACACTGCCATCACTGCTGAAGAAAAATCCACCATGTCTTTCTATCACCACCATTCCTATTGCTAGAATATCCACATAGAGGGTGCCTCACCTTCCAATACTGTGTGTACCACGCCTGCCTAGACCAGTAGAGTTGCCTCTCACTCATATGGCTCCTAGGGTCACATAAGTTCTCCAACCCTGTCACCACACACTCCTCACCCAAAGCCAGTGAATGATTAAAGACAAAAAATATATATAGGAAGACTACACAAAGGCGCCCAACTGGAACCAAAAACAATGAAGTCTATTAAACAGACAACTTAAGACACTTCTTCAGGAGAAAACCATTTACTTGGAAAGTCACCTTTTATAAGTGGTAGAGATATTGATCTACCAAATGGGAAAACTTTAACATAAAATCATAAGAAGTATGAAAAAAATAAGGTAACATCATGCCTCCAAATGAATTTAGTAACTCTCTAGCAACTGAATCCAAGGAAAAGGAGATTGATAAAATGATGGATAAGTAACTCAAAAGAATGATTATAAGGAGATCACTGATGATAAGAGAATATAGACAGTTCAATGAAATTTGGAAAACAATTCATAATATGAATGAGAAGTCCAGCAAAGATATGAAAACCTTTAAAAAGAATCACACAGAAATCTTGGAAATGAAGAAAACAGTGCATTAAGTAAAAAAAAAAAAAAAACAGCAGAAAGTGTAAACAACAGACAGATCCAGGAAAAGGAAAAATACTAAAGATAAAGATGGGTCTCTTGAAATAACACTCTCATACCCATAAAAGGAAAGAAAAAGTGAAAGCAGTACCTGAAACCTTTGTGACAGCATTAAATGAACAAATATTTGGATTTTGAGGACCCCTGAGGGTGAACAAAAGTAGAATTATTCAGTGAATTAATAGCTGAAAACTTCCAGAATATTTGGAAAGACATAGACATCCATAGACAGGCACACAGGACCCCAAATAGACATGATCCAAAAAGATCCTTACCACAGCATGTGGTAGCCAAACTATTATAGGTACAACAATTCTAAAAATTGCAACAGAAAAGTACTAAGGCACATTTAAGGTAATAATCCAACCAACCAAAGAGGTTTCTCAGCAGAAACTTCATAATTCAGAAAATAATGGAATGACACAATTCCAAATTCTTAAGTGAAAGAAAAAAAAGCTACTAACCAGGAATACTACACACAGCAAAACTATCCTTCAGAAATGAAGCAAAAAAGACTAAGACATGCAAAAACCAATCTATTCTATTACCACCAGATAAGACTTACAAAAGATGCTCAAAGGAGACCTATATCATGAGATGAAAGATAACTGCAATCACGAAATCACAAGAAAATATAAAACCCACAAAGAGCAGATGCACACAACAGAAATAGAAAAGAATCAAACTTCATCCAAACATTTAACCATCAACCCACAAAGATGAATAGGAGAAAAAGAATAGAGGTTATTTAAAATACAAAAAAGAAGTTTAACCAAGTGGCAGGATGTAAAACTTTATCAATCATAACCTTGAATATAGATAGACTAAGCTCCCCAATTAAAACAGTCACACTAGCTAAATGAATTTTTAATATTTTTTTATTTATTGGAGAAGCAAAGAGACACAGTCAAGACAGAGTTCCCATCTACTGGCTCATTCCCCAAATGCCCACAATGGCCAGGACTGGTCCCAGACAGAAACCAATCCAGGTAATTCAATCTAGGTCTCTCACCTGGGTGAAAGGAACTCAGTTACTTAAACCATCACCACTGCCTCCCAGTCTACATTGGCAAGAAGCTGGAATCAAGAGCCAGAATTGGGTATCAAACCCAGCTACTCTGATGTAGGACATGGGTGTGTTAAGAAGTATCTTCAGGGCCAGCGCTGTGGCACAGCAGGTAAAGTCACTGCCTGCAGTGCCAGCATCCCATTTGGGTGCTGGTTTGAATCCTGGCTGCTCCACTTCTGATCCAGCTCTTTGCTAATTCACCTGGAAAATCAGCAAAAGATGACCCAAGTCCCTGGGACACCTGGAAGATTCTTCTGGCTCCTGGCTTCAGATTGTTATAGCTCTGGCCATTGCAGCCATTTGGGAAATGAACCCACAGATGGAAGACACCTCTCTCTCTCCCTCCCTCCCTCCCTCTCTCTCTCTCTCTCTCTCTCCCTGCCTCCCTCCTCCCCCTCCTTTTCTGCCTCTGCCTCTACCTTTCTGTAACTCTGCCTTTCAAATAAACAAGTAAATCTTTAAAAAACAATTTTTCACCACTAAGCTAAATGCCCATCCCTCTGAGTAGATTTTTCAAGTGACCCAATGAAACTCTGCCTGTTATAAATTCACTTCACCAGTAAAGACACACAGAGAATGAAACTGAAAGTATAGAAAAAGATACTCTACATGAACCACAATCAAAAGTGAGCAGAGTATCTATAACAGACAAAATATACTTAAAGATTAAAAAAGACTGTCACTATATAATGATCAAAGAATCAAGTCAATAAGAGTAAATAGCAGTTATAAATTTATATTAACCTAGTGTCCAACCATCCAAATTCATAAAGCAAACATTATTGTATACAATAGGAGAGACAGGCTCTAATACAATAGGGAGGGAGGATGTCAAATTATCCCTCTTCTAATACCGTAGGGCTCTATATGTAGAAAATCTAAATAACTGATAAAACTCAATAAAGTTTTAGGATCCAAAATCAACATTTTTATTCAATTGTATTCACCAATAATGAACTTGCTAGGAAAGAAGTCAAAAACAATAATGCCCTTTATAACAGCTACAAAACATAAATAAAATACCTACAAATACATTTAATCAAAGAAAGTGAAAGAATTCTATGATGAAACTTACAAAACGCTGATGAAAGAAATTAAAAAGACATGAGAGATTGGAAAGACATCCCACATTCATGGATTGGAAAAATTAATATCAGCAAAAAATATACATATATATATACACACACACACTCAAAGTGACTTACAGATTCAGTACAATCTCTAGTAATAAACCAATAACATTCTTCAAAGTAGAAAAGACAATCCTAAAATTCACATGGAAGAAAAAAGTACCCAAATAGCCAAAGCAATCTTAAACAAAAAGAAGGCTGAAAGCATCACAATACCTGTTTTCAAGACATATCACAGAGCTGTAATAACCAAAATAGTATGGTACTGGCATAAAAACAGACATATGGACCAATCAAATAGACTAGAGATCCCAGAATAAGCCACCTATACCCAAATAATATTTGTTAAAAGTGTCAGAGACAAATAATGGAGACAGGGCCATCTTTTCAGTAAATGATGCTGAGGAAGTTGGATATCCACATGCAGAAGACTGAAATCATACACACATACACACACACACACACACACACACACCCCTTTTACCCTGTACAAAAATCAACTCAAAATGGATGAAAGGGGCATAGTGGGTAAAGCTGTCACCTGCAACCCCAGCATCCCATAAGAGCACCAGTTCATGTCCCAGATGCTCTACTTCTGATCCAGGTCCCTCCTAATAGGCTGAGAAAAGCTGCAGGAGACAGCTCAAGTTCCTGAGGCCTGTCACCCATGTGAAGCTCCTGGCTCATGGTTTCAGCCTGGCTCAGCCCTAGCCATTATGGCCATCTGGGGAGTGAACCAGCAGATGAAAGATGGCTTTGTATCTCTGCCTCTCCCTCTCTCTCTGTAGTTCTGACTTTTAAAATAAATAAATGAAGCTTTTTGAAAACTGGATTAAAGACCTAAATGTAAGAAGTGAAACTATGAAACTACTAGAAGAAAACAAAGGATAAACTCTTCAAGACATAAGTATAGGCAATGATTTTTGAACAAGTACTCAAAATACAGGCAACAAAAGTAAAACTAGACAAATAGGATTGTATCAAAATAGAAGCTCTTTGGGATACACAGCAGACTCATAGAATGGCAGATGTCCTAAACAGCATTCTGGCCTCAGAACCAGCCCTTAAGGCATTTTGATCTGGCTGAAGAGCCCATGAGAGTATTTCAGGCATGGAAAGCCAAGACACTCTGGCAAAAAAAAAAAAACACCTAAATGAAAGATCTCTGCAAGTGAGATCCCAGTAGAAAGAACAGGCCATCAAAGAAGGAGGTACCTTTCTCTGAAGGAAGGAGAGAACTTCCACTTTGACTATGACCTTGTCTAAATAAGATGGATGTCTGCAAACTCAAAAGGCTTCCATAGCCTTGGCAACTCATGACAAGAGCCTAGGGAGATTACTGATGCCATAAACAAGAGTGTCAAATTGTTAAGTCAACAATAGGAGTCACTGTGCACTTACTCCTCATGTAGGATCTCTGTCCTTGATGTGTTGTTCAATGTGAATTAATGCTATAACTAGTACTCAAATAGCATTTTACACTTTGTGTTTCTGTGTGGGTGCAAACTGTTGAAATCTTTACTTAATATATACTAAATTGAATTTCTGTATATAAAGATAATTGAAAGTGAATCTTGATGTGAATGGAATGGGAGAGGGAGTGGGATATGGGAGGGTTGTGGGTGGGAGGGAAGTTATGGAGGGGGGAAAAGACATTGTAATCCATAAGCTGTACTTTGGAAATTTATATTTACTAAATAAAAGTTAAAAAAAAAGAGAGAGAAGCTCTTGCACAGCACAAGGGAAAATCAACAATGAAGGGACAACAGACAGAATGGGAGACCACTTATCATTAGTCACATTGAACGTTAACGGCCTGAATTGTCCAGTTAAAAGACACCGATTGGCTGATTGGGTTAAGGAACAAAACCCATCTATTTGCTGCTTCCAAGAAACACATCTTTCCAACATAGATCCATACAGACTGAAAGTGAAAGACTGGAAAAAGATATACCATGCCAACAGAAATGAAAAAAGAGCGGGCGTAGCCATCTTAATATCGGACAACATAAACTTTACCACAAAAAACTGTAAAGAGAGACAAAGAGGGACACTATATAATGATTAAGGGATCAATACAACAAGAAGATATAACAATTATCAATGTATATGCACCTAACTACAGGGCACCAGTTTATCTAAAAGATTTATTAATGGACTTAAAGGGAGACTTAGACCCCAATACAATAGTACTGGGGGACTTCAATACTCCACTCTCAGAAATAGACAGATCAATAGGACAGAAGATCAACAAGGATACAGTAGATTTAAATGACACTATAGCCCAAATGGATCTAACAGATATATACAGAACTTTCAATCCTACAGCTAAAGATTTTACATTCTTCTCAGCAGTACATGGAACCTTCTCTAGGATTGACCACATACTAGGCCATAAAATGGCTTTTAATAAAAAGACAAAAAAATAACAAATACTGGCAATGATGTTAAGAAAAGGGAGCTCTATTACACTGCTAGTGGGAATGTAAATTAGTATAGCAATTATAGAAAACATAATAGAGGTTCCTCAAAAAACTAAAAATAAGTCTTCCACATGATCCAGTCATCCCACTGTTAGCTACATAGCCAAAGGACATGAAATAAGACTATCAGAGAGATACCTGCACACCTATGTTTATTGCAGCAGTATTCATAATGGCCAAGATACAGAATCAGTCTAGGTGCCCATTGTCAGCTGAGGGGACAATGACAATGTGATGTGCACTTGTGCATACAATAGAATATTATTCATCCATAAAGAAGAATGGAATGCTGTCATCTGTGGCAAAAATGGATGGAACTGAAGAGCTTGAAATAAACCAGACACAGAAAGAAAGCTACTACATATTCTCTTATGTGGGAGGTTAAAAAAAAGTTGATGTGAACTTAGAGTGGTTTGTACTAGAGGTTGGGAAGGAAAGATGCAGAGAGGTTGGATAACAGATACCAAACACTGACAGTTTCATAGCACAGTAAGGTGATTCTAGTTCACAATGACCAACTTTTTAAGATTTATTTATTTATTTGAAAGGCAGAGTTACAGAGAGGCAGAGGCACAGACAGAGACAGAGATCTTTCATCTGCTGGTCCACTCCCCAAATGGAGTTAAAATAATAGGTTAAAAATCCATTGTTATATTTTATGAAGAACTAGAAGAGAGGAGATCAAAGGCTCCAAACATAAAGAAATGATAAGAAAATGGAAATGCTAAATTATCAAGATTTGATTAGTGCACTCTGTATACATGTGCTGAAATAACACACTGTTCCCAGTAAATATGTTAACTCAAAAATGTATAAACCCTTGTAAAATATTACAAAATCAATAAAATTATAAATAAACAAATTCTACTTATCACAAAAACATGATACACATCTTGTCACCTCGCCCACTTGACAGGAGAGGAAACTGAATCATGGAGCAAATAAACACCTCCCTCCCAGCTGTCACAGCTTCAAACTGAATTAATTCCAATTCTCAATCTGTGCTTTCCCCATCACTCCACCGCCTCAGTAAGCAACTTGTATCTTTCCCCTTCCTCCATAAGAACTGTAAGGACTTCAAGGACAGGGATATCGTGAGAGCTTTCTTTCTCACTTGACCTTCTCACCACTATCTACTTTGTACCAGGAAGACAGAAGAAGGAGGGGAAGGGAACTGGGAGGCTACAGAGCCCAAAGTTCTTGCTTATCTTCTACCCCATGCTACTGCAAGCTGGCATTAGGCTCTCTGGGCCACACATGTTTAAAGCTCAAGTGTGTTCCCATGGGCCCTCTGGAGGCCATCTGTGGGGTCTCTATGACCCCAAGTCCCCAGACATGGGCTTCCTTATCTCCCTAAAGCCCCTTGTCCTTGTAGTCCGCTGTCTCTTCTCACTTGCCCTTATTACATCACATAAGGGACTATATTCACTCTACCAAAGCCAACAGTTGGCCCAAATAAACACAAAATCCTAGACTCTCCACAATGCTTCAATTTTCTGAAGTCCTTCCTGTCTACATGTAATACACAATGGGTATTCCAAAGGATCACTCGAGCCTCTGTCCTCTGCCTCCCCATACTCCATCACAATTAGGCCAGAAGTGGGTAGCAGATACACACACACACACACACACAGATACACACACACACACACACACAAATGCAGGTCGAATTTCAGGTTGCTCCAATGGAATCTCATGCACAAAATCTATCACCCATACTTTGACCCCACTTGATATGCCTAGGCAATCCAAGAATTGGATTAAGAATGGGACCTTTGTTAACTATTTTTTAAATCTTGTACTTTTTCTAACATTTCATTTAGCTAAACATGTATTGCCTCATTTGAAATGTCTACTTTAATATTCTGTTATGTACAAATACATATATAAGCACACGTTCAGGGACTCAGAAATACTTATTCGATAGCTTAACCACAAAACAACACAGAATATAAACTTACTAACTTTATGTTACCTTTCAAACAAGATCATAAACACATCAATAAGACAATCTTTGTAATACTTACACACACACAATTTCTACCTTAAAACTAATTAACTCACTGGTAGTAGACTTGATGGTGTTTCTGTGTATATTTAATTCTACAAAAGCTATCAAGCATGAATCAGAGGTGAGACCACATAATTTGGAGCCAGAACTTGGACTGTGTATAACCAGAACTTGAGCTATTGTTTCCAGCTAAGCCACCTGCAAAGCTGGCACTCTTTCATAAGCTACTCACAGAAAGAACAGGATCAAGGGGCATTTGGCTCAGCAGTTGAGATGCCACTTGGGGTGCCCACATCCCATTCTGGAGTACCTGGGTTTGAGTCCCTATCCCACTTTCAATGCAGTTTCCTACTAATGCACATCCCGGGAGGCAGCAAATGATGGCTCAAGTACTTGGACCCCCACCACCCACATAGGAGACCTAGCAGGAGTTCCAGGCTCCTGGCTTCAGCTTGGCCCAGCCCTGATTGCATGAATGGTTTGGGCATTTGGGGAGTGAACCAGAGGATGGTTTGATCACTCACTTGCTTGCTTACTCTTTCTGTCTTTAAAATAAAAATAAAAACATTTTAAAAAGAAAGACCCAGATCAAGCAGCCAACCCTGAAGATCAGTGCAATGACAAATGTTGCATTCAGAGAAAACTGAATATCCAAATATGTAATCATAAAACATAATGCAGGAAAAAATTATTTTGTATCATATAATTTATTTGAGTCTGTAAAAATAATATTTTCAACTGGAAGATTAGCCCCTTTAGGGGCTAGCAAACCAACTCCATTCATATCTTAGTTTAGAATAATTTGAGCATGCCCACAGAATCCCTGATTTAAAGGGCAATCTTTTGATTCTTAATGATCTTGAATGGCTCTTCCTTAGCCAGGGATGAAGTCTTCCTTTTATAGGCCCTTCCTCACACAGGTGGCCCCAATTCTTTACCCTCTAGTCAGGGTCTTATAGGGAGATAAGACTGTATGAAGGGACTGGTGAGTGCTGAGGATCAACCTCCTGCTCCATCCCCAATCCTCAGACTGGTTAGATTTCTGCCCTCCTCACTTCAAATACTTCAGTCTGCACTGTCCTTTCACCTCCTCTTCCCCCTCTCCTAGCTCTAGGCTTACTTCACCTTTGTGGATGGAATATTCTAGCTAAACATAGGCATGCATCAGAATCTTCTCTTCCCTTATTGGGCCAGCAGTTTCTGAGACTCTATGTCCCTGGGGAAGGGAAGACAGCTGCGGGGTATGCATGAGACAGCAGAAGGTGAAATGTATACCAAAGAAAATACACAGATTAATACCTCAACCTGTAGCCCCACCATGAATGCTTCCCTACCAACACCTTTTCCTACGTGCGAAACCTGCTGTTCTTACAGAGCTCCAGTGCTGTACATTTGAAACCAAAAAGTGACATGAGGGATCAAAGTTGCAACACAGTGGGTAAAGCCACCACCTGCAGTGCCGGCATCCCATATGGGCACTGGTTTGTGTCCAGGCTGCTCTACTTCCAATACAGCTCCCTCCTAATGCACCTGGGAAAGCAGCAGAAAACAGCCTAGTACTTAGATCCCTGCACCTACAAGGAAAACCCAGAAGAAGATCCTGGCTCCTGACTTTGGATTGACCCAGCTCCAGCCATTGAGGCCATTTGGGGAGTGAACCAGTGGATGAAGCGCTCGCTCGCTCGCTCTCATGTTCTCTCTCTCTCTCTCTCTCTCACACACACACACACACACACACACACACTGACTTTCAAATAAATAAATCTTTTTTTAAAAGCAACATGATTTGAGACTGATGAACCAAGCACAGATTAATAGGCAACAAAGACCAAGACTAAACAAGAGAATTTAATAAGCTAGGCTACTTGGAGGCCATGGTCAGGGCCAAAGAAGGAGGAAATCTCGGTCAAGGAAAGTGATCATCTAGTCAAGAGAAACCATACCTAGTATTCAGAGAGAAGCAGTAACCCACATCAGGTATGTGGATTTTTCCCAATTTGGAGACAGGGGGAGAGACAGGGTGAGAATGCATTCTCTAAACTCTGTAGGGATCCATCAGTCCTAAGAGAATGAGCTGGAACTTCTGTTTGAACCCAAATCAGCCAAATTGGATGTGGATTCTAGAAAAGCTCCAAAACCATCTCAATGCCTGGGTCTACCCTGAGAAATTTTTAATTGACAAGATTTTTGAATCCTTGAACTTTGAGCCTACTTTAAGAAGGCAAGCAGAGGGCCGGCACCGCGGCTCACTAGGCTAATCTTCTGCCCACGGCGCCAGCACTCTGGGTTCTAGTCCCAGTTGGGGCGCTGGATTCTGTCCCGGTTGCCCCTCTTCCAGGCCAGCTCTCTGCTGTGGCCCGGGAGTGCAGTGGAGGATGGCCCAGGTGCTTGGGCCCTGCACCCCATGGGAGACCAGGAGAAGCACCTGGCTCCTGGCTCCAGATCAGCGCAGCGCGCCGGCTATAGCGACCATTTGGTGAACCAGCGGAAGGAAGACCTTTCTCTCTGTCTCTCTCTCTAACTTTGCCTGTCAAAGAAATTAATTAATTAATTAAAGGCAAGCAGAAGTTTAATCCAATGGTCCTAAATCACCTCGAAGTGCCTGAAAACTTCCTAATGCCTAATACCAAGTGACTTCTCATGATCTGCTTTTGATTAAGATTTGAGTGTTAGGAAAAACCTATACTTTCATCCAGAAACTTTTATAATTTCTTGCTGAAAGAACTAACTCTAATTTACACTATAAACTTTTAAAGATGACATTGTCCCTTTGGAACAAGTCTTGTTTAAAAGGGTTGTGAGCAGTATATAACTCTGTCTCAGCTCAGTGGTGTGTGAACATGAAGCAGTGTTTTGTTTTGTTTTGTTTTTTCTAATTTAATTACTGTCTTCACCCGAGCTCAGTCAAATCTGCCCTTTGCATCACTTAATGACATTTTAGGCAGATTCCAAAACATTGCCACTATTTCCTATTATTAAAATTCAGCCCAATTGAAATTTTAATCTCAACTCGATTTTCATAACACATCTGCCTTCAGTAGCATGCACTGAGTGGGGACCCCTGGAGTTGAGAGAAGAAGGGGTGCAGAGGCTCTAAGCTGCATCCTGCACCCTCCTGTCCAGGCCTGGTTTCTCCAGTGTCTTGGCAGGAAGCAGGAGAGGGCCAGGGAGGGTGTCTGTTACTTAACTGACCACTGTGGTTCCTCTCTTTCTCAAGTACCATACTGGCTATGGATGCCCTCCTTACAGTTGGTATGCAAATCCCTGTTCCTTCAAGGAGCCTGTGGGAGAGTTCTCACTGAGGCTCCGGGCCTCTCAGCACAGCACACTTCCCTCATCATGAGCTCCTGCTCCAATTCTACCCCTCTTCTCCCCCACAGCTTCCACCTCTAGGGGCACTAGTGACAGCCCCGCACCCACTCACTGCCAGATCCCCTTGCAGGAAGCCCTCTTGAGTGGCTAAAGAACAGCTGCCTTCCACTGTGACCTCTAGCCCAGGGGAAACAGACATCCAGGCCTTGGTTATATCATATCCCTTCTCATTCCACCAATGCCCCTGCTCTGTTCTCTTCCCCCTACTCAGGTGGACCAAGAGCAGATGAACAGGTGGACCAACTGGAGACCAAGATATTCAGTCCCACCTTCTGAAAGGCAACTCCAATTTCTACAGTAAATTTCTTGGCACCTCCCTTCATTGGGCTTATAGAATGGCAGAAGGCAGAGGGCTAGTTCTCTTGAGCCCTTTTACAGGGTACTAATCCCATTCATGAGGGTGGAGCCCTCATGTCCTACTCACTTCCTACAGGCCCACTTCTTAATATGATCACATTGGGTCTTTAGTTCCAACAAAACAAATTTTGGAGGGACACATACATTCAAACCATAGCACCCCTCCTTAGCTTCACAGCATAGACTTGAAGCCAGGGGATGCAAGTGGCTGGTAGGAGGACTGCTCTTACTTCCTGATATGACTGACTGTGGAGGCCTCCAGGGCTTGGCGATTCTGTTCACACTGAAAGGGACTTAAGCTGATTGTTTTCTACTGTTGGCCCTCAAGCCTACTTTGAGTATTAGGAGAAGGGCCACTCAACATCCTATAGCAGGTGTCAATGGACAAAGATATAAAAGATATACAAGCTTTTTTTTAAATAAAAAAGCAAAGTATTTTCACCACAGAATTCAAGGCACTGAGATGAGTGACAAACCATAGGCACAGAAATCCTCTCTGATCCAGAAAGCTCATCTCTCTTGTGAGAAGCCAGGAAAAAAAGAACATTTCTCCAACTAAGCAAACCAAACAGGTGCTTATTGGCAGAGAACAGACCCCCAAAGCTTCCAGTATTTTCCATCCTTACCTGAAGAGAATCATGCTTGAAATCCTTCATCTGTGTAGGATTTCGTTTTCCCTCATCTGCAAGCCCCCACTTAACCCCAACAGTGAATCAGTAAGTCACAAAATGGAGGACAAACCTAAACTACACAAAGTACAGACGATTTGGAGAAATCCAAGAGGTATAGAGAGTTATTACTGATAGAATACAGGCTATTCTCTCCATGACTTTCAGAGCAGGCACCTAAGGAGACATGAATTTCATTTTATAACTAGATATAGAACCGAGAACTACTGCATCCAGAGGGCTGTGTTCTCTCCCTTCAAACTCTGTGTCTGGAATAGTCAGGTCTCCATGACCTGATTGCTTTGCAGTCCCTACTGTGTGCCATGTGGAGATTCAGAGAAGAGAACCAGTGCCTACACCTAGACGGCTGGGAAGGAAGACACACACTCCTGGAATACTATCTCAGCAGATATAAAACAGACCAGCACAGAACCTGGCCATAAGAGCCACTGACTGAATGTTTTAAACGAGAGTAACTGCAAAGGTTTTATACCCATAGCATACCCAGAAATGTAAATTTTAAAAAGCTCAGATACACAATGGTTACAAAGGGAAGACATGCCAAGAACAGGCTGATGGGGTGGGGTAAGGGTTGGGAGATGCAGAAGCAGCCAACTTTGAGTTGGGACACTGGTGTGATGGTGCAGAGGTTCTGCTTCCAAGGACATAGTCAACTGGAAGAAGTTCAAGGCTTAAAGAGCAGGCTAAAAATACTGTGCCAGCTTTGTGGTCCTAAGAAGAGCTCTCGCTGCCCTGAGAACAGGAGGCAAACCAAGATTCCCTCTTGGAGAAAATGCTGGATAAGACATGGAATCATAGTCTCTCACAAAAGCCAGCAAGATAGCAGATCCCAGCAAGGATGATCTGACTAGTACCTAAGCTGGATAATGCTAATAGGTAATAGCTACATCACTGTCCTCATCCTCATTTTACAGATCAGGAAACAGACAACATAGGGAAGTTACATTGCTACTGCATGTTTACACAGTTTATCAGTACAGCCGGATTCAAGCCTGACCCTGTAGATGTAGTACCTGTGGTCTTAACCACTTGATGCTCAGGTGGATTGGAGAGGAGTCCCCCATCCCTGGACCACTGAAAGAAAGAGCTGCCTCCTGTATATGCTAGTTACTATAGTTACCTGCAGTGATTCACAGCAAAAGACAGAACTGGAGGATTAGACCTTGGAATTGAGGATATAACATCCTCATCCATAGAAGGAAAATTCAGGTTGACTTTTAGGATTTTTAATAAGAAAGAGTGCCTTTCTTCCAGCTCACTGCAGTTCCCAAAATTCTTGCTCTTAACCTGACCATCCCAGCAAGCCCCTTGGTGAGCTATGGATAGGACTAAGGCACCATCTAGTGGCTGAAACTAAAAATGTTCCCAACATAACATTCCTGGAGAATCAGACAAGGAGGGAAATCGTGATCTGTCCACACCAGGAAAAGGGAACGCAAAGCAAAAACCACCCACGCTCAAAGGCTTCTTTCCGTACTCCCTTGTTGCCTGTCATTGCATGTACATCATGAAAATGTGTCTTGTCTTATGCCAGCCTGTCCAAGGACTATCAAACTGTCTTTCCTACATCTTCCCTCAGGACTTAGAACCATCCTGAGTACCTGTGACCTTCGTTCAACATCTGGGGAAACTCAAGGTTAGTGGCCAAGAAGGAGCAGAGAAGGGAAAATCTGGGAAAGAGGTTTATCTTCTCAAAGAACTCTTTCTGCTGAGCTTGTGCAAGAAAAACTCAGAAGGCACTTCTGAAGGGTGGTTGTTCCCCTCCCCATTGGCTGTTTCAGGATTTGTTAATGGACACCTAGTCCTTGGCCCTTATTCTGCCTATTTCAGAAGCAGCCCAGGGGGAACAGATCAAATGAGAGCCATGCAGTTCACCTGAGACTGAACTGTCAAGCACTTCTATGGGAAAGAGGCTTTTGCAAGTTGAGTCAGTGGATCCCAGGCCACCAGCAGAACTCTATTCTATGTCAGGCACATGTGGAGGGAGAGTGATGGGAAGGGGGGCAATGAGATAGTGGGAGGCTGGATTTATTACAGCTTCCAGAACTCTGAGCAAAGTCCATGCTTTGGTGTCGGGTGCATACGAGACTGTTAATGGTTAAAGTCAATTCATGGTGTTTAGTAACAGGGATTTATGCCAAGCCCTAGCCCCAGGAAAACAGGTAGCTGATTGGGCACCCCAACTCCACCTCTAGAAAACTGGGGGGTGGGGGCAGGGGGTTGGACAGAGAGATTTCAAACAATCAAAAAATCAGACAGGAGAGGTCTAAACTACAAAATCAGGTTCAGGAAGTGGCCAAATCTAGTGCCAACTATGGCCAAGTTGAATGTTGGCAAATCTGTACAGACTGGTCCTGAGTCAGTCAGGTTAGCATTTGCAGGAACTGGTATTTGTTTTCTAAGTATGAGTGCCCAAACACTCCTTTCTCTCCCTACCCCTTTTTATGTCTACTCTGCTGGCACCCCAGCCCCTACAAGGCCCCAGTATTCAAACCAAGGCAGAAAATGGCATTTCTCCTGTTGGCCCTACAAGAAGACAACAGCATGGGTGTTGGCAGATTGCTGCCCTTCAAGCCTATCTGGACAAACGTTTCAGTTCACTCCTCCACCTTCCTGTGAGTCTCCAGGCTCAAGTCCCTCTAGTTCTCTTTTTTCTATTTTGTTTTACCTGTTAGTTTCCAAAATTGGTTCCTTGAGTGGAGTGAAGCTTCTTAATCTAATCTTCTAAGCTGATTTTGGGGCTTAGTCACCAGTGATTATACGATGTTTGTGGTCAGAGTTCATTTTGTGTCAGATCCTGCCACAGCTGCCAGACTGCTGTCTCTCCCTATGGCAAAGGCTCAGACCTCTGAAGAGTTTGCAAAACATACTACAGGTCTATACTTATTTGTCATACAGAGCTGATTATCATCCCCAGAGACAAATGAATGGATGAGCCTTCCTGTGTATATGTTAATGGCATCACCACTTATTATGTTCCCATGGTATTTATTTGAAGGGCCAACTGCTCTAACAAAAGAGCACTTATCTCTCCCATCTTAGAGCTCAGAAAGGTAGCAAGTTGGCATTGGTGAACATGGCCGTCACCATAGCCACCACCTGCCCATTGTGCCAGCAAGGCTATGGTCAGCCCCTGCCAAAGAGTAAGGAGTGGGAGTGCTGGGCTTTGCAGCACAACAAAGTGTAATTTGGGTGAAAGCAAGAAAGAAAGAGAGTGAGGGAGGAGGGAGGATGGGGAAGGGAAGAAGGGGAGAAAAGAGGGAGAAAGGAAGAGGAGAGAAAGGGAGGGGGAGGAATGGAGGGAGGAAGGAAGGAAGGAAAGAGAAAAAAAGGAAGGAAGGAAGGAAGGAAGGAAGGAAGGAAGGAAGGAAGGAAGGAGGGAGGGAGGGAGGGAGGGAAAAGAGGAGAGAGGGAGGGAGGGAGGCTGCTTTGCTGTGCACAGTAATTCAGACTCATCCTATTTAAAAGGTTCTAGGTCACGTTCTGCCTGAGACATACAGTCTTAACTTTCCCAGAACACATGATTAAAGGGAAGACAAAGCAAATATATGAATAAGCATAACTCAGAGGAGAAAAGCAAGACCAGTAGAGAGATCCGTAGCTATCAAATGAGGAAGCAATGCTTGCACTTTAAGCACAACAGGAAAGTCTTCTCAGCGGAAGGTATACTATATGTGAGATGGGATTTGAATAAATAACATTTTAGGAGATAAAGAGAAGAAAATGTTACCAGTGGATTAAAAAAAATAAGAACTGAAGCTTTAAGAGAAGAAAATATGGGAAATCTAGCAAGCAAATGAGGATAACAGCATGGGGTGTTGGCAGAATAACCGACTGGGCAGGGAAGGCAGAGCCCCAGAGAGGAGGATTTGGACGATGGGTGAGGAATCAGCCCTGTCTGGTGGGCCAGGAGGGTCATTTGCGATTTCCAGCTGGGGAGTGAATGTCCAAGCTCTGAAGTTGAATGAGATGGACTGAAATGAAGATGCTGAGACTAGGGAGAGGTAGGAGTCAGCTTTTGTTATTGTAACAAAACACCTGAGAAGCCACGTAGGAAGGAAGAAGGTTTATTTGGGCTTATAATTTGGAGGTTCATAGTCCGAGTCTGGACAGCCCCATTGGTTCAGGAATCTACTGAGGCCAGATTATGACAACGGGACTAACACATAAAATTTGGGGGCTTAACCAGCAGCATGAGTTTGGGAAGCAGAGCCATAACAGGGTTAGAAAGCTACCATAAGTCAGGGGGGAGAAAGAACTGGCCACAGTCGGGCCACAAGTGCAGAGAAGGACCCTGAAGGGAAACCCACAGTAGGGCAAAACTGGCAAGAGCTGATTGCTGTGGAATGTTGGATGTAAGAAAAGAGAACTGAACCGTAAGTCAGAGTTTTCAAGGTTCAGCTACTCATGTGGGAGACCCAGATGACGTTCCTGGGTCCTGTTGCAGCCATCTGGGGAATGAACCAGCAAATGGATGATCTCTCTCTTCCTCTCTCTCTCCCTCTCCCTGTAACTCTTACTTTTAAATAAATAAATAAATCTTAAAAAGTAATTCCAAGTGGAAAATATATTTTCAAAATGCTGGTAGTGCTGTGATGCAGTAGTCAGAGCATGAGCTGAGGTTGGGTGGGAACAGCACAGTGAGGAGATCAAGCTCACATATTCAGCTTAAATTCCCAGAAGACCCAGCAGGGCTTTCCAGAAGCAGTTCAAAACATAAGAATTAAGCCGAGGAGTTAAGGTGGTTGCTGGCACAAAGAATGAGTTTAGCAATATCTGGTGGGAGAGAGTCTGGAGGGATAAGAGGCCAGGACACTGACAAGGAAGGGGACTTGAAGGGAGGGGCTGGCAGAACTCTAGAAAACCCACACACACGGAATGTAGAAGGAAGAACCTTCATGAAAAAGAAGAAATCTTATCTGAAATGCTAACCAACCAGAAGTAAGCAGTGTCCTGAAAAAGAGAAAAAAGATTCCCTAAAAAGGGACAACTAAGTATAAAACAAAGAGAACTCCAGGATGATGCACATGGAGAAAAAGACATTAAATGTAATCATTAAGTCATAAGTGTCAAGACAATAAACTGGGAAGAATAAAATGAAATAATTCAGCAGGGAGTTAGGGATGTTAGGAAAAGAATGTAGAAAGTAGGGCCAGTGCTGCGGCACAGCAAGTAAAGCCACTGCCTGCAACACCCGCATCCCGTGTGAGGACCTGTTCAAACCCAAGCTGCTCCACTTCCAATCCAGCTCCTTGCTTATGTGCCTAGGAAAGCAGCAGATGATGACCCAAGTTCGTGGGCCCTACCACCCTTGTGAGAGACCCACATGAAGTTTCAGCCTCCTACTTCAGCCTGCACCAGGCTGTTGTGGCTATTAGGAGAGTGAACCAGTAGATAGAAGATCTGTGTGTGTGTGTGTGTGTGTGTGTGTGGTATATGCGTGTGTGTGTGTGTGTCTCCCTCTTCTCTGTAAATCTGCCTTTCAAATAAAGAAATAAATCTTTTTTAAAAATACAAAAATTTAGAAAAGGGGGACAGGCATAGCACATAGCAGTTAAGATGTTAAACATCTGGATCCCATATCAGTGTGCCTTGGTTCCATACCCAACTTTGCTCTGACTCCAGCTTTCTGCTAACATGTACCCTGGGAGGCAGGGGTAACAGCTCCATAAAGAAGAGTGATTAATTCAGCTAACTTAAAAATAAAAACTTAACTTAAAAGGTAAATTACAAAGTAGAAGAAATTATTTGCAATTCATATTACAGAAAGAGTTGGTCTCCTGAATTTATGAAGTACTCCTAAAATTTGACAAGACAAAAACAATCAACACAATATAGACAAGTTACAGAAAAGGAAATAAATATTTTAAAAGATATATAATCTCACTCATAATAAGAGAAATGCAAACTAAAACAACACTGTATTAGTCAGCTTTTCATAACTACAAGGGAACACCTGAGGCAACTCTAGAGCAAGAAAGGATTTCTTTAGCTCACAGTCTTGAAGATTCAAGTCCAAGATTTGGCAGCCCCATTGGTTTGACCTCTGTGAAGGCCATGAATGGCAAAGGCAGAATGTGTGTGGAGGAATGATTTCATGGTGAGGCAGAAAAATGGAGAGAGTGGGTGGCCCAAATTCAAGCTTTTATAAGAATCCTCTCACAAGAAATCAAGAGGTCATAGAACTATCCTCCAAGGGCACACTCCCAGTGAACTAAGGACCTCTGACTAGGTTCACCTCCTAAATTCTGTAAGTTGATTAAGTTTTCACCCTCTATGACTTCAGGATTTAAACATTTGCATGAGTCTGGGGCCAAATCATCCTCAGTATAACATACACTAAGATAACACTTATTACTTTAAGTTGGCAATAACTAATGTACTTTTCTGTTGGTACTATAGTAAATTGCCACAAACTTAAAGATTTAAGCAATACAAATCTATTATGCATATTACAGTTTTGTAGGTTAGAGACCAACATGGTATCCCCGGGCTGAAACCAAGATGTCAGTGGACTGATCCTTATGGAGGCCGCAGGAGAGAATTTGGCTCTTTCCTCTTTCCAGCTCAGAGAAGCATCCACCTCCTGTTACTCCTGGCCACTTCCCTGCAACTTCAAAGCCAGCAACTTGCATTGCATCTTTCTGTGCCTTTCTCCCACGGTCACACCCTCCTCTGACTCTACTGCTGCTTCCCTCTTCCATGTTTGAGGATTCTTGTGATTACACTGGGCCATCTAAAAAAAAAAAAAAAAAAAAAAAACCTACCTTAAAGTCAACAAAGTATCAACTTTAATTCCTCTTTGCCTTGTTACCTAAGACACTTACAGGTTCCAGGGATTAGGACCTGGACATCTTTGAGGGAGAGGCAGTATTCTCCCACACTTTCGCTCTCAGTGAGGTGTGGGATGTGGGCACTCTCATCATTCCTAATGAGATGGTAAATTTGTGCAACAATTATGTAGGGTAATTTGGCAACACCTATCAGAACATAAAAATCAGTGTATTACCTTTAATCCAGCAATTTCACTGTAAGAATCTATTCGATAGACATATTTCCATACAGATAAAATACTGCATTAAGATATGTATTATAGCAATGTTTGCAATAGCAGAAGACAGGTAAAAAAAATGTTTGTTAGTAGTAAATTGATTGAATTGTGTACATCCATACAAAAGAAAAAAATATTTTTTTTTTTGACAGGCAGAGTGGACAGTGAGAGAGAAAGACAGAGAGAAAGGTCTTCCTTTGCCGTTGGTTCACCCTCCAATGGCCGCCGCGGCCGGTGCGCTGCGGCCAGCGCACCGCGCTGATCCGATGGCAGGAGCCAGGAGCCAGGTGCTTTTCCTGGTCTCCCATGGGGTGCAGGGCCCAAGCACCTGGGCCATCCTCCACTGCACTCCCTGGCCACAGCAGAGGGCTGGCCTGGAAGAGGGGCAACCGGGACAGAATCCGGCGCCCCGACCGGGACTAGAACCCGGTGTGCCGGCGCCGCAAGGTGGAGGATTAGCCTAGTGAGCCGCGGCGCTGGCCCATACAAAAGAAATTTAAAACAATGCTATTCACAGTAATTAAGTTAGGAAAAATAGAAGGAAGGGGGAAAGAATAGTATGTATAGTATGCTAATTTTTTATTTATTAGTAAGTACATGCACTCTGGAAAATACACAAGACAGTAATAATAATGATTACAGAGAAGAGAGGGGTAGATAGGATAACGTATACAAATCACAATACTCAGTTAAAATGCTTCCATCTTTAAGAACACTCTGCCTTCTGAGTCCCTTCTGTGAGTCAATCATAGCTCTCTCAACATTTGTGCCAATATTGGAGAACTTATGATCCTCTTGAACTACACTAACTTATGGAGAACCCCTTTTTCTAGTAGACCTGTGACTCAAAAAAAAGAAGAAGGAGAGGAGAAGCAGGAGGAGGAGGAGAAAGAGTAGAAAAGATGGGGAGGACGGTGCTACTTTCTGAATCTTTAGGAGGAGATTTTTTTTAACTTTTATTTTTTTTAACTTTTATTTAATGAATATAAATTTCCAAAGTACGACTTATGGATTACAATGGCTTCCCCCCCCATACCGTCCCTCCCACCCACAACCCTCCCCTTTCCCACTCCCTCTCCCCTTCCATTCACATCAAGATTCATTTTCGATTCTCTTAATATACAGAAGATCAGCTTAGTATACATTAAGTAAGGATTTCAACAGTTTGCTCCTACACAGAAACATAAAGTGAAAAATAATAGATGATTTTTTTAAATGATGATGAAATCAGATCAGACCTATTGTCATGTTTAATCCCAGTGAGAGCAGGTCTTCAAAGAAGGAGGTACCTTTCTCTGAAGGGAGGAGAGAACCTCCACTTTGACTATGACCTTGTCTAAACAAGATAAGAATCGGAGAACTCAGAGGGCTTCCATAGCCTTGGAAACTCATGACTGGAGCATAGGGAGATTACTGATGCCATAGACAGGAGTGTCAATTGGTAAAGTCAACAACAGGAGTCACTGTGCACTTACTCCTCATGTAGGATCTCTGTCCTTAATGTGCTGTGCATTGAGATTTAATGCTATAACGAGTACTCAAACAATATATTTCACTTTGTGTTTCTATGGGGGTGCAAACTGTTGAAATCTTTACTTAATGCATACTAAACTGATCCTCTGTAAAAAAAAAAAAAAAAGAAATTATCAATTCCCAACTTGACTCTCACTAGGAGGAGATTTTTAATGTTCACTGAAAGAAAATGTGAGGTTTTAGTTTGTTTTTTTTTTTTTTTGAAACTTTTGTTTTATATTATCTATTGCTTAACTAGAAACTTTTTATTTAAGGCAAACAAACTTCATGCATTTCATAAATACAAATTTAGGAATGTTAAAGTGGTTAAGAAACACTGCCCTGAACTATGAACACTTGGAGGTAAGGATAATAATCGCCAAATGGCAGTTGTGCCTCTGCATTCTAATCATCTATTTATGTGTCTCTTCCCTGATGAACAATCAAGCCTCTTCTAAGAATGGATTTGGTAGTTTCCTTGCACACAGTAGGTGATTTATTTGAAGAACTAAAAGAGAATGTGTATTCCTTACTAGAGGAAAGAGTTGGCAGCTTGAGGAAATGCACACTCAGATACATAAATATTATAACAGTTCTTCCTTGTTCATGGACATCACGATACATGTTTTCATATTTCATGTCTCTGAAAGGGAGGTTTGCCCACCACCACTGTCATCTAAACAGCAGACATGGCGTGGCTGTCACTGCCAACATCATTGCAACTTGGTCATTGCTATTCACACTGTCACCTAGGTTGAGGTGTGTGTGTAAGATCACCACAGAATTTATCCCCTGAACCAACACTCTTCTGAGAGGGAAACAGGACTCCAATCAGACAGGATGCCATGAAAACAGAATACAGAGAGCTACCCCGGTTATGTGCCTTGCTAGTACCATGTAGGTTAAATAAATGTCATTAAAAATGTCACCCAAAAGACTACACTATGAAAAGCATTGAACTTAAAAATTACTATGTCCAGAAAAAAAAAACAGAAATAGCAGGGCACACAAATTTCATCCTAATAAATATATTTATTTTTAGAGAAATCACAATTCCATGTTTTCTTTTTTTTAAGATTTTATTTATTTGAGAGGAAGAGTTATAGGCACTGAAAGGAAGAGACAGAAAGAAAGGTCTTCCATCTACTGGTTCACTCCCCAGATAGCCACAATAGCCAGAGCTGGGTCAATCTGAAGCCAGGAGCCAGGAGCCAGGAGCTTTTTTTGGGTCTCCCACACAGGTGCAGGGGCCCAAACACTTGAGCCATTTTCTACTGTTTTCTAAGACCATAGCAGAAAGCTGGATTGGGAGAGGATTAGCTGGGACTAGAACCGGCACCCATATGGGATGCCAGCACTGCAGGCGGAGGATTAACCTATTGCATCACCTCACCTGCCCCTTGTGTTTTCTTACAAAGCAAAAACCTAGTGTTCATGGGACTTAGAAAAACAAATACTTTCTAGTGTATAAAGATATGTTACCTAATTTTGGTGGGAAATAGGCAAAAAGATTGTCTTTTAAATGCCAAACAAAGCAACTAACAGCAAGAAAAATTTCCAAATCCTTTAAAATAATTTAAAAAAACAAGTCCAATGTAAGAGGAGGCCTATTACCAATTTATGTATCAGGACTATTGTTAGGCATCTGTCATAGTATAAGTCAACTTTTTCTTCCTTTCTCATTGATTCACAATGTCATGGTGTGCCTAACAATCCATGGTACCTTACCTTCAATGAGATTTTTCCAGGTCTTGAAGAAGGGGACCCTCTTTTCAATGTATACCTGGGTGTATCCGTGTATCAGCCCACTTCCCATTGCTATAGAAAAATACTAGAGGCTGGAGAATGTGTAAGAGGGAATCCAAACAGCATGGTGCCAGTTCTGGTGAGGGGCTCCTAGCTGCTTCACAACATGGCAGACAGCATCATGATCAGAGCAGATGCAAGAGGAAGACAGCCCACAGCAAGACGGAAGCCACACGGTGACTCAGGGGCCAGGCTTTCTGTTTTATAACAACTCATGGCCTAAGTAACTAGGGTCCCACAAGAACTACTTATTCCCTTCTGAGAGCAGCATCCCCAGTGACCAATAAGCCCCACCTCTCAAAGGCCTCACAACCTCATAATAACACAACACTACCAAGCTCCCAACATGTGAACCCTTGTGAGACAAACCCCCTCCAAACCAAAGCAAAGTGGAGAGGCCACGTCTGAAGGTGGTCCATCATGTCCCCTCAGTTCTTCCTGCAGATATGCTCAGGCCAGGCTCTGCCAGAAAGCACAAATCCCTGAGTGGGCTTCCCTACCTCTTTCACACACAGATATGCCTGGTAAAACTCCATGAGAATTGCAAGATTATAAAATGTGCCTTTAGCAAGCCATAATATCTCAACATAGCTTGTGAGTCTGGGTGCTATTTCATATAACACCACAGTGCCATTGTCCACAGGCAGCATAAAACTGACACTGCCAAACACAGCCAGCAATTGTATGGTATTGAGCAGTTTGTGAATACAAGCAGTCAGCTACTTACACACCACAGTGCCATACAGGTATTAAGTACAATGTGCCTGGCCAACACCTCACATCCTGTATTGAGCTCACTGCCTTGCACTTAATAAATGTGAGATAAAATCGCTACATGTAGTGGGGTGGGCACTGTGCCACAGCAGATTAAGCCACTGCTTGGGATGCCTGCATCCCATACCAAAGTGCCTGGATCATGACCGATCTCTGCTTCTAATCCAGTTTCCTATTAATGCAGACCCTGGGAGCTAGCAGATGATGGCTCAATTACTTGGGTCCCAATGACCCATGAGGGAGACCTCGATAGAGTTCCAAGTTCCTGGCTTAGGCTTGGCCCAGCCCTGGCTGTTGTGAGAATTTGGGGAGCAAAATAACAGATGGGAGATCCATATTCATTCTCTCTTTCAATCTCTCTCACTCTCACTCTCCCCCCACCCCCGGCCATCTCTGCCACTCTGCCTTTCAAATAAATGAAAACAAATAAATGTTTTTTAAATAAATATAATTTACTGAATCTAATTCTTGTCGTATACAGTCAACAATTCCACTTCAACTGCCATATTCAGGATACCTAAATACATGGGATCCTTATAATTCTAAAATCCTGCCATTTTTGTTAATCAAGGACTATCTCATAGTTAGAGAGAGGTTTATCTCTGTCTCTCACACCACTGTGTGCTCCCCTTTCTGTGCCATAGGTAAGGAACTCAGAAACAGGCTCTTTACCAAATGAAAAGGGAACAAGCAGGCATTGACCTTCAGGGGTACCACTCTAGCTCACGTAGCTCTCTCACCAATCACAAAAGCCCCTTCTCTACTGGATTCTGGGAGTAGGCTTGGACTGGTTTCAGTTAGTGAGATACTCGGGGCCCAAGACCATCTCCAAGCCCTGTGCTCTACTGAGCAAATAAATCCATCCATCTCCCCTACTCAGAGAGGCACTTCTGGCTTCTCATTGCTTCCTGGAGGGGACACTGGGTGACAGAATGGTGCAGACTAAGAAATCAAACAACTGCATCCCTGGAGACTTCCACAGTCCATCTCATTCATTCCCTCCCACAGCTATGGGTCCACAGCTGTCTGAAACACATTCTGCCATGAAAACAGTACCTTTTATAACTGTAGCTCCAAGGTTACCAAGAAACTGCCAGGGGTGAGTTAGTAAGTTTCCAGCATTGAGGATTTCCTGTGTTCCAGAAGATCTAGGACTGAGTTTTCTCCCATGAAAATGGAAGATCTCCCTTGTCCCTTCCAGGGGAAACAGTTTTGACTCACATTTTATTCTTCAGCTGAGCATCTATATACATGCTCCAATGGCATGCCATTTGCAAAACACCCACTTCCTTTTTTTTAAGATTTATTTTATTTATTTATTAAACAGAGCTACAGACAGAAAGAGGGAGAGACAGAGAGAGAGGTCCTGCATCCCCTGATTCACTCCCCAAATGGCCGCAACAGCAGGAGCCAAGCTGATCTGAAGCCAGGAGCCAGAAACCTCCACTAGGTCTCCTATGTGGGTGCAGGGGTCCAAGCATTTGGGCCATCCTCCACTGCTTTCCCAGGCCATAAGCAGACAGCTGGATCAGAAGAGGAATAGCTGGGACTAGAACTGGTCCTCATATGGGATGCCAGAACTGCAGGCAGGGGCCTAACCCACTATGTCACAGTGCCAGCCCCAAAACACCCATTTTTGGATTCAAAGGAAAGCTTAGTCCCCTGGAACTGGCACACATAGAAAGATCCAGGTGATTAAATGGCCAGGGCAACCTACTACAAATCCTAAGCAGGTGCCTCTAAATGGCGATTGAGCTGGCTTAGAGCAGCCCCTCTAACACCTTCCCTTTGCTTTGCTGTATCCCAGGTCAGGCCACGCACTTTCTTTTTTAAAAATATATTTATTTAGTTAGTTAGTTAGTTAGTTTAAAGTCAGAGTTACACAGAGAGAGAAGGAGAGGCAGAGAGGAAAAGAGGGAGAGAAAGAGAGAGAGAGAAAGAGTCTTCTATCCACTGGTTCAATCCCCAGATGGCTACAATGGCCAGAGCTGCGCCAATCCAAAGCCAGGAGCCAGGAGCTTCTTTCAGGTCTCCCATGTGGGTGCATGGGCCCAATGACTTGGCCCATCTTCTACTGCTTTCCCAGGCAACAGCAGAGAGCTGAATCAGAAGTGGAGCAGCCAGGACTTGAACCAGCACCCATATGGGATGTCAGCACTGAAGGTGGCGGCTTTACATGCTATGCCACAGCATCAGCCCCAAGCCATGTTCTTTCAAGCCATCTTCACCCTGGCAGGCAAACTATGGTGGCCAAGCCCCTTCTTTCTGTTTATTCTTCATCAAGAATCAACATATGCCCCTCAAAGAAGCATGAAGCCAACAGAGCAGACCAAAAACACGTTGGTTTGTGCCACAATAGCAGACAGAGTTACCTACTCAGGAGTGCCTGAATCAGTATCCCTTCATACCTGTGGGAGGAAACTCATGTCTGTAAGCGAGAACCCCATTGTGCTCCTGTGTGTGCACCTGTTCATGCCATTCTTTTCTCCGTTTGGGAGCACCTCCTATATTAAAAGCTCATTTATTTTCCACCTCCATATAGAATCTGGGTCCTTCTATTATTGTACCCCATCATCATATTTGGGTTTCCTGGGCCTCGCTCTGTGCTCTGTGCACTGTGCAAATGGAGCATGGCTTCAGTCCAAGCACAGAGCTGCCCTAACCACTCACTTCCAGGCTCTCTCATAGACAGGCCTGGAAAATAGGAAAGCCTTAAAACAGAGGCAGGGCAAGGGAAAGAGAATCTGCCTTGGTCTTCAACTTGCTGTGTCTGCTCCAGACTCCTTCATACTTTCACCTCCACCTCCACCATGTCTATCTGATAGCAAATGTTGTCAGGAGCTACCCAACACACAGAACAGGCACCTCACTCTAGACTGAATATAGAGGTTGAAACAGGAGCACTGCACTTGAGTCTCTAAGGAAGTGTACTCCATACAACATAAAGGAGGCGACTGTTAATCCTGCCTGTGCCCTGTGGTACATGGGTTTGTTCTCCCCAAACGTACCTTGTGCTTCTTCCTTCTTAACAGGCTACCTTAGACCCTCATCAACCTTACTGAGACCCAGCAACCTCCCTAAGAGTGCACCCACCCTGTTCCTAACCCACAGCAAGGAAGCTAGCACAGTCCAAACCTATCACCAACCCACACCATTCCAGCAACTGCTTTGGCCACGGAAGGCTTGTTTCCTTGGTGAAATAAAGCAATCTCCTTTTAAATATACTTAATTCTACGAAAGCAACTCTGCATGCAAATGCAGCACATAGGTATTTTTGAAGAAGGAGCAAGTATTTCTTAAAAACCATTATTTCAATTTCAATGCATTTCAGCTCTTGCAATGATGTCGAATATCCGACATGCTTCCGCAGGAGACTGGACATTTAGACATTAAATGTCCTATAGAAAACCATCACAGCTTTGAGTTTCAGCACCAGCCTACAGGGAGTGTTTACAGACTCTACAGAGTACTGTCTGGTTTTGGAAAAGCAAAAGGTTTTACGCGTGGTGACATCTTTACCATGAAAAGAATAACATCTCCTTTGTTATGCTTTATCTTTCACACATTGCTGCTTGAAGACATCACCAGAAACGATCGTTTCCAATAGAATCCGTGGAAGGACTGAGCATGGCCAGCACTCACTGAGGACCTATTATGCGCATGATACCTTAAACACAGCCAGGTGCTGTGGGGCCATGGAGAAGATGGATAATTCATTTGAAAGTGGGGGATGGAAATGCAAACTACTAACAAGAAGTAGAGAGAGCATGAAATCAATAGTTTCAGAGAGCCAAACAAGAAGCATCAGGAAATGGCCATAAAATCAATCTTGGTGAATACACAAGAAAACCACAAGCTACACGGAGAAGGTATAACTTGTGCTGAATCTTGAAAAATAAGTAGACACTTAATCAGCACAAAGTAGGATACTTCAGTTTGAGAAAATTCTATAAGCAAAGAAAAAAAGGTGTGAGGGTCCATGACTTGCACACGAAAAAACACTACGTAATCAGTTGTAACTTTAGCATATAACTGCAATATTTATTAAGAATCACATGGGGAGGAGCTTATTAAAATGTAGATGATCAGGCATGACCATAGAGGTTCTGATTCAATAAGTCTGAGATGGACTTAATTTTACAAACCTTATGGATGATTCTGGGGCAGGTGATCCAAGATTACACTGTAAGCAGCCCTCCACTAGGGCACATGCTGGTTGGAAGGAACTTAATGATAGACAAGGTAGAAAGAGAGGTTAAGGCTACATCATAGAGAGTCTGAATGTCGTGCTAGGTCAGCCTTTATTCTATCAGCAATGAAGAAACGACTCTTTGTTTTAAAGTGATTCCATTCCACTTGAAAAGTTTAAAATGTTCCAATATCTTTTAAAACTACTGTGCTGGGGTGATGGACATCTAGTCTACCAGTTAAGTTGTCCATATACCACAATGGCGTGTAGGGATTGATTCCCAGCTACTGACTCCAGTTTTGGACTAATGCAGACCCTGAGGATCAAGTAACTGGATTCCTAAAACTCCTGTGGGAGATTGGATTATATTTCCAGTTCCTGGGTTTGGCCTCAGCCCAGTCCTAACTTTGGCAGGCATTATAGGAGTGAACCAGTAGATAAGATCTCGATCTCTCTCTCTCTCTCTCTCCCCCTCCCCTTTTTTCTCTCTTCCTCTCAAACAATAAAGTTTTAATTCACAGAAAATGGAATTAAAATGTTTCTTTTATAAAATGATAAAACTAGAAATTTGACATTACAAGGAATCTCCTTGCTTTGGGGAATTTACCATAGAAATAATAATTAGTTCATGTAAAGATTTTATATTTTATTTGAACATAGAGCTATTGGTTAGAACAGTAAGCAAAAATGAGTTAAGTTGGCTGCTAGGACACTGCTCCTTGGAAAAGGATTCAAATAACAGAATAAAGGCAATAAGTTACTTTTACAAATGTAGAAACACCACAAGAGGTATAACGTGTCAGTAAGAGAAAGGAACACAAAGCTCTCAACTTTCTAATCAGAACAATTGAGAAGGTAACTTAAATGACAGTTGTCCTTTTAGAGAAGTGGCTCTCCAACCTTCTGGTTTCAGGAAGCTTTTATTCTCCTATAAATTAGTGAGGACCCCAAGACCCCAAGACACTTTTTTTTTTTTTTTTTTGGACAGGCAGAGTGGACAGTGAGAGAGAGAGACAGAGAGAAAGGTCTTCCTTTTGCCGTTGGTTCACCCTCCAATGCCCGCCATGGCCGGCGCACTGCGGCCGGCACACGGCACTGATCCGAAGGCAGGAGCCAGGTACTTATCCTGGTCTCCCATGGGGTGCAGGGCCCAAGGACTTGGGCCATCCTCCACTGCCTTCCCGGACCACAGCAGAGAGCTGGCCTGGAAGAGGGGCAACCAGGACAGAATCCGGCGCCCCCACCGGGACTAGAACCCGGTGTGCCGGCGCCGCCAGGCGGAGGATTAGCCTAGTGAGCTGTGGCACCGGCTTCCAAGAGACTTTTTTAATAAGTCATATGCAGATATATTTATTGTATTTCAAATTAAGACTAAGATTTTTTAAATTATTTCTTTAATAATAAATCATTACAGGCTAACATAAATAACCTTTTATTCTTAAAAAAAACTATATTTTAAAAACCAAAACTTTTAATGAGAAGAGCAAAATTGTTTTGCATTTGTGCAAATTTCCTTAATATCTAGTTGCATAGAAAACATCTGCTTCTCCATTCGATCTGTTGTGCATCTCATGCAGTCCAGAAAATCCCTCTTTACATTCATGAGAGAATGAGACAGTAAAAGACAAACAACACATCAGTTTTATTATGAAAACAGTCTGGATTTTACAGAACCCCTGGGTCAGCCTCCAAGACCCCAGGTCTCTACAACATACATTGATTCCAGAGTCCACTGGTCTGAAATGGGGTGAGGACACTTGAGGCATCAGCAGGCTTGCCAAATGCCAGACAGCGTGCGTTTAAACCCTGAAATGCCCAGTGGGCTACAAATCCAGACTGACTAGAAGGGTGCCAGGAGCCACATCAATTTAGAACCAGAATTAGGTTAAGAAACAACTGGTAAAGATGAATGAGAGAAATGTGAGAAAGTACCTAAAATTCATTTTCCTTAAATTTTGCTCCAGAGGAATTCAAGACCCTAACAATGTATCCAAAAAAAATCTTTTTTAAAAAATGGGAAAGCTTCATTTTCAATGCAGCTATCCAAGCACCCTGCTTCAAAAGACTAAAATCCCTGAGGGGTGGGGTCTGCACAAAAGGTATTTTTAAGCCACTTCATAGACGATTCTTTTACATAGTACCAGGTTAAGGAATCTTGTTTTGTGTTTTATATACAGTAAGAAAGTGACCTGCTTGTATGAAACTGACATTAATTTTTATTTATATTCCTAAATGAAAACACTTCCTGGGATTTCATCTACACCTAAAAAAATCCCCAGGATTTTAAAAATCATATACCTATAACCTATGTATGACAGGCACAGTACCTCCTGGGAAGTAGGGGCTTTTTTATCCATATACACTGGTTTTTAAAAATCTTTCTAAAAATTAAAATGATTGAAAATGCTGTTGCTATTCATAAAACAAATAATGGATGCACTGTTTCCATAATAAACATTTAAGAGGGCACGCTCCCGATGGAAACTCATTGTTACTGAATAAAAATCTTGGGGCGGAAAAAAGTACCTTCATATATAATCTACATTGGGGATGCAAATTGTACAGAAACAGACACCAAAGGATTTGCATTTAATCAAATCTAAAGCAAGTCATTTCAGAAGCATCACTACCGTGTACAGAAGACTTCCCCACCACGATCAGGCTGAGCTTTCTGGGAGACCAGGATTCCTTTCCAAAGAGTGGACGCCATCACCAGAGACCAGCGCTGCTGTCAAGAAGGACATTCACCAGAACCATCCAAAATGGAAAGTGGTAAGTCGATGTCAATTAGGACAATTTTTAAAACACAGCAGTAGTCCTAACTTTTATTTTTGATACCATAGTCATAACATGAAGCAAAGGTAAAGGAGAACTATTACTAATTCTGGCTAGAATATACAAAAATGTAAAAACAGCATAGACCAGAGGACAACTACTTAGAGCTTCTGGTAACATTTTCATAATTCTAGTCACTTTCATTACTAATTGCTAGATTTAATTTTGTCGCACAGTGTATTTTGGTGCGATCCTGAAAGATACCTTAGTAGAACATTATTTTCATAAAATGAGGACTTGAAGATGAATACATTATTTTCCGTATACTGAAATTTTATGTCAAATGGGACGTAATTCCAATAAACCCTCAATCATAAAAAAAAATTGCAGAAGAATCCACACTTATGCAGAACTGGAAATATCTTTTATTCATGCATCTTGCCATAGGGTCTTAGGCTAAGAAGGAAGATAATATCTATTTACATACGACAAGGAAGAGCCTAAGCTGTTATTTCATGAATTCAAACTATATAGAGAGCCTCACTGGTTTGTTCATCCTAAGAATACAAATGTTACTTTCAATTTAGGGTCAAATCTATCTATTCCAGAACAAATTTGGGACTTAAATAAGTTAGCATTTTAAATGTTAATAAATGATGACAGAAGGGATATTTCAAAAATGTCTTTTAAAATACCATGAAAGGAAAAATTATTAAGTGCTGCAGCTTTTCAAAGTCTGATCTCAAAAGATAAGCAGATAGTAAGAACATCTGCCTTCTGCAGCATGGAATTGGTGATGAGCTGTAATACTGTTTTCAGATCTGGCCACGAGGCTTAAAAGGTAGGAGAACAAGGACATTAGGAGGGGGTTATAGATACCTACAGTGTAGGCAAACCAAATTTCCACAGAATCTTAAAATGTTAATTAATTTGACCTTGCAACTGTAAAACTTTCAGTCTTTATTTCAAGCATAACATTTCTTAAGTACTATTTATTATTTTTTGCTTAATAGTCTTTGAATGTTTCCTGGTTTGTTGACAAACTTGAACTTGCAGACTACATGTTGCCATTTCTTGAAATTCTCCTGGAGGTTTTCCATAATAAAACTGATATATCGTCTCCCCAGATGAGAAGGGCGACTACAATGCTGAGCTTCAAGTGCCACAGAACTAGAATGATTGGTTCCTAGGTGGGCTTCTGCCTTCTCAGTGAAAGGGCTCGGATCTCTAGCAAGGCAGTTTCAGCTGGGCTAGTGGAGTCAGAAGAGAGACCAACATCTTCATGGGCTGGCACCTGAGCCAGACGGTGGCCCAAATCATGAGGCTACCACTGGACCACTCCATAATGCATCCTTGGTACTTCCCTGACAGGCAGAGGATGGGACAATGGAAGCTGAACATCAATAACCCATTATCCTGGATTTTTATTATGCTCTGTCTTGAGCGACAGTGTGTCTATGTTCCAGTATCATGAAGGACCACAACTCAGAGAGACAGCATATGCCATCTTCCATTGGCCATTTTCCAGTCACAGAACTCAAAACATCAGATCTTTTTTAAAGTTGTGGCGTGGTTTTAGTTTTCTCTTTTTTTATTTAGAACTATGTGTTTCCTTTCCTTCTGTCACAAGCACCTGCTTAAAAACTCTAAAAGTTTAAAAGATAGAAAATGAATCCCACAAAATATCATCAAATATAGTAAAATAAGATTGGGCTTCAAATAACTATTTATTATTTAATAACTAGAAATAATTTAGGATCACCCGCATTTTAAGTATTAAATCAATTCAGAATAATTTTCAAAAAGCAATATTAAAGCAACAGCAACATTAAATCTAATACAGACCAAATTCTTCAAAGAAAATAAGAATAAGGAACAATTTGCTGCATACACATATTTACAACCCTATAGTGCCAAATCATTTTTTTTTTCCAAATTCTAAAGGGTAAACCAATTCCTATTGATAAATTTGCTTGTGCTTTCTCTCCGGAAACACATGTCTTTGTTTTCTCAACAACTGATCTGAATGCAAGTTTGTATCTAGAGTATTTGAATAAAAACTCTTAAGCTCTCTTGGTTCATGCAGGTGTGGATTCTTTAAATAGACACAATGCACAGGGAAAAAACAATGTTTTGGTGTAGGAACACTGTCAACAGTTTTTAACTCTAGATAGCATCCTTCTCCAAAAGAGAGTAGGGTTCGTTAAGAAAGCTTGAGAATTCTCAAACATGCAACAAATTTTCCAGGTTAGATTTTAAAGAATCTGTGCTAGGTTCCAATGCTTCATTTAGGTTTATTTTGAGTCCCCTACTGTGCTATTGTAGAGTGCAGATCCCACTGCCTTGGAGCACGAGCTACCCTCCTAGCTCTGCCACTGTGCTCCCACAAAGCCCACAAACGGGGTCTCATTCCCCCTCCTGTGAAACTACTCCTTCCCACATTCTAAAGTCCCTTCCTTCCCAAACCCTCTGTTCTCCCTCACTGTTGTTTTACTCACCTTCTCCAAGGCATTTTATTTATTCCACAAGTATTTACAGAGCACCTACAAGGTGACAGATACTTGAACATCAATGAGGATTGCTCTTTCTCCACGCCCCCTCTTTAATTTCGCTGATGCACCATTCTGGTACATTCCTACCTTTCTGCCAGTATTTCCCTAACCCCTACATGTTCAGTCCTTCCCTGGCCTTTTCTTCCTGTTGGCATCAGAACAGCAGTCACTGATCAAGGCTCAGCACATGGACTTCCGGTCTTTTCTTACTATAAATGCTTCCTTGGAGAGCTGTACATTTTAAAGATGTTTCTTGGATGCACAGTCCTAACCCAGGTCCAAGTATTCAGCCTAACTACAGGAGATTTATTTTATTATTATTATTATTATTATTATTATTATGCCACCATAGCCTCAAAGTCAACACATTCAAAACTGAAATCTTTCCCCAACTTTCCACCTAGTTCTTTTCCCTGATTTCTTGAGTTCTCTTCTTAATCATGGTATTCTTTTCTGGGGGGTGTGTGTGTGTGTGTTCCCTGAAAAATCTTAAATCTGTGCTTCCCATTCCCCAGCTAGTCTTTATCATTTTCTGCATTTTTGCTCTTCAATCCATTCTAGAATCTATTCTTAAATCAATCTTCCAAAAATTCTCCCAGATCTCCCACAAATATGATAAAAGTCACAATACTCTTCTGTCTAAAACACTGAGTTGTTTGCATCACCTTCCACATAGAGTACATTCCTGTGATTCACAACATTTCAATGACAGATTGCACATCCATGGTCCCATAGATAGGAATGCCCAGTGACACCACAGCAGTTTGCGTAAGTCCACTCTGGAATGCTTGCACACTAATGAGGTCTCGTAACAACATGTTTCTCAGAACTCAGCTCTGTCATTAAGCAATGCATGACCACATAAATTTTAAAGCCAGATTTTTAAGACCTTCAACATTTCCATTATTCTCAATCAAAAGAAGGCTTTCAATAAATACTTACTAAAAGCCTACTAAGTGCCAGGCACCAAGATCTAACAGAGAGTAAAAACAGACACAGATTCCCATCCTCACAGAGTTTAGGTGCTATCAAAAGGTGGGTAGGTGATAAACAAGGAGCCCACTAACTAAAGAAATCACAAAGGATGTTATAAGGTGACTGGTGCTATATAGAAAGAAAAGGTAGAGCAGGAGAAGGTGAGGATGGTCAGAAATGTTCCATGGGGAAGATGCAACTTTTTAAATATATTCCCATTGAGAAGATGATATTTGAGCCAAGACTTGAAGGAGACAAAAGCATTTAGTCACATGGATAATGGAGGGCACAACATTCCAGAAAGCAGATAAAGGTAGCCAATGCACAGGTCCTGGGGCAGTAAGTGCACTTGGTGCATTTTAAAAACAGTAAGCAAAGGGAAGTCTTAGGAGATGAGAAAAGAGGTTATCAGAGAACAGGGTCGGGTCACGTGGGGCCATTGTAAGGACTTTGGGGCTTCCTCTGAGGAAATGGGAAATCATTATAGGATTTTGAGCAAAGAAGTGATGCAAAAAAAGAGGTGATGCAAACAACTCAATGTTTTGGACAGAAGAGTATTGTGACTTTTATCATATTTGTGGGAGATCTGGGAGAATTTTTGGAAGATTGATTTAAGAATAGATCCTAGAATGGATTGAAGAGCAAAAATGCAGAAAATGATAGAGTTAAAGACTAGCTGGGGAATGGGAAGTGATTTTTTCCAAAGAATCATCCCAGCTGCTGTGTTGAGAATAGACTTGGGATAGGAGGGAGGAGGGAAGAGAGGAAACCAGTTAGATGGCTACTGCAGTAATCTACATGAAGTGACCATAGATTAAACCTGGATCTTAACAGTGCAGGCAAAGAAAAATCACCAGATTCTGGACCTATTTGGTAAGTAGTACCATCAAGTACTCCTAAAGGCTGAGCTGTTAAATGTGAGAGAAAGGGAAGAGTCAAGGATGACACGACAGCTTGGGGACTGAGCAACTGCAAGGCTTCAGTTGCATTCGGCGGAGTTAGGGAAGGCTTCAGAAATAGGAAATCGGGAGGAAAGAATGAAGTTCCTATCTAGACAAGTGGAGTTTAGATATCTACTGCATATCAAGGTCTAGATGAATGGTCAACTCTAAGTGCCAGGTCTGAGCTGGGGATATGCACTTGAAGTCCATCTACACAGAGATGGCATTTAAATCTAGGAACTCCAGTTATACCAGTTCCTTACCCCTTCTGCACTGCCATCGCTCCTCCCTGCCTCCTTGCTTTGCTTGTGCACACCTGCTGTTTACAAGGCCTTCTCCCTCCCACCCCAACTATCCTACCCTTCTCAATCCAACCTGAGTTCCCTTCCTTCCCACAGAACTTTCATCATGAATCCAAAGCGTATCTTTCCCACTCTCCCTACTCTTATTTCTCTCACTAAATAGGATCTTTTTGAGGGCATCTGCTATATGTTCTCAACTTAGTTTTCAGCCCCTGTGGCATATAACTCATACTTTGCACTAAGTTGGTGTCAACTTGTACATAAAGCTGATTCCTTTATAATAAAACTTCAGAAGTTTTGATCTCATTATTTGCCATCTCATGAACTATATTCTTCTATTAATCATCAGCTGGTTATGTCTTAAACTTATTTAGATAGGATAATCTCCCCTAGGGTTTTTGGCATACACACAAAGTACAAATTGCTAATTCAGATCCAAATTACAAATTAAAAGGCCCCTTCAGAAGAAAGCGAATCCAAGGTTTTCTATAAGCACACAGTTTCCAACCTGGACCCCTTCAACCTCAACCGCCTCCTCCTTCTCAGACTTCAGTCCACACCAACAACTGATCACTCAGCTGTTTCCCTTCCCGCCCAGCCAGGACTGCCCAGGTTAGAGCCAGGGCTAGTTCCTCCAACCTCCTCCACAGGAACCTTAAAAAGACCTTACTCCTATGGATGAGAGATCATCAAACAGCATGTATGAATAAACTATGCATGGATTTCAATTTTTTGCCCCAAAATAAACATCTTCTAATTCTACCTTTTTCATGCACTTTTTGAAGTCCCTTGTATATCCAGAGTTTTCAAATTTGAGGAACATGAGAATCACTGGGAGGGCCAGCCCACGCCCCGGAGGCTTCTGACTCAGTAGTTGGGGTCAGGCCTCAGGCTCGCCATTCCTAACAGTTCTCTAGCCAGTGCTGATATGGTTGGTCCTGGTTGGTCCAAGGATCACCCTTTAACCATTGAAAGACAATCTCCCTTGCACTTACTTATCTGGTTTTCATCCTGCCTCACTCTGGCCTTTCGTATTTGAGTGATTCTCCTACTCCAGTTGCTCCACTTAGAGCAAAGCTTTAGTCTGCAATGCCCACCCCACCCCCACATGCTGCCCTTCTTTATTCCAGTCTCAGAGGTTGGGGCTAGTTCGTATCCTTGACTCCAATGCCATTCTTCCTCCACAAGACTTTCTTCCATAATTTCTTGCTTCTTTCCTAAATGTTTAATCTTTCCTTCTGTCCTGTTCATATACCCCCAACTCTCTCCCACTCAAATACGTAAACAGATACAAAAACACAGCACAGCTCTCCTGGACGCTGCAATTCTCTCCAATTCTCATCCATTCACTTTCTTCTTTGTTTCATTCAAACTTCACACGTTAGTTTGCCCTCCTTACCTCCAGCCCTTCCACTGACATCATTACCTCCTTTGTAACCACTCCACACTCCCAAAATCATTCCTGCTAAGGTCAAGCCCAACCACTGAATTGAAAGAAAAAGATGCTTTTCTGCCTTTTCTGGCATAATCTTCCTGGACCATTCTACCCTATTTAATACTTCTTCCCTTCCTGACAGCTGTTCCCTGAAATTCTATGATGTCCATTCCCCTGGTTTCTCCTGGTTCTTCTCCAACCAATCTTCCCAGTGTATCTTCATAAGGTTATGTTCTCCTCCTCCCTCCAGTGTGAATGCTCCTTGGGCTTCCATCTTGAATCACTTAGTCCAGAGCTTCCCAATGAGTGGTTCAGAAGTCAGGGCTCTCCTCAGCCCCTAGGAGTAGCCTGGCTTGTCCATCCCAGAGTTTCAGACACATCATTGTTGTCTGTGTGTGCCAGCACATGACCAGCTCTCACATGCTCCCCCTGAGGGATGAGCTTCTCTTGCCTGGTTTCATTACCATCCACATCACGACTGCTCTTTAAGCACATGTACCCGGAGCAGTCCTGTGGTGGCGGAAACTTGAGAATTCCCCTTGAATCATCCCTCGCCTTCGCCTCCCACATCTGAATAATTTCCACATCTGTAGAAGCCATCCCCGCCCTGCTCAGACCCCATTACCTCATGCCTGAATTATTCTAGAGTCCTTCTGACTTATCTCCCTACAGCCTTGTGATTCTCAAATTCTCCTCCTCGCAGCTGCCAGAAAAGTCTATCTAAAATGCAAATCTAACCACTCTCTCCCTTGCTCCAAAGCCTCTGATGATCACGGCTGAGAGAGTGAAGTCCAAACTCCTTCCCCATACCAGGAATATCATGATGGACCTGTCTCCCTTCCCAGCCTGCCTTCCTGCCACTTGACCCTCACACTGTCGCTCTGCTCTGACCCATGCTGTCCTGTACAACTGAATGTTCTTGCCCACTCTGCCATCACTACCCCACACCTTGTCCTCCAATCCCTACTCAGGTGTCTCTTTACCACCTGTGTTCCTCCCTGCCCCCACAAGGAACTGGTGCATTCTGTGTTTTTTCTGAATACATTTTATTGCACTCAGAGTATTTGCATTACAATTATCTTTCAATATTTCTCCCCTAGTGAGAGAGCATGCTCTTTTGTAGCCCAAGTTCTGACACACAGAAAATATCCTACAAATACAGGTACACATCATAGCCTTAGGTTTCCCCACAGTTCTAGAACAAACACTCAGATTTCTCTGGAACAAACGAGGTCATGAACCTTTATATTTCAGGTCGATGTGAAGGAAATGCTCCAAGCCTCTACATATAAATGATTCCATGTAGACCAACTCTGCCAAAATCAGACCAAAAGGATCATTCAAATAGTTTTGTTTTTGCTGAAATCAAATTACATATGGCTTTATTTGAATTAAATAATGCATTGCTTTAGAACCTAGATTTTTTTCCTTCATTTTTATACAGGTGTTTTATATAATACTTGGTAGTTTTCAAAGCATTTTCATATGCATAGCTCACTCTTTATTTAAAATCTCTGAAGATAGCTAAGAAGTAGCATATCCACATCACACGGAAGAAAATGGAGCTGAGCGATTGTGATGTTCCCAAGTCAGTGATTAATGTGTAGCTGAGCACGTACTGACGCCTAGGCTGGCCCTTCCTATACCAAACACACTGCTTGCCTCTGGTTGTAGTTCTAATTTCTTCCTTTCTTCCTCCCTTTCATTATTTTTTATAACAGAATTTGACTCAAATTTTAGACTATCTTTAAATTCAAGCAAATTAGAGAATATTTTTGGTTTTATGCTTCATACAAAAATGCATTAGTATACTCTGCCATAAACCCTGATGTTGAACTCTGTTTCAGGTGAATTTGTTGATAAGCAGCAAGACCTCAACTATTTTTCTATTATTTGCATTTATTTGAAAGGCAGAGAGAAAAAGAGAGAGAGAATCTTCCACCCATTCGTTCATTCCTCAAATGCCTGCAATAGCTGGGGCTGGACCAGGCCTAAGCCAAGAGTCGAGAATTCAGTCCAGGTCTCTCACATGGGTGACTGAGATCCAACTACTTGAGTCATCATCTGCTGCCTCTCAGAGAACACATTAGCAGGAAGCTGGGACCAAAAGTAGAGCCAAGACTCAAACCCATGCACTCCAATATGGGATGCAGACATCCCAAGTGGTGTCCTAACTGCTGTACCAAATACCTCCCCCAGTAGCAACATCCCAGTGAAAACAGTGTGAAGCCATCCAACCTATTCCAGAATTGTAAAATATCCTAAAACCCCTCTGGTTCTATCACTGGTTCAGGGCTTATAAACTTTCTGAAATAGCACAAGCAAAAAGTAGGCAACACTTCTTCTTATTATAAGGAGCTCACTATCCCTAGAAGAAATGTTGACAATTTTAGACCCTTGGAGAAATGTTTTTTCTTTTTCATTTCTCTATAATTTCCTCATAGTGAAAATAACAAATATTTATATTTGTTACTGTTACAAGCTGACTGAAGTAGGATTCCAGCTCTACTGCTTATCAGTAGCTATGAACTCTTGCCGAATAACTTAGCCTTGAACCTCAATTTTCTCATCTGTAAAATGCATCAAATGAAATAATACATATAAATTGCCAAGCACTATAATTTCTTCAGTAAGTGCATGTAGTAAGTACTTAAAAATATTTGCTAAATGAATGAATAACTCTTCTCTTCTCTTTGACCTAGTTTCAAAATACAACTCTTGGAGTTGAATCACCAAATCTCCAAAAATAAAATGTATTTACTTAGTGAACCAGTTAGATAACAAAAGGCTTTCTTCTGAGGAACACAAACTTCTTAAAACAGTCTACTTGGGGCCAACATTGTGGCACACCAGGTTAAGTTGCCACCTGCAACACCAGCATCCCACATGAGCACTTGTTCGAGTCCAGGCTGTGCCATTTTCAATCCAGCTCCCTGCTAATGTGCCAGAGAAAGCAGTGGAAGATGGACAAAGTACATGGAACACTGCCACCAACTTGGGAGATCCAAATGCGGTTCCAGGCTCCTGGCTTCCGACTGGTCCATCCTCGGCCATTGCAGCCCCTAAGGGAGTAAACCAGCATGGAATATCTGTCTTCCCTTCGCTTTCTCTCTGTAACTCTGCCTTTCAAATAAATCTTCATGAAAAGAAAAAAAAAAAAAGTCCTATTGACCTGGTCACCATTCATATCAGGTACAAAAAAACTCTCTGTAAACTGAACCATGCAAATGTTTTTCCTTGCATAGTAAGAAGCATTATTTCAAGTTGCACCCAATCCTTTAGCTTGTGATTAATGCATAAATTGTAAATCTTGATACAGTAAAGAACAAAAAAACAAGGCTCTTTGAAGAACCGTTATGTAGAAAATGGAATAGTGTTTCTTCCCCTTAAGCAGAGATTGGATGAAGCTATCAAGAGCCAGGAGATTGGACTCTTTGGAAGCCTCTTCGAATTCAGTAATTCTATTATTCTAATGAGGAAATAGCATCATGATTACCAACCCTTGAATATGTCCCTCAGTAGGTTAACCTAATTACTCCACCCATATCTGACTGCAACTATTCCATTTGCTTAAGTCCCAGGAGACTACAGCAAACGCGTGTACCAGGGGGTGAGAGTGAAGCACACAGTCAAAGACCTCCTGGCAGAAAAACGGTCCAGACAGACAAGTAACTCAAGATTCAATGTAAGTCCCAACTTAATATATTCTGAAACATTCGGGGGTTTAAGTTTAGTCATCTGACCTCTTCCTTGATCCCTACACCTATCTCCCATCTTCTCAGTCTACTATTGTCAAGAGAAGATCCCTCCTTCAACTGGAACACACTATATAATTATTTTGATTTTTTCCCCATGATGAACAATCTGTCCATACAAAGCATACCTATTGATATCTCTTTTCTCCCACCTAGTGACACCCATGTTTATCCTTGAACTTATACACCCACTTCTGTCCTCTGCATTCTCATCTATGCTATACTGGCTTCCATGTCCTTTTTCTGAAGAGTTTTTATATCCCTACTCACCTGCTATTGATTATATGTCTTGGAAACAAAAGTCATGTTCCACTGTAACTGTATGTCATATAAATCACAGCAAACAAATGCTAGCACTCCTCCTGACAGAAAAGCCTGGACAAAGGGAAGGGATGTCCAGAAAGGGGGTCATGGCCCTGCCAGGAACAAGTTCTGTGACCCTGGAAAAGTCGCTTTACTTCTCTGGCCTGACATGAAATGAGCCGATCAAAACGGGTCCCTTTCTACTATACAAATCTCTGACTATTATGATATGATAGCACACGTGTTAGCCATCAGTGTGTGCTCCAAGAGCTCTGTGGTTGTACTGGCTGGCTATACCAGTTAGTGGCAACAAAAAAAATGACAGGTCCCAACTTTCTCAATTTTCCCAGCCCTAAATTAGCAAGGGCTCAGTTGGGTGAGAGTTACGCTGACCTTCAGCCACATGTTATTATAAACTTGATAGAGATAACTCGGGAAAAAAAAAATCCTCTCTGTAGCATGCAAAATCAGGTCTTAAAATCCTAGTAGGAGATGCCTTGAGTCTAAAACCTGTATCTGCCATCTGCGTCTTCACAAATAGCTTTCTCTGTGCCTACAACGTTTAAGCAGTTGCATTCAGATCTCCAAAAGTGCTTCCAGAATAGTGGTAGCATTTAGCTAAGAAGATTGGGATATGACTATCTCTTCTATTAGGTAAAATACAACAACATGAATAGCAGGATTCCATCAGACATCTGCAGCTGAAGAATCAACGAGACAGCCATGTACAGGAGCTAACTCAGTGGCCAATATACAATGGGTACTAGCTCCTCCAGTCTGCCTGCTGAGAATACTGACAGCATGTTCAACAGGACTCTAAAAATCAAATTCCTGGGACATGTTTCAAGAGAACCAATTCCTGATTCAGTTTCTTCCTATTAACATCTTCTATCTTACACTTCCTCTGATCCTTTCTTTTAAGTCACCTCCTCTTTTCTAATTCAACAAATGGAGATTAGCTGATAGAGAGAAATCTTAATAATTGGCTCATTGTCTGTTCCTAGTTTAGTCTTTCTCATAATGCCTGCTTCAAATCATCTGGAGTTTGTGTTAAAAATATTAATACAAACTGAGTTTCTTAGAGACACACATACAAATGGAGAGAGAGGGAAAGAAAGAAAGAAAGGGAGAGAGAAAGAGGATGAGAAGAATATGCAGAGTCTACTGGAAATGAGCCTCAAATTCAAGTGGAACTAATGTATGTTAGTAGAACAAATGAAGACTTGCACAATTACAACTACAGACTGAACTGTGAAACCTGATCAGTGTTCCAGGCAAATTATTAATTGGAAAGACAACAGTCATCTACAGGGATAAGGAACAGAAATTATATCTGCCCATTGTGAATGAATCACAACTCACACCTTAGTTTTCATGAATACAAATGAGAAGGCACTCTATCAGAGTTAGGTACAGAATAAAAGCAATTGTAATGAACAGGGAGTGAAATTGACATCTTGAGATCTGATCATTGGCCATACCCCCTGTCTATACTCCTGAAGACAGTGGTCTCTCTACTGTCTGTTAATTTCTTTACTTACTGGAGGATTAAACTTGTGATTATAAAGTAAATTGAAAGTATGTATGAAAAGAGAAATAAGAAAGGAAGGAAGTGGAAGTGTGAAAGGGACAGAATGAGGATGGGACGTAGTGTTATGTTCTTAAAACTGTATACGAATACACAAAATCTGCTCTCTTTAAATAAACAAATTTTTTAAATACAAGTTCCATAAGAAGCACGAAGAGGGGTCAGCATTGTGATGCAGCAGGTTCAGTCATTGCTTATAACACCAACCTCCCATATCAGAATGCAAGTTCAGGTCCTAGCTTCTTTGCTTCCAAACAAGCTCCCGGCTTGTGTGCCTGTGAAGGCAACAAATGATGGCCCAAGTGTTTTAGCCCCTGCCACCCATGTTAGAGACCTGAATGGAGTTCCTGGCTCCTGGCTTCTGCATGATTCAGCCCTAGCTATTGCACCCATCTGAGGAATGAACCAGAAGATGGAAGATCAACACCTCTCTCTCTCCCTCCCTCCCTCCCTCCGTCTCTCTCTCTCTCTCTTTCTCTCTCTCCCCAATGCTCTGCCTTTCAAATACATGCACACATAAAAACACAAGAAGGCATATACACAAATGATGAATATATTTCTTTGAAAATGTACCTAATATTAGGGTGGGTATTTGGTCTAGGCCACTAGTTAAGATACCCATGTCCCATATTGGCTGACTTCAGCTTCCTGCTAATGCAGACCCTGGAGGTAGTGGTGATGGCTCAAGTAATTGGGTTCCTGCCACCCACATGGGAGATTCGGATTGAGTTTCTGGTTCCCAGCCATTGTGGACATTTAGGGAATGAACCAGGAATTGCCAGTACTATGTGTGTATGTGTGTATATGTCTAGGCCTCTCAAATAAAAAATTTCTTCCTCAAGATATATAACTATCAAGTCATAGATTTTGTTTTCTATTTGTGTTAAACTTTTACTTTTTATAAAACAATATTCATAGAATTAATAATAAACCATATTATTAATTTTAAAATGCAGATTCCTGGGTTCTGTCCCATATCTATCAATGTACCTTTATTGAGTTGAGGCTAGGGAATGAGCATCTGGTCAGTTTTTTTACAATATTCTTGGGTGATTTCTTTGCACATTACTTTTGAGAACTTTGTCACTGAGCAAAGAACAAGCGTCTGAGCCTCACACACCACAGCCAAGCTACTATTGTTGGACCAGTGAAACTGTTATAGAGGAAGTGTAGTACATAATTTCCCATGAAATACCAAATAACACTGTGGAAAAGAAAAATACATTTTTAAAAAGATTTATTTATTTGAAAGGCAGAGTTACAGAGAGGCAGAGGCAGAGAGAGAGAGAGAGAAAGAGAGAGAGAGGTCTTCCATCCACTGGTTCACTCCCCAGATGGCTGCAATGGCCACAGCTGCACAGATCCGAGGCCAGGAGCCAGGAGCTTCCTCTGGGTCTCCCACGTGGGTGCAGGGGCCCAAGGACTCAGGCCATTTTCTACCGCTTTCCCAGGCCACAGCATAGAGCTGGATTGGAAGTGGAGCAGCCAGGACCCGAATTGGCACCCAGAAAAAATGGGATGCCGCCACTGCACATGGTGGCTTCACTCACTATGCCATGGCGCCTGACCCACACATTTCTTAAAATGCAAAATCATGTAACAGAACACTAGACTGAATGCTGAAGACAAAAGACCAGCAGCATACCCATGGGATAGAAAGGCTGTAATAATATTTGTAAGGACAGTTTAAGGGCACTTCCTTACAAATTATTTCTTGATCGACACACCAATCTTGTGAGACTGATACTTACATGGTTTCCCATTTTGCAGATAAATAAGCTGAGAACAAGAGAATTGTTTCCAAGCTGCACATTAGCAAGCAGAAGGTCTTCTGATCCCTAATTTTATACTCCATATTTAAAGGGAAAGATCAATGCAGACTAGAATAAAAAAATATCTGAGACATAAAAAGAAGGAAATCAAAAAGAAAGAGAAAACATATTATGCAGAAAGGACTTTTAGGAGTGCACACTGAAGCATGGTGGGTTGGGCCACATCTTGGGATGCCAACATCCCATATCTGAATTCTGGGATCAAGTCAGCCTCCACTTCTTTAAAAAAAAAAAAAAGATTTACTTATTATTTGAAAGGCAGAAATACAGAGAGAGAAGGAAAGAAAAAGAGGGAGAGATCTTCCATCCACTGGTTCACTCCCCAAATGACCACAACAGCCAGGCTGACACCAGAAGCCAGAAGCTACAACAGGTCTCCCACATGGGTGCAGGGGCCCAAGCATTTGGGCCATCTTTTACTGCTTTCCCAGGCCATTAGCAGGGTTGGCAGTGGAGCAGCTGGGACTTGAACCAGTGCCCATATGCAATGCTGACACTGCAGGTGGAGGCTTAACCTTCTATGCCACAACGCTGGCCCCTGGCCTCTACTTCTGGCCCAGATTCCTGCTAATGCACCTGGGAGACAGAAGATGATGACCCAAGTACTTGGGTTCCTGCCACCCATTAAGAAGACCTGGATGGAGTTCCTGGCTGAGCAGGAACCACAGAACATCATGTTAGTGGAGGATACTGGGGTTCTCACTTTGGGAGTAGAGCTACTTTTTCAGAGCAGTGTACGTGGAGATGAGTATAATGTCTCAGATAAGTGCAGTTAGGGAAGCCATCCATTAGACATGTTCAAAACTTGCAAGTGACAGTATGAGTAATGACCAGAGAAGGGCATAAACACATGTTGTTAGGCCAAAGAATGGACCTCCCAGACCTCATGTCAAACCCCAGGGACCTGAAAATGTTGCCTTTATCTGGCAAAATATGTGACTAAGTTAAGGGTTGTGCACCGAGTCCCTCACTGAATCACTTGTGTAGGCACTCAGTGCAAATATTCATGTCTCTGTAAGAGGGGGTTCTCCGAGAGAAAATACAGAAGAGAAAGCACACAAAAGAAGAGGAGGTAATGTGACCGCTGAAGCAGGGGTCTGAGTGATGAGCACACAAGTCATCAAATCCTGGCAAACACCAAAAACCGGGAGAGACAAAGATCAGATTCCCCCCTGGAGAGTCACAGGAAGCATCTCCTGCCGAAACATTGACCTTGGACTTCTGGCCTCCAGAACTGTAAGAGAACAGACTTGGATGGTTTTAAACCACCCTGTCTGCAGTCATCTGTCACAGCTGTCCTAGAAAACTAACACACAGGCATTATGGAAACTGTCTTCTTGGATATGTATACTTCAGGAAGTATCTATCTGATGCCAAATTGCTGCTTTCTGAGAATGCTCGGATATGTTTATGCAAGATCATGTTGATCCATCTTTGCCACAATTTCCTTCAAGAACATCTGCTTCTGATACTATGAAATGTTTTTTTACATCTTTGCAGTAGGAATGAAAAAAAAAATCCCTTGCATCAAAAGAAATTTTCACCAAAGACTGGAAATTAAAACCACTTCTATACATTTTAGCCACAATCCTGTGGTTTCACAACTTCCATTGTATATATCTATTTCTAAATAATGGTTTTTCATTTTTTCTTTCTCAAATTTCCCTGTGTTATTCTTTACTAGTCTACTATATCTTCTGCCAAAATATGTAAATATGATTCATCCACAAACATTTAGTACCAAAAATATATAATTAGACTCTTGATTGCTGCATTTTTCAATGGCATTATTTCTACTGAGTTCCATAAAAGTTGATCATTGAATTTTTAAAAATAGCATCACAAAATTCAATAAACTCTCTATTATCTATGGAGAAAAAAGAAGCAATAAGTCTAACAGCCACAATGTTTCAGTTTTGTTTTGAACTTCAGTGGATGATTGAATTTTCTAATCAAGTTTTTCTTAAGCTATAATAAAGATTCATTTTAAATCACTGAATGTACAACAGCTGGCATAAAAGGAAAAATTTTATAACCTGCTTCCTACTTGAGTAGGAAACAGAAATCAGAATTAAAGTTATAGGAGAGGTAGGGGACTTCCCACGCAATATAAGAGGGATTAGGGGTCAGTATTGTGGCACAGTGACTTAAGCTGCCGCCTGCAACACCAGCATCCCATATGACCACATGTTCAAGTCCTGGCTGCTCTGCTTCTGATCCAGCTCCCTGCTAATGTACCTTGCAAGGCAGCAGATGATGGCCCAAGTGCCTGGGGCCCTGCCACCCACATGGGAGACCTGGATGGAGTTTCTGGCTCCTGGCTTCAGGCTGGCTCAGCCTTGGCCATTATGGCCATTTGAGGAGTGAACCAGTACATGGAAGAATGGAAGATTTCCTCTCTTTCTCTCTCTCTCTCTCTTTGCCTCACCTTCCCTCTATCCCTCTCTCTCCCCCATCTCTATCTCTCTTTCTCCTTGTCACTCTATCCTTCAAATAAATCTTTAAAAAAAAGCTTAAGTAAAATAAAATTATGAGGGAAGAGGTGGATGGGATGCAGCAGTAGGGAGATGAATAAGGGACCTGAGAGTGTGCAATGATGAGCTGCTTGATTCATGGGCACAGTGATAGTTCTCCTGCTCAGCTCATTCACCACAATACTGTAGTCAGGAACAATAAGGAAGTAGATATGAAAGTTCTTTCAAGTGAATTTTCTACATCAATGTAAGGAAAAGTAAGGGAAGAGTTCTGGTTCTATTTTTAGAAAGTCTACACTGAGGGAAATGTTAAGGAGATATAACCTGAGTAGTAAATTATGTACTTGGAATATATCGGCCTTAAATTTTACATTTTACACATACACCAAAATCTATTTCCATATTTCTTTTGTACCCATCTGAAGTGCTTGTATGTCAAAACATTATACTTAGAGTTATTTCTTTTTTTCTACTTTTTCCTAAGTCCTTATATTTAAATTAATGCTAAAATCTACATCAACAACATATGTGAGAGTTTTCAAAAAGTTCATGAAAATGTGTATTATGAAAAAACTATGTGCAGTTTTCAAAAATTCTGCACAAAAATAAACCTGTGTTTTAATTCTATTTTCCACAAATTTTTTGAAGTATCTTCATAAAGGATGAGGCCAGAGTCTCAGCTGAAGTTCTTGGTTAATAACCTTTCCTACTTATTTTTGAAAGGAAAACACTGCACGCAATAGAAAGAAGGATGCCATTGTACATATTTGACTGGAAAATGTGGAAGAACGGAAGGTAAATGAATGCCATATACTGTGTTTATGGCACAGAACAATTGAGAGTGTTTGATCTTTGTTGAGAGGTGGACAAGCTAACTGTAGAGCAGATGTGCTTGGCTGTCGTCCATCACGTCTGCTAGTTATACATCCAGCTGCTGCTTTGCCACACCAACTATGTGCACACTGAGTTGTCCAGATCTGTGATGTCCAAATCTGTGATTTGCATTTAGATTTCTTGCGAAGTATTAGGCAGGAAATATGTAATTGGAAACTGTATCTCATCTAGTGTTCCCCAAAACTTAGGAAAACACACCAAGACATCTCTCTTACACCCAAAGAGGAACTTCTTTTGGTTAGTCTATTTGAAATGCCCCTTTTGATCTTAGAGGGTACTGGGCACTTCCCCTCTTGTCTCTGGGCCTCAGTTTCTGTCAAAAGTAGTTAGACTACACCTCATTTCAATATTTCTCTCATTTCAATATTTATTTTTAAAACTCAAACTTGAAAATGCATCTCATCTCTTACCTTCATTTTTGCTATGTGTGTCTCAAGCATTTCCATCCCACTGTTTTGGATTTAGAATAGGTCTGTTTCTTGGAGAACTCACTAGTACCCGACCTGAAGCATCTTGGAGTTGATGTTTCAGATCACACCATCACCTGGAAAACCACAGCACTTAGGTTTCCCAAAGCTCATCTTGTCTAAGACACAGGCAGCACAGCGTGGTGAAGAGTATGGATTCTGCATCCAGGCGATCTCACTTCAAGTCAGTTCTGCCACTTCTCAACTGGGTGATGACAGCAAAGTTGCCTGCCTTTGGTGTTAAAAGAAGATAATAATATGCCTTGCAAGGCTACCATAAAGGTTATATTTCAAAATTACCAAGGGCTTAGCATATGGTAGGTACTCAAGTCAATACTGTTGCTACTCAATGCTTATCTCATGCAAGGAATGAGGCTGGTTAGAATTCCAGATAATTTAAGAAATTCAGTGCCTTGAAGAAGCATACAGTTTAATTGTGGGAGGAGAAATTATCCACAAAATAAGTGGTTAAAAATACAAAGATGGCTTTTCTCCTGATGCCAAAAGAGGGATGGTCATTAGCAGTGCACACTACGGAGGCTCAAGAGAGGTGAACAAAGCATAGACAGGGTGAGTGGAAGCAGACTTCTGGGAGGAGGATGCACTTGGGCTAAGCTTTGAACAAAGAAACTGACTCAGGTGAGCAAGCAGAACACATAGGGAGGAAAAGCCCAGGAGAAAGGAAGTGCTCTGTCCATCTGCAGCGGGTGACCCAATGTGGTCAGCAGGGTGGAGAACTAAGAGAGGGTTGGAGGATCTACATTGCGTATAACCCTTATATTTTCATTCTAGGTCTTGACTGTTAAGGTCTACCAGATATTCTCCTCTGCTCCCAGAGCTCCCAGAATATTCTTCTGCTAAGAAACTGCTGACATTGCTCTACACTTGCTAGCATGCTTAAATCTCTCCCTCAGAGGGCTAACGCCTTGCTGTTTTTCTGTTTACTTTTGGGTCCTCCAGCTCATTAAGAGTGATGGGGTAACAGAATGCTAAGAGTCTGCCTCTACTTTGGATAAGTTCCCAGGAGTGGGATAGCTGGGTCAGACGGTAAATCTATTTCTAATTTCCTGAGCAATCTGTTTCCCATAATGGTTTTATTGGTATATTGGCCTCTTCTCTTAATAAGAGATAATGAAAAGCCTTTATTTACCTTTAGGTTTAGTTTGTATTTTCAAAATAATTTCTAGTGCTTCATGCTGTCTTCATAAAGATCTTGATTATTTAGAAAAAAACTGAATCATCTGTTTGTAAGTTCTAAGGGGTTATTTTCTTCTACTATGTAACCTTCTGTATTTGTCTTTAAAATTTTTTGGCATTTCGGTTAAATAGATAACTACTGTTTCACAGTGAAAAAAATGTTCTAAAGTAAAAAAAAAAAAAAAGTTTTAATTTAAAAAAACGTGAAGAGCCTGCATCTCAGAGTCAGACAGATGTAGGCTCTGACTCCAGTGCATGGGAAGCATCCAATTTCCCTGGGCCTCAGTCTCCTCCTGCGTGAATGTGGACAGTGACACTCCCGTAGAAGGAGGCACGACAGTGAAACCAGAGCATGTGTACCAAGCACCTGGTGCAGCACATGGCACACGGCAAGTGCTGAGCAAAAGGCAGATTTTATGGTTTTTATAGAATCGGGCACATGGCACGCTTGATAAATGTCACAGCAGAGGTGTGCCTCACTAAGGCAGATATGCACTCGATTATGGAAGCTCTGGAGAGCAGCCTTGGCACTTAGACATTCCTGTTCTCAATCTATAAATTCTCCCATGATGTAAGTAAATTAACCAGGAGAAAGGCCACTGGGTAACTATGTCCGGTTTGATACATTTATAGAGTGACTGAACAAAACAACAAAACAGTGGAAGCAACAGCTAGAAGCCCCATTTAATACTGACTCAACACCACCAGCCTCCTCCACACTGCTGGTCAGCAGGGCTAGTCCTGAAGTTCTCCCTTGGGACTGCTATTCATATAATCTCAACCACTCCCATTCCGCAGTCCTACATAGCCAAAGCTCAACCAGTGTTGGGTAGCAAACCAAAAGCTGCTTATCCAACATGGATTGCCATTTTATGAAAAACCCAGCTTCAAACGACAGGAAGAAGCAAACAAAACCTCTAGTATTTTTATCAGGATTTGCTACTAACAAGCAGTGTTACTTTCTTAAGCTTTCATTTCCTCCATTTAAAGGGATTTTATGAGCCATACATATGGGAGATCGGTGTTTATAATACACCCATAAGGTCCCTTTCTACAGCTGTTTCTCTTCCTTACTGCTTCTCTTCCTGAATCAATAAATTTTCCCAGACCTCAGAACATGTTCCACCCATTGGCACCCCTACACCTAATCCCCAAGACGAACCTATCTTTATTCTAAGGAAGATAAGTCCCCTTTCCTCTATTTCATCTAGAGTTTTGCAAGTTGAGTTTTCAAGAAAAATAGGGAATGGGAAATTCACATGAAGCACAAGGACGATGATATGGCCCACAAATGCCCCCACAGGAACTTCCAATATCTGTTAGAAACAGGCATGGGCAGTACAGTGGAGGTGACTATCAGGCCTGGTTCCTTTGTCTTTGTTTTGATTCCATCCAGGATGCATAAGAAGCAATATAATAACAGCTGTCATACACTACTGGGCTCTGAAATAGAATTTCATAAATATTCTCATTTATCTGCTTTCAAGTATATTTCATTTATCGATAAGAGTACAATTGACTTAAGGAGGTTGCACTGATACATCTATTTTTCAGGTGAGGAAAAGGAGGATCAGGGTGAAAGTAGTAGAGTTTACATGTGGGCCCAGGTTTATAGAACACCAAGTCTTTATTTCACTCAACAAATTGCCTTCTAAAACTGGTGTTTCCAGTCCAAGGAAGGACAGGCTTTGGAGCCATCACTTTGCTCCAGGTCCTCCTGCACGGCTGCCATATCACACTTCAGGTATCACACACATTGGACCCCAACTATGCCTTCTTCTCCGTCCTGGCCACATGTTTCTCTCCATACCTGTTCTTGCAGTGCAGTCACTCCTCTGGGGGTGCCACACCCTGCCTTATCCATGACCAGCATCTTTCTGTCCTGTTGCACCCAGACGTCTCAGAACCTGCTAGAATGTAGCCTCTCTTTGTCATTCCCCACTGTACCTAGTGGCCCTGGTCTCATGGGGTTCTCCACTTCCTGAACCATAATCAGAGTTGCCATTGACTTTGTAGGATCCTCTTTCCTGCTCCCTTGGGGAGCACTAGGGCCAACATCACACAGTCATTTTTATTTTGACCTTTGCTTCTTGCCTGAAGCTTATGCCATGTCTTTTGATGAAGGATGATTTATTTTCTGAGAATTGCCATGTTGATCAAAGAGGCTGGTATCTACAAGTCCACTCCTCGGGCTGGATGTAGAACGCCACTTCTCCCACTTAAGAAAGCAGAAGCCATACTAGCTCTCTTTGAGGCCTGGAAGAGATTCCTACACAACAATGTATCTGCTGTCCTGGGTGACCTCCTTCAAGGATTAACCCTCAGGATGTCTGGAGTTCCTCATACTTGTAAACATGAAAACACCTGCTGCATGTTCTTAATAAATATAAGTCACTAAAGGAAGAAGGGGTAGTTTTCTTGTGTCCTTAGCTTTGTATAGATGTACGAAAAGAACCAGAGCAAAGGAGACCACCAGAGCCCTATTTTCTAGCTAGCAGGCACATTTTTAGTAGTCATGCTGAGGACAGGTGGAACTATTGACTAATATAGTTCATGTATTATAATTTTAATCAAGCTATATATCCTAAAATCTGCTAAAACTTGGGATAGTTTATATATTAGGCTACCTCTTTGGCATTCTAATGGCGGTGCTAAACAAAAATGAAAAGGACAAAAGAAAAAGCATTAGAATCTAAATAAGCCCACAAACTGAATATTCATGCCTTAAAATTAGGACTTCCTAATTGCAGTCATTATAGTATCATCCCACCCAAGAATATGACACATCTATGGTGTACGCAGAATCTGTGGTTGAAGGAAGGTCAGCTTTGGACTTTGGCAGCTGAAGCTCTGCGGATCTGGGGTGCAGAAAGTCAGCACCACTGCGACTCCTGGGAATTCTCTCTGATTTCTTAATAGTTACCATAAAAATTATTCTCATCTCTTTAAATCTTATCAACTGAAGTTACCCTACAATATGTCCTGGCTTTACTACAATCACCTTGCTTTCCTGGACATGCAAATGGTCATCAGATGGCCTAATGTATGTTTTCTTGCTTTATTGTATTATTTTCTTCTATTTTTCCTCTATTATCTTTATTTTTGTTATATTTTTAGGAGTGTCTGTTGTTCTCTTTGATTACTAAAGCTCTTAGGAAAACTGCAGTTTTTCTTTTTTCTTTTTTTTTTTTTTTTTTTTGACAGGCAGAGTGGTCAGTGAGAGAGAGAGAGAGAGACAGAGAGAAAGGTCTTCCTTTGCCGTTGGTTCACCCTCCAGTGGCCACCACAGCCGGCGCACTGCGCTGATCTGGAACCAGGAGCCAGGTGCTTCTCCTGGTCTCCCATGGGGTGCAGGGCCCAAGGACTTGGGCCATCCTCCACTGCACTCCCTGGCCACAGCAGCGAGCTGGCCTGGAAGAGGGGCAACTGGGACAGAATCCGGCGCCCCGACCAGGACTAGAACCTGGTGTGCCAGCGCCGCAAGGCAGAGGATTAGCCTAGTGAGCTACGGCGCCGGCCATGGAAAACTGCAGTTTTTCTGCACTAAATACATTTCATTTGCCCGTGACACTTTTTTCTGAATTGCCAGTAAAAAGAGTCATTTCTTATGTGTAATTTTTGCAAGGTTACTACTGATCAAGGGAATCAGCATCTACTTTAGGAGTATATCCCACCACAGCTTTTGCCCACACTCACAGCACAGTGCTTTGCATATCACTTGTTAATGTGGCCAACTAACCCCCTACATGAGCCCAGAAAGAATCAAAAAAGAAAAAAAGATTTTCTGAGCAGGCAATGCCTTGTAAACTGAAAATGCCAATGTTTGAACACAGAGGTACACACTATATCCATGGCATTCATTTGAATGAATGTTTTATTATTTTCTAAGGCCTTCTAAATGGCCCATTGTCTGACTTTAATTAGCCCACTGTCCTGCCCTGTTTAGAAAACTGAACCACATTTTCAGGGCTTTCCATGTTCTCCACCCTACCACCTGTTCCTTCACAATCACAGAATTTTTTAAGATAATAATAATAATAATAAAGGCAAACCTTTTGCAAGGAACTTATTTTTTCAGCTGTTCTATTGGTTCTGCAGGGTTTTTTAAAATGTCATGAAATTTAAAATAATCCCTGGTGGTGAATTCTTTCATGCAGCTTGCGAAAATAATCAGAGCTTGCAGTGCAACAGCCAGGGCAAGTCCATCTGGCAGGGCTGGAGTGCTGCAGATTTCTGTTCAAGTGCATCCCTGGGACTCCTGTTGTTCTGCCTTAGCTACATAAATACAAATAGCATTCCAAAGGCACACCAAGATCCAGGGATAAAAAATACTTCTCATCTTGTAACTTAGGCAACAGAAACCACTTTCTCATAGAGACACCCTGGATGCAATTTTGTGCCAAGCAGGAGAGTTTTTTAACCACGTGAGCTTTCCAAATGACTTAAAATAGTTCATGTCCCAGAAATTTAAAACACTTAGAATCATAGCTTTCTAAAATTTGGAGATCTACAATAAAGATTTAAGACCTAAAGACTATGTATTTATTAGCTTAATTAACGAGTTGCTTTAAATTCAAGAGAATATAAAATGACAATCAGAACTAAAGAATATAAAGTGAAAAGTAGAAATCTTCTGAAGTGTCCTCTGCCCTATTCAACCCAGGAGCCCCCACATTCAGCTTCACATGCATTCTTCCAGAATTTTCCATCTATCAGAAAAAAACTTAAGTTGCTGCACAAACAAGTCGATGAAATCAAAATATCTGTTAGATAATTATATGTACTATTACAAAAAAATGGATTGACTGTTTTCACAGTAAACTCCTTTCCCTGAGGGAGCATGTGAACATGCCTTTTAGTCCTCATTTTACCTCTACACATGGCAAAGCCTTAAGAAAATTACTTGATCCTTTTATGCAATCAGTATCATCCCTACTGTTGCCTGATTGATGATAAGGGAGAGAAGGTGCACAAAGCCAGACCAACTCTCTGTGAGATATTCCCCCTATACATTTGGTTTTATAGACACAAGGTAACTGTTTTGATGATATTTGTTTCAATATTCATTTCTCAATTAAAATTTTTTATTGGCCCCTACATTGGACCTATATAAGGTACTGTTAAATTAAATCATTGAAGAATGTAGGGTTTGCTTTTGTTATGTTTTGTTTGCAAAAAGGACAATATGAGGGTGACTCTGCAGTCCCCTCTGTACACACAGATACCAGCAAGAAGAGTAATGAAAGAGACAGAGAGAGAGAGAGAGAAAGGCCTTGGGAATTGTCCAGCTCCCAGGACAGGTGGCCAGCAGCCTTCAGGGCCTATGGGCAAATATCAGCCTTGCTAAGATACATTCTCTAAAAGGACACCAAATAGAAGTGGGTAGAAATGTCACTTGCTGGCCTCCTGAATTCCCAGCCCTGCCAACACCTGGTCAGATCCTCATCACTGGGTCTCTATTTCAGCTCCAAGAGCCCACATTCTCACCCCCACCAACCACTTCAGACCCATCGTTTCAGCAGCAGATTCAGTTTTCTATGATGCCATTTCCATCGCAACTAACTGCTAAGAGACTTCCGAAGGATCACTGCCTGACACCAGACCAGGCTCCTTAGCTCTGCTCAGAAAAGCCCTTTAGGACCTGGCTCCTGCACCATCCTCCTGCTTCTCTTCAGCGTTCCTGTCTTCAGGCTTCCTGCTTACATTTCCCTGTCTCTGATAGGCTGTTCAGTGCATCGGAGCCTTTGCTTTTCTCCTTGATGACAACATCCCTTAACCTAGCTGCTTACTCATTTCCTTTCATCCTTCAAAATCAAACCCAGACATGACCTAAGTTAGAATGTGTTCAATCACATTCATGCAAGGCAGGAAATCACCCTCATCCCTCTCCTCCTCCTAGCCCCTACTTTTCTCGCTGCACTAAATTATGGCTAGAGTAGATCTAGGTTAGAATCCTGGCTATGTCACTCACTAGCTTTGTGACCTTGGATGAGTGCTACAGAGTATCTATTAGCTTCCCGATCTATAAACTAGAGCTAAAAACTTATAACAATGTATCTCATTAATTAATGGAGAAAGTTTACTGAGATAATGCACATAAATCCTTTAGCATTATAGAGTATGGAAAGCACACTCCTTGTCACTAAAAAGCATGAGATGCAGTCACACACATGCATATGTAAAGTATCTGAGTGAGTCTGGCAGGAAATAGGTATCAGGAAATGCTGGCAGTCCTTGCAACCTCAACCCTTATTTATATGACTGCACTAATTGCATAGTGAAAGCGTGTGTTGTCCAAGAATAGAAGCTATGTTTTACCCCTCCTTGTATTTCTGGAAACTACCACAACCCTGAAGCATGTTCAGTATACAATATAACTCTAGTCAATGAAGTGACACGTCTGTTCCCAATAAATCACCTTGCTTATTATTCCTTGATGAACAGCTGTGTTTTCCCATCCTGGTGATTGACTTACAAAATTCCTCCAACCTGTGAGCTCCTCCTCTCTGTACACTCTCAGCCTTCAGTACACAATTCAAATCCTCAGCACATTGATTTCCCTCTTTTCTGACTTCCAGTTTGTAGAGCATAAACCACACACCTTGAGACTCAGTACAGACAGTTGGATATCATGAGCTACTTTTTCCTGGGCATGTCCCCATCCAATACTTGTTGCTGCATAAGAACCCCTGCCCCAAATCTTAGTAGTTTAAAATAGTGATTTATTATTTCTTCTGGTTCTGTGTGTTGGCTCATCTCCTGGGAGCTCACTCATGCAGGTACACCTAGCTGAAGTCTTAGCAGGGCTGGAGGTTCAGAAGCAGGTCCCTCGTCTATCTGGGTAGCTGGTGTGGCTGGCTGACTCGATATGCCTTCACATTGTTGCTCATCCTCCAAAAGGCTAGACTGGCTTTCTGTTGAGAAGGCAGAAATGCAGTATTTCAAATATTTGAAGGTAAAAATGTGCATATCCCCTGGTGACCTAGACCCTGAAATCCACACATGACTTCCACCAGGTTTTACTGGTCAAAACGAATCCTGAGGCCGACCTAAATTCAAGGGGTAAAAATATAGATGCCACTTATTAATAGGAGATGCTGCAAAGAAATTGTGGCCATATTTAATTGATCACAAATGACTTCTCTCCCTAAAGAGATTAATCTATGGCCTTTGGTTGCATTTTCTCTTAGGTTGCAGTTTTTTTTTCTAATATCTACAAAATGCAGCACTGTTCCCTTTGCATCAGAGGTCTCCAATAAATTCTTGTTATCTGTGATTTGATTGAGAAAATATTGCATAGAACTTGCCTGCTGTGTTCACATCAGGTCAAAGAAGTATAAATTTGGTATTCAGGGAGTCTTGGGTCTAAATCCTAGTTTTGTGACTCACTAGACTGGTAATCTTGGCCATGTTACTTAATATCTCTGAAGCTCGGTTTCCTCTTAGGTAAAACTGGGATGAGAAAACCTGCTTTACACTAGGGTAGCATCATGTAAGGTACTGGACATGGTGTGCTTGCAACTGCAGCTCCTGTTCATTATGTAATATTTTTCTTGTTTATTATATATATAATTCAGAAAAATGACCCACAGATCAAAACCTGTTTCAAGCTTTCTATTTCAAAAATAATAAGATTTATTAGAACATGCTTGGAATAATTTAGTCAACATATTAACATTTTACATCCACCAATATGTCCCTGATTCTGCTACAATCTTTCACACTAAGTAAGGCAACTAATTCTCCATGCTCATGTTTTTCTGGGGAAAGAGTATTCCATCTAACAAAAGAACTCATTCAAAGTCTGTATTAACTTTCAGCACTGATTTTACATTCATTCCAAAGTTGGAAGAAAGTCATATGACCTCTGGTGAGTCTACATTCAGACATTAAAATGTGATGTGAGAGTGTTCAACATAATATTATCAGCTCTTACTGCCTCCTCACTATACATAAGATGACCATTAACTTAAAGATATTAAATGTCTAAAGTACTGTGACTTCCTTGAGGAGAGGTACTACTATTCACAGTGGGTGTAACTGTTATATAAGCCTTAAGTTTAAAGAAAAACATGTTGAACTATGTAATTCAAGTTAAAAAATGAAATTATACAGCAACATGAAAAATGTTATGCTAGCAAGAGATCTTAATCCTCACTATATTTTAATATATTCCTTCAACCAGGTTGGAACCTAAAAATATTATTACAGGGTCATAAAGACGGCTATGAATATACTCAAGGGAAACTCTTAATGTTATCACTTCACTATCTTGATGACCTATTAGTTCAAATTAACTTATTTTCATGGAGGGGCTTTTGAGACAGCTGTGAGGCTGCTGAGTTAGCTACAGGAAGTTGCACACTGGCAAATCTCATTCAAATATAAACCTCTAAATTTGGCTACCTGGCATTGCAGGATCCTGTTGTTTGCAGTATGCAAAATAAAAATTATATACCATCTTGCTTGGTCAAAAGTTAGGGCTCTTCAGTATTATCTCTAGGGAACTCATAGAATGAATAGCAGCTGGTGAATATAATGAACAAGCAAGAAAGGAATGCCAGTGTTCCCTCACGTGGGCATGACAACCAGGACATGTGCTGAAGACTCTTGCATTAGTCTGTTCCCTCCCAATCTAGGAATTATGTAGATGAGAGGGGGTAGTTATTCTGAACTCTGAAATCTGTCCAGTGAACTTCTCCCCAATCCCATGTAGACCTTTAGAATTTTTCTATGATCTGTGAGATGAACTGAAGAGGCACTTATCATAGATTTTTATATATATCCATATAAATATTTCCCAGCTCATGATATAGGGGATATAAATCAAGTATAACTATAAAATAATTAATTTGGTGGAAATATTTTATATCATGATCATGGTGGTACATCACAAAGGCTTGTCGAAATTCATCATATTGTATGCTTAAAATTTGTGAATTTTTTATGTATAAGCTATACCTCAATAAAGCAAATCATCCAAAAATAGAATATTGCTTGAAGGATTAAGGATAGATATATGTAGGTATCAGACAAGAAAGTATCCAATACCACTTGATCTCTATATGCTTTTATAAAACTATATAATATCTCTGGATTCTGTAAGTTTAATTTTACTAATTTTTTAACTATGATGCTTTCCTATTTTTATTTTTGAGTTATTAAAATGCCTAGAGGGCAATCTAATGTGGTGATTAAAAAAATTTCTGATTTCTGAAATCAGAAAATCCTTATTTGATACCACCACCCACCACCACCACTACCACAACCAGCCCCATCTTAAGAGGGGAACTTGGGTTATTCTCTCTGTGCCTCTGTTTTCTTGTCAGTAAAATGAGACTACTACTACTTTTAGAGTTGTTTTGGTAATTAAATAAGAAGGTACATTTAATGAGCACATTTGAACATAGCAATTCTAGACAGTGTGTTTGTGAAATTACTGTGAGTAATTGGTACTGAATTACCCCTATTACAGTTTAAGTCTCTACTGTGAAAGGTGGGAAATTATGGAAAAAACAAAACTATTTGTGCTATGTAAAAGCCAAGAAGATATCAACATCTACGTTCAATTCTCTTTCAGGCAGAATGAGGGGTCAGCAGGAGGAGCAGCAAAACCAGATCCTCCATAAAACAGATTTTAATGAGTGTTGAACTAGTAAAATGTAAGTGAAATCTCCAAGCTGGAGTTAGGGAGACAGAAATTGGCATGGGGGATTGGAGGAAAGTTTGAGCAGAAGTTAAGGCACTAACTGATGAGAAAGTAGCAAGGTAAAAAGGATGCTGCCCCGAGGACCAGGTGGAGATTGGTCCAGAAGCTACTGCCAACATTGGGAAGCTGAATCTGGGACTCTAGGATTGGTCTAGGGAACCTGAATTGGAGCTGGTTCCCAAGAAATATAAGGACAAACAAAAAATGATAAATTTAAATTTCCAGAATTTTCAGATATTAGAATTACAAATTACAAAATACAAAATATACAATAACCTAATAAGTAATGAACACTCAACAAAAGACCTTCAAAAATTACCAAGCAGATAACAAAGAAAGCAAATGGAATCTATAAAAATGAAAAATATAAAATCATTGGTAAATACAATTCAATGTGTATTCACACATTAACCAGTAAACTACCTATAACAAAGAACTTCATATAAAGAAATCTGTACTAATCTATACCAAAATATAGAACAGAGAATCACAGATACAAAAACAAAATGTTAAAGATGTCAAGGATAAAAGTAAAAGTTCTAACATATATTTAAGCAAGTCTTTGAAGGAGAGAATGGGGGTAATAAAGAAAAGAAAATATTTGAAGAGAACATGGTTGACATTTTCCAGAATTTATGAAAAAGATGAGTCCCCAGACACACAAAGCATATCCTATATTAAGCAGGACAAATAAAAAAGAAATTTACTTCTAGATAAAATGAGATGAACTTGGATAACCTTAAAGACAAAGAAAGCATATTAAAGACAACAGAACAGAAAGAAATACTGTCACGAAGAATAACTATAAGATTTATAGCAGACTTCTCAATAGCAATCATGGGAGCCAAATGACAGTGGAATAGTGTTGATAAAGTTCTGAGAAATGAGTAACCAGAAAATTACTATTGTGAGCCTAGAAATATTACCTTTCAAGTACAAGATCAAAAGAAATTATATTTCCTGATAAATAAAAACTGAAGTATTTTTATCACCACTGCCACCTACACATTAGGGATTCTCCTGTAGAATTAGTTTAGAGGAGGGTATTAATCAGAAAGAAAGTCTGGAAGAAAAGGAAGCAAAAAAAAAATAAGTAAATCAAATACAGATTTACCCAACAAAATGACAATTATGAAGTCTAATTTTTGGAGGTTTAACAAAAAGAAACAAATTGAAATATAAGGAAATAGCATATTCATGTAAATTAGGACAGGAAGGGTATGAGTTACTGTCCTAAGCTTTTGTATGTCACTCTAACATATTGTTTGTAGAGTTTGTTAAATATACATGGTGAAAACTGATGGATAGTCATAAAGAATGGAAATAGAGCACATCGTTACCACAGCAGGCAAAGGGTCAAATTATATAAGAGAAGGGAGCAAAATGCTACTTTCCATCAAATAATAAGTAAAATCAACTGGCTTGTAGTTGTGAAGTGTTTGTAGAGTCTTCTGATATTAAAATTGAGTTAGCAGTCCCTCAGTAATAATTCAACCTGGGAAGAAGGAGGAGTTATTAACAAGATGCTAGAGGTTGTTGATAGAGGGAGAGAAAGATAGAAAGCTTTTGAAAGTTGAAAGGCAGGGGCTGGCACTGTAGCACAGTGGGTAAAGCTGCCGCCTGCTGTGCCAGCATCCCATATGGGCACCAGTTCAAGTTCTGGCTGCTCCACTTCAGATCCAGCTCTCTGTTATGGCCTGGGAAAGCAGTAGAAGATGGCTCAAGTCCTTGGGTCCCTACACCCATCTGGGAGATCTGGAAGAAGCTCCAGGCTCCTGGCTCCAGAATGGCACAGCTCCGGCCATTGCAGCCATCTGGAGAGTGAACCAGTGAATGGAAGACCTCTCTCTCTCTGCCTCTCTCTCTCTCTTTCTCTCTCTCTCCTCTCTCCTCTCTCTGTGTAACTCTGACTTTTCTGTAAATAAATAAAAATAAATCTTTAAAAAAAAAAAGAAAGATGAAAGGCAAAGGAGCTGTGTCAGCCACAGAAATATAGACTGGACTGACAGACAGATAACTGGCTGACTGATCCCAAGGGGATACTGAAGTGCTGGTCACCAAACTGGGCGTGTGCTCTGCGTTTCACAGAAGCCTTTATCCTGTTTCCAGGATGAAGTTTAAGAGGAGGCAGCCAGAGAAGGTGGGAGGAGAGAGAGAGGGCTTCTCCCCTGCAGCACCCAGGACAGCCACCACCACGCCACCTCCGACTTACCCTGGCAAGGAGGCTGAGGCAGAAGCCAGAAGGTACAGGTGTCAGCACAGACATTCAAGGAAAGACCCAGACAGAGCTGGAAATTAGAGGATAATTCAGGATAGCATGGACAAGGTGACATGGGAAATACACCCAAACACAAATGCATCCATGTTAATCATGCCTTCTTTCCTTCCCTACTAATCTAACCTCAGTACAGCCTGATCTGTACCTACTTCTAGCTACTGCATGCCCAGAGTTCCCTTCTACCATCTAACAGAGTTAACTTATTAACAGGAAAATATATAAATCAGAGCATGTTTAGAGGAATATACCATAGATGTGAAGGGATCTAAAAACGTATCTTCATAACAACAGCAAAAGAGAATACACTACTTACTCTATGCCAGGTGCTATTCTTAATGCTTCACATATATAAGCTCATATAATGTGCACATGCCCACAATTTCACAGCCAATAAGAGGCAGAGCTGTGATTCAAACACAAACATCCTGGTTCCTGAGTCTTCACACTTAAATACTATGCTGTTTCTGAGTGGATGGAGGATATTTTGCCTAAAGAAGATATTTTGCTTGGAATTCAATGTTAGTCCTATGATCCAAACATTTGTGTCCCTCAAAATTCATACGCCAAAGTCCTAAGCTGCAATGTAATGGTATATGGAGGTAGGCCACTGGGGATGATTAGGCTATGAGAACAGAACCCTCATGAATCTCCACAAGAAACCGGAGAGAAATGATCCTTCCCCATGAAGACACAGCAAGAAACCAACCTTCCACCAATCAGAAAAGAGGGCCCTCACCAAGAACCCAACATCCTGAACTGTTGGAAACCAGCATTTGCTGTTTAAGCCACCCAGTCCATGGAATGTGTTACAGCAGCCCAAAGTGACTATGTCAGTTGGGCAATGATTGCCTGTCTTCAAACATTCGAAGGTCCGCCAGGGAAGAAGGAATCAACTTATTCTACATGGACTAAAGAGATTAACACCAGGAAAGTGACTCTTTTCAGCCCATTTTGTAACAGTCAGGGATCCCCAAAGGAAAAATGGGCTTCTGCCAAGGGTATTCAGCTGTCACTAGAGATTAGATGCACCTGGTAATACATGGTGAGACCCTAACCACTGAGTAGGTGGCTGAATGACATTGCCTATAAAATCCTTTCCCACTCTTGAGAGTCTGCTGGACTGTGAGAATCCATGCTACAACTTCAAATTCAAGAGCCTGTGCTGTGGCGAAGTTAATCCTCCACCTGCAGTCCCGGCATCCAGTACTGGGTGCCAGTTCGAGTCCCAGCTGCTCCACTTCCAATCCAGCTCTCTGCTATGGCCTGGGAAAGCAGTAGAAGATGGCCCAAGTCCTTGGGTAGGCCCCTGCACCCGCATTGGAGACCTAGAAGAAGCTCTTGGCTCCTGGCTCCTGGCTCCTGGCTTCGGATTGGCCCAGCTCTGGCCATCATGGCCATTTGGGGAGTGAACCAGTAGATGGAAGACCTCTATCTCTCCCTCTCTCCCTCTCACTGTTTGTAACTCTGCCTATCAAATAAATAAATAAAACCTTTAAAAAAAAACTTGAAATTCAAAGAACCAGGTGCTGAGTGTTCTCAACGCCTGTAAGAGCGATTCTCCACTTACTCGCTCCAGGATATCTTGGAGCCAGGATTTGCATGTGTGTATTTTACGCCTCTGCACACCTGGATACCCTTCCTTCCAAGGTCAGCGTAGACAGCACCTCCTCCAGCATGTGCTCCCCCATCCCTAATGCCAGCACAGGCGCCCCAGCCAGGCCTCTTCCACACTCTCGTGAACCATCTTTTCCATCACCAATCTTCCCCCGTGCTGGTTTCCTGGCGCTGCACTAACCAATTCCCATGGACAAGGCAGCCTAAGGCAGCAGAAGTGGACTGCCCCCACAGTTCTGGAGGTCAGAAGTCTGCAATGTGGCTGTCAACAGGGCCGTGCCCTCCCTGGAGGCTCCAGGTGGGAAGCCCGCCTCACCTTGGCCTTGCTTCTGGCCGATGCCAGCGATCCTTGGTGTTCCTTGTCTTGAGGTTATACCGCCCAGATTTCTGCCTGTGTTTTTGCCTGGCCTTCTCTCCTCAGTGTCTTTAAGGGTCTATCTCCTCCTCTTACAAGGACAGCAGTTATAGGAGATTTGGGGCCCATCCTAATTCAACATGACCTCATCTCGATGTAGGTAATAATGTCCGCAAATATTCTATTTCCAAATAAGATAACATTCACTGTAATAGGGTCAAGACCTTGATACATTTTTTTTTTTTTTTTGGTGATGAATAACTCAACCTCCAACACCCCCCACCCTCTCACACTCACCAGACTGTGGGTCTTCAGTCCACATATCTGTATGGTGTCTAGTATGACCCACATTCTGCTTGGGGCCCAGAGGACAAGTCAGTTAAGTTCCCCATACTTGGTGGAGCTTCTGTTTTGTGGGTAAACAAACACTAAAACCTGGATCTTCAACGTAGAAGTCAGATGTCAACACCCACACACACACCCACACACACACACATACTTTAAGAAGTTTGTGGAGAACAGAATTTAAAAATAAGTTTCTTTTGGTGCAAAACAAATTTGAAATGTACACATGGTTTTTCAGCATACTCATTTCCACAAACTTTTTGAAATGCTCATGCATCTATCTGATGATGGAATCTTGACACACACTGGAGAACACAACGGGTCTGCCTCTAGCCAGTGCTTTTCGGCAGGTGGGCCAGAGCCTGCAAGTCTGGTTTCTCTCTGTCCCCTGTAAAACTTCATTCCATGTACTTGAGTTCTTACTCTAAACTGACCCCCACAACCCAACTCCCCAACTAATAGGTCAGAATATCAGAAAATAAAGCTTATAAAATGTAGTCCTGATTTCAAGTTCCAACTTGCAACTAAAGAAGGAAACACTTGCTTTCTGTTTGCCTTCCAGGGCGCCGTCAGCTCCTCTCAGTCTGCATTTGCCCAGATGCCAGGTGAGTCCTTCAGTCAACGAGCAGCGAATTCCCTTCTGAGCTTAAAATGAGTGTTTGGGTTTCCACTCTTTTATGACTCCCTTACAGCACTCCCAAAATGCTGCTTCTTCAAAATAGCTACTTTTAAAACACAACATCATTGAAAAAGACCCACCCACTCATTCCTGAATGTAGAACTCCTGATGGAATCCCTTCGGCTGGTTCACTCCCCAAATGCCTGCAACAGATGGGGCTGGTCCAGGTCTTAGCCAGGAGCTAGGAACTTAATTCTGGTCCCCCACATGGATGGCAGAGACCCAAGTACCTGAACCATCACCTGCTGCCTCCCAGGTGGCATCAGCAAGGAGCAGGAATTGGGCATGGAGCTGGAGTCAAGCCCAGGCACTCAGACATGGGATGCAGGTGTCCCAAGAGGCGATGTAGCCACTGTACCAAATGCCCACCCTAAGGGGAGCCTTTTGATCCCTTGCTAGCACAAGTATTTGGGACAAAAGCAACTTAGTTTTTAATTGTCTAATGTGCTGACACCATGATCTGAGAGAGGACACACCTACTTCAGGACAGAAAAGGAGCCCTGAGGGCAGGTGAGAGAACTACCATTTGTTTGGTGCTCTCTGTATCTCAGACACTGAGGTCAGCATTTTGTATCCATTTTAATATGTGTACCTCATTAAATGCCCCACCCCCAGGACTGGAGGCATTCTTTTTTTTTTTTTTTTTTTTTTTTTTTTTTTTTTTTTTTGACAGAGTAGACAGTGAGAGAGAGAGAGAAACAGAGAGGAAGGTCTTCCTTTACCATTGGTTCACCCTTCAATGGCCGCTACGGCCTGTGCAGCGCGCTGATGCGAAGCCAGGAGCCAGGTGCTTCTCCTGGTCTCCCATGGGGTACAGGGCCCAAACACTTGGGCCATCGTCCACTGCACTCCCAGGCCACAGCAGAGAGCTGGACTGTAAGAGGGGCAGTCGGGACAGAATCTGGCACCCCGACCAGGACTAGAACCCAGCATTCTTAATAATAGTGTTGAGTACCCTCATACACACACACAACAAGCCCTACTGGATCTCAAACTCAGGAGTGCCAAGGGCCTTCTCCATAGCATCAGTGCCTTCAGAGCCAGATAAGGGGAAGGGATAAGAGCAACAGAGGAGCCCAAATATATGCATGCTCCTGGCCTGTGCTTCCCAGTCATAATTCAAGTCACTGTCCTGATGCTCTTCTACAGAAGGAGATTTCTCTGGCTTTTCTTTTTCCAGCTAGACTTAGTCTTCCTTTTTTAAAGGAGAAATTTGCACACTTAGGAGAGCAGAGGCTGTGGCGTTCTCTGCATAGTTGATTTTCTTTGGAAACTGGAAATGAAGACACGACAGCCTGCAAGCCTTGCCGACATATTCTTCACTCTGCTCTCAACCTCCCCATGCCCATGAATATAAATTCATGACGTGAAACAGATCCTAACTTATTGACATTAACTGTTTTCCCCAGGGAAGTGTGCTCATAAGGAAAATCCTAACTGCAGCTTCCAAAAACTGGGACAGATTGGAAATTTTAGGTTATAGAATTTAAGGTGGAAAATGGAGTGGGTTGGATTAAGCTAAAAGTTTCCATAGGAGATTGCAATTTCTTCTTGAGTTTTCCATGGAATTGTTAGACAATATTATACTCTTGGATCTTCATAAAAAATATGCAAGACATGAGCTCTGCTGCCTCAGGCCTTCCAGAGTTGTAACAGTCAAAGCATAATGGACATGATATTAAGTGCCACATCGTGTGGGCTGGCCAAGTTTTGTGCACTCAGAGGTGTGGATGAATCATGGCAGCAGAGTCTGATGAGTCTGTTTTCTCGCCCAGTGGAAGAGGGGGCAGGGCAAAGCTCAGAAGGGGCCCACCGAGGAGAAGGGAAGGGATGGAAGACAAGCCCTTGCATCTTGTCCCTGGCTCGGCTCTTTTGTGACCTCATTGGTCCACATCCACCACCAGCAGGCATAGCTAAGGCATCAATCAATCATACAGGTCTTGTACCCATGCCCTGCATAGGCGCTCGCTCGCTCTCTGTGTGTGTGTGTGTGTGTGTGTGTATGTCTCTAAATGACAATGTATTTCCTGCGGCTGCTAATTCGGCGATGATGCCCTTCTTCCATCATTTCACCAGCTTCGCCTTAAATAACACTCTTGTCACTTTCAGCTTTTCCCCAGTCTCCCCGGAGGGAAACCCGGTGCACCACCATGCACTGCTTAAGTTGCAACGCCCTGGGGAGCCGAGTGAGGGACCAGGGATGGCCACAAGAGGGCAGCAGATAACACGAGACGAGGCAAAGCCAGAAGCCTTTTTGCTGTCTGCAATTGGCTTTCTGTGTAGCTTTTCTCATCCCAAACCAAGCCCTTTATGGACGTCTGCCGGATGCAAGACAGCGTGAAAAAAGCGTCAGTGTGCAACGAGGCGGCAGAGCACTGCCTGCCTGGGATTCGAGGGTCGCGTGTACCCCCTTACCTGGAGATCCCGTGTCTCAGGTAGCAGGCCCAGGAGCAGCCTTGTGGCCATGGGGTCCTGTCTGTGGGGACAGCTCAGCAGCCGGGAAAATGATGGTACGACAGTCACCTAACTCGTCCTGTTAGGTAGGATGACCTCCAACACATGGCTTATTTGGGCCGGAAATGCGAAAACACAAGGACTGCTGGAGCTTTGCAAGGCACGTGTCAGTCTCCACGGTAGCGGCGGGGTCAGGCTCACCCAGGGCAGAGGCCCGGCTGCTGCGCCAGCGAGGCCTTGACCTTGCAGGGAGAAGGGCTCTGGGGCCCATGGGCTTTCCTTCTGCCCCCAGGCTCGCCGGCCATGTCGGGCTACTACGGCGTCAGGAGGTCCTTCCTGTCGGACTCCGACTTCCACAGCAGCAAACCGTTTCCAAACGACGGCTACACCCCGAGCGTGGCGAAGCCCTTCCCCTGCGAGGCCCCGCTCGAGCCCTGCTTCCCCGAGCCCTACGCGGACTACCGCTCCCCGGCGCTGGGCCCCGGCGCGGGCTCGCTGCTCGGCGCCGCGCCGCTGCCGCCGCTGCTGCCGCCGCCCTTCCCGGGAGACCCCGCTCACTTCGTGCTAGTGAGTTGCACGCGGCCGCGCCGGGGGGCGCACGGGAGGGCGGGCTTGAGGGTCCGGGCCCCGCCCCTGCTAGCTCGGGCAGCCCAGGTGAGCCACTTCGCAGCTCCACGGGAGCCTCGCTCAAGGATGAGTTTAACCAAAGCAGCAAGGGAGGCCCACGCCAGGATCTAGGTCCGTTTTGTTAATGCTCCACTGATGTTCCCCCAGCCGCAGCCGGTTAGTGCGGGTGGGCACGACCCCTCTAGCCCACAGGAAAGAGCACTCAACGTGCATCTGGCCACGGCTAGGCAGTCATCCCCCAAGGCAGGTACAGACCACCACAAAGGTGGAACTTAGTGCCAAAGGGGTTGGGGGTGGGAATTAAGGTGACTGGGTAGTCTGTGCCCGGAGTTTTTATGTGCTTTGGTTCATCGGATACTTGCAACGTCAGGATACTTTTATGAAAGCACCATGTTACAGATGAACAGAGTAAGGTGCCCGGTTGGGAAGTGGCATGGCCTCAAAGGAACCCAAATCTTGCCAGCTCCAAGCTGCCTCCGTGCTCGCCGCGGGCAGAGCCACCTCCTTGGCCCATTCAAAAGCTCATCCCGTAGTGCGAGGCCTACCCCTTCCGGAAGTGAGCCGGGCACTGACCCTGCCCCTGTGCATTCCAAATGTTATTCCTGGGTAAATGACAGCTCGGAGAGAAGGCAAGAGAGTGCCTTATTATGAGCAGTAAAATGGCGTAGAGATGCTCATTTTCCTGTTCTCACATTTCACTCATTTCCGAGAAGGAGAATCTCAACACACACACAGTGGAGTAGAAAGGAACTAAAAGTTACCCTGCTGGTGTCACACCCGAGGGTCAAACCGCCTGGGAACTGGGGCTTGGGTCAGCCGAGGGAGGGCACCCAGCTGCTCTGGAAGCCCCTCAGAGCATTGCCTAACGAAGCCCCCCTTGGCCTCTCCATCCGCTGCAGAGGGACTCGTGGGAGCAGACGGTGCCTGAGGGTCTCAGCCAGCCAGAGCCCCTGCCCGCCGACGCCCTGCAGGCCTTGCCACCCAGCGCCAGCTGCCTGTCCCAGATGGAGCCAGGAGGCGCCACCCAGCACAGGAGCTCCAGCTGGGCGTCCTCGCTGGCGGGGCCCCAGTCCTACTCGCTGCATGCGCTGGAGGAGCTGCATCACACAGCCGGGTACCCCACCCCGCCTCCCTACCCCTTTGCTCCTTTCATGACCATGGCAAACGATCTACCGCCCAAGGTGGCGCCACTCGCCCCCGACGAGGGGGCCGACCCCTCTCCTCTTCACGACCCTTCAGCTTGGACCAAAGACGACGGCAGCATGGCCTGGGGGTCGTATGAGTGCCGCAGAGCCTACTGACGGGGTGGTCCCAGGACTGCCCCGCTTCTCTGTCAGGTAGGCTCTGTGTTCCTCAGATGGCTGTCGGGTGTCAGCCCGTTCGGGAGGAGCCGTAATGCCACGCCTTGTGAGGGGACAGCAGCGTTGACTTGTAACGCTCCCCGCCAGAACCCCGCTGAAATTCCCCGCAGCGGCCATAAGTGAAGCACGGACTATGGTAGTGAGGGGTCTTGACAGGGAGGGCTCCTCCGAATCTTCCTCCCCGCATCAACTTCTGAAGCTTCTGTTGTCTCGGACTATCGATTTGGATGCTGATTTTTTTTTCTGAAATTTACATTAAAAAAGTGTATGCCGATCATAAAACATATGCATTTTCCTGGCTCGTCTTTCTTAGTGATGACCTACACATATTCTTTAGAAAAAGAGAATGGCTAGGGGGTAATATGAAGTGGGGCATACAAAACAAAGCTGTGTGGGGCACACCTCCCTCCTTCCAGTGACTTGGAAAGGTCACGTAGAAAATGCGACACCATGCAGAAATGTTGCACCGTCAATAAAATGGGATGAGGTCGGGAGACGATGGCTTCATAAAGACGGAATTTTGACTGTGCTCTAAGACGTAGGATGACCAAAAATTAGACCAATCTGAAGAAGGCCAAACATTCTCTTTGATCATTGATAGCCTTCATGAAGCTAAGACATTGCCTCTGACGACATACAGTGATCAATGTGGGTGCGTAAAAAGAGCATTCTGTGACCAAACAAGGATTCATGCGTTCTACAAGAAATTAGGACTAAGCTATTGGCAAGAAACACGGGTTCCAGGCACCAGGAAGCAAAGGGAGTTGGGAGGACACTGCAGGGGCAGGCGGTGTGAGCAGGCGACACGACACCCATGTCCTAACTCTGGGAAGCTCGCCGGCCTGGAGTGCACAGCTCTTGCAGGGAAGGCTCTGACAGCTGAAGCATTGCTCTGTCTTGTCTCGGATTCCTTTGCCAGTTAAATTCTCAGAGTAATTCTCACCAAGCAGCGAACCTAGGTGCAGGTCCAGCCCAGTTTAAACGGCTAGCACACACACTGGATTTACAACTGCAGGAGTCAAAGCCCACAGGTCACACCTACACCCCTCCTCCCATCTTCCTGCCACCTTCTGTTCTTCACTCCCTTCCCGCATCTTTTTGACCCCTCTCCTCCCTCCTGACCCAGTGCTGAGTCCCTCAGCTTCTGGATAGCAAGACTCTCATTTTCCACATGGGTGCCCCAAGCCCCTCCACACGTGTTCATCACATCCTCTGCTAATTTCCCGCACTCTGGCACAGCTAGATAGGATCCAGAAAGAAGGGGATTAGTCCACCCTGAAACATGGATGATTGCCATTCCTCCTTCCCCAGGCTGCCAGTGGCTTTCTCTGGTTGGGTGCGCGTGCTGCTACTTATGGAGCGCCAGCACAGAGGCTGGGGTGGGAGCCCCCCTTTACCTACCCCCAGCTCCTGGGGGAGCAGGTCAAGAAGGAGCATCAGCGGCCTGTGCTGCTAAAAGCCCTCTCCCAAGTCCATGCCCCACCAGCAGCTCTTCTTTGCAGCCCAATCTTGTTTATTACTTTGCTTTTAATAAACACATAATAATTGCATACATTTATGGAAAGAATGTGACGCTTGAATGTAAATATGTCTTGCATAATGAGCAAATCAGCATATCCATGACCTCAAATGTTTACCATTTCTTTGTGGGGAGACATCCAAAATCCACCCTCTCATGTAGCTTAATGTTGGGGCTGACTATGGTTACCCTACAGCACAACAGAACAGCCGAGTTTATGGCTGCTGCCTAACTATACCTTCACAGCCACTGACCAAGTCTCCCCACATCCTCCTCCCCCACCTCTTCAGCCTTTGCTCCCACCATTCTACTCTATTTCCATGAGACAGACTATTTTAGATTCCACTTTGAGTGTGAGCCTCTGGTATTTCTCTTCTGTGCTTGGCTTCTATCACTCGAACTAATGGCCTTCCAGGTTCACTCATAGACTTGCAAATGACAAGATTTTTTTTTCTTTTTATGGCCATGTAGTATTTCATGGTGTGCATATACCACATTTTCTCTATCCAGTCGTCCACTGATGGTCACTGAGGTTGATTCCATATCTTGATTATCATGAACAGGGTTGCAATAAACACAAGGGTGTACATATCTCCTTGACAGTAAAGAGGTACCTCAAAAAATTGTACCTAGAATGACCATATAATCCAGCAAGCCCACTACTGGGTATATACCCAAAGGAAATGAAATCAGCCTGGTCCTTACTTGGCTAAATATTTGCTCTTCAATGAAAGTTAGCAACAGCCACTATGAGAGGAAGAAAATTTTCTTAAATCCTCTGTGACTTGGGATGCTGTCCTGGTTCCCAATGTCATTGGCAGAGCCATCGGTTGATGATAACCTTGATAGCCAGCCCCTGCACAAAAAGAAGAGACTGTCTCTCTCTGCAGATTTAGGAGTCTTCACAAAACGTTCAGTCATTTGATCATATAAATTTTTTATAGTGATTACAGTTATGTACCACTTCCCATGTATTACTAAGTGGCAACAACACAATAATGTTTGTGTCAATTATAAATACATGTCCATTTGATGCTAACTTCTGTTTGATTATAACACTAGATATTAGTATTACATCATGTTCACTCTCTTATTTTGCTGTTATCTACTCATATGTTTACCCACCTAACACGCTGAAGATGACTTGAATCACAGATGAGTGAGCTTGGCAATCAGACTTTGGAACAGGGAGAAATACCATGAGTGCAATGGTGCCTACGTTCCAAAGAACTCAATCCCTTTCATTGTGCTTGACAACACTATAAAAAAGGAACCATGTACAGGCCCATACTCCATCTGCACCCATGACAGTTAACTGGTCTAAAAGGGTTTGAAAGGATTAAGAGTGGTGTTAATAATTCCAAAGGCTAAATGAATTCTATTTAGCTTAACAATATGTCTTTATATTACATATATTTTAATTTGTCCTTTTTATGGTCCTGGAAATACTCTGTCAAAAATTAAACCAAGCCACAAAATTATGACAGGGAAATCAATTGCATTTCCCTATCCCATTTTCCACTTAAGTACTCCCTACTTTCTACTATATGTGTGGGCTAATTTCACCTTTTCATAATAATGCACACCACCAGCATATGGGAAAAAATGCACCATCCTCTCTCCTTCTTCTTCCTTAAACCTGTTATTCTATGACTCACAGCTTTCCTGGGAAGGCCAAAGAAAATAAAAGAGCTCAGGTTCAAAAGTCTCTCTCTCTCAGGTCCTTCCAGGACACAGGATAGATTCAAGATTTAAAGCAAGCAGTGATGTTGATGTTGATGTCAAGTTCAAGCTACTTAAGAAAACTGAATGGATGACAGTGTCAAAAATAAGCTGAAAGTGAAATTTGCCCATGCAAAAGCTGCAATCTAGACAAATCATCCCATGAGTCACTGGAAATAGTATGAAGTTGAAAGTCTTTGTGTTTCTCTTACAATATTATACAAACCCCAAAGAATGGCAGAAGGAAACCACATCTTTACCTTGTTTATTTAATAAATGCTTTTAAATGAGATTTATGAATTCCTACAGCTCAATTAACAACACAGCATCAAGGTACTTATTGTAGAAGGGGAAGGAGACTGAAGTATTCTTAAATTCCACAAAGGGAAAACAATTATTAACCCCAACAGTAAAATACATATTTACATATACATATATACTTACACATACACGCACATAAATATACCAGTATTACTAGCATCAGTATGATCCCTCTTTCAATATGTAAATCTAAATAACAGCCATAAGGAATAAAACATGACTTACATTTAAAGTACCAAAATAACAATTGATGCTCACAGTTGAATCACATTACATGGTAATGATTCTACTAACCCCACACCAAAGTTATGCTCTTTATGTTTTATAGTTGGGTTCTGAGCAGTTCTAATGGATTTTCTCTATTCAAAAGAAGATTACATGGTTTGTCTTACACATCATCTCCATTGTAAAGAGGTAACTCACAAAGTCATATACTCCAGGTGAGAGCCATTCTCCAGCTAGAGCCTCAAGGGGAAGACGCATGAATGGCCCACCTCTCTGTACCAGCATTTGGCTCAGAGCCTAGCACAAAATAGGTGCTCATTAAATCTATGTCGGATTGAAGTAAAACTGTGCCACACAAAGGAATATCGAGCTAGCTCTCTTGAAACCAGTACATGAGAAAATTCTTACCAGGGGTAATATTTAAAATTAGCCATACCACAGCCTTTCAGAGGCCCCCATCCCATATGGAACTGCCTGGATTCAAGTCCCCACTGGGCTCCAACCCAGCTTCCTGCCAATGTGGACCTGGGAGGCAATGGGTAAGAACTCAGGTACTCAAGTCCTTGCCATCTGCATGACACCGAATGAATTTCCAGATTGCTGACAGTGCATTTCAGGGACAAACCAAGCAGATGAAACACATTCATATTCTCTCTCTCTTTCTCCCTTTCAAATAAATGAAAATAATAACTTGACAATTAGCCACACTCTGCAAATCTAAACAGTGGGTGATATTGAGCTTTAGTAGGAATTTAGTATTTTTACATGTATTATAGAGGAAAGTTACTGAATCTGTGAAGAAGCACAGAAAATGTGAATATTTCATTTATATACTTACATGCACTATAGTATACTGCCAGAAAGTCTTATAAGTTATCCAAGGCTTGATATTATCTACTGTGTGATTGAAACATGTATGAAAAATAAATCAAGAACCAAAATCACCAAAGTTCAAGATAAGTACATAACAATAAAATCATCTATAGTTATTTGCCAGAGATAGAACCATGTTACTTTCAATCTCTGATACAGAAGTATCTTTTATTATTTTTTTTTTTACAGACAGAGTTAGACAGTGAGAGAGAGAGACAGAGAGAAAGGTCTTCCTTCCATTGGTTCACTCCCCAAATGGAGGCTACGGCCGGCGCTGCGCCGATTCGAAGCCAGGAGCCAGGTGCTTCCTCCTGGTCTCCATGGGGTGCAGGGCCCAAGCACTTGGGCCATCCTCCACTGCACTCCTGGGCCACAGCAGAGAGCTGGACTGGAAGAGGAGCAGCCGGGACAGAATCCGGCGCCCCGACAGGGACTAGAACCCAGAGTACTGGCTCCGCAGGCAGAGGATAGGCTCCGCAGCGCCGGCCAACAAAAGTATCTCTTAATTGCAACCCCTAATAAATAAGACATATGGTTGCAATGTACAATGTTACTGCGAATACATTATAAGGGAAAAAAGAATATTTAAAAAACTTACAAATTTCAGAAGGAAACAATTGTGGACCAATTGAATTAGCTGTTTTGCATTAGGAAAAGTGATAGCTATCCTCTAACCTTTATCCTAATTAGATATCTTGAATGGAGTAATCTGAAATTTTTAATGCTAAATAATCATAATTGAAAGATCATTTAATTGTTTTATTTCTTAATTGAGATGACGTAGCCACAGGTCTTCATCATGGTACTTTTTACATGTTTTTCATGAAAGATGAATTTTCCAAGCAGTCTATAATGGTATTTTTCTTATTTAAATAACTTATTAAATGCTTGTTTCCTGTGAAAACCTCTCAAGATAAAAGTTAGACGTTGAATAGTTGAATATTTCTTGTGGGAAGAGACTGACTCGGCACAAATCATTAAATAGCCTTCATCTAACAGAGTTCCTGGTCATTTCATATGGACCAAATGTTCACTCGAGGACCCAGTAAGTACTGGTTTTCTTCATGTATTCAAGCTTTGGGAACTTGATATTTCCCACAAGCTTTGGTAACAGTGTCCTAAAGTCAAGGTGACAAAAGAACTTTGCATTTACATGGAGAATTTAAAGCTATAGTCAAATCTGGAGGGAATAAACCATGGCTTTTCCCTATACCGAAAGTCTTTCAATATGCAAGTGTCTAAATTGAATAAAACCTCCTCCTTTGGGAGAAAAATATAACACCCTGCAGTTTATTTGCATACAAAAGACTGTTAAAATTGCTTCTCAGCCTTTTAGCTGAGATCAAGTGTAAAAGGCTGTTAAAATATTTAGTTTAAAACTTTAAAAATAAATCTATTGTAGTCCCATCATTCTGGGTGGGGCCCGCTGACTTGAAGGTCAACAACAAAGTGAAGAGTTTCTGAGTGCAGAGACCTGGAGAACTGTGATGTATGCAGAACTACAGAAATTTCCATGGGTGAACCTCAGGGAGAGAAGACATGGGCGAGGGAGGTGGCACAATTACTTCCTCAGGCTGAGCACTGGCCCTGGCCAGAGATTATCACAGTATGATCACTCAATAAATGCATGAGGCAGTGAATGGACTAAACAGTCTCATGATGGAAAAGCAGCAGTGTGTAAGTGGGACAAGACAGGGGTTGATGCCAGAAACCTGGATTTATTTATCTTCCTATTCCTCGTGCTTCATACCATACCTAGTACAAGGTTGATGTGTAGCTAATAACTAACTGGATGATGGCTCCATCACTGATCAAAGCAACCCAACAGTAATACAGACTGCCTACAAATAGTGGGCTCCTACATCCTCTATTCAGATTCTACTGTGAACCAGGGTCTCAGCCAAGCAACAGAGCCAAAGGCCAGCTGCCACCAGAGATGACAGGAAAAGACAGTCCCTCCCAGTACTTAAAGATCCTCTGCGACACCTGAACATCAAGACTCTGGGTCATATTTTCAAGCAGGTGAATCAGTTGAGATTGCCTCTGTATTTTGCTCCTGAGAGATGATAAGGACTTGAGGGCTGACTTGCTAAAGGTGACAATGTCCCCAGCCAGACGGTCCCCAAGCACAAACTGGATTTAGCATCATTCATTAAACCTCACCCTCACCTCTTTAGATTCTAGGGTTTCCAGTCTTTAATGAACACTCTCAAGTCAGCAAGACTGTCAGCCTCCACATATCCACTGGTAGCAAAATTCACAGCGCACCAAAATACACCTGCCGCACACAACACTGAAATGTGTGCTTGCCTGCTTTACAGATACTATTTTTCCAATGCTACTTACAACTCAAGAAGGATCCTTCAATTAACAACTAGCATATTTTTCATAAATGGAATGAATTGGAAAAGATGGAATACAAGAGAAAGTATCAAGAGCCTCATGTGTGCAGGTGTACATCGGTTTGTCTTCTCCACATGGGTGTTGTTACAGATGTACATGATCATGTAAAGCAGACTTCTTATTGTGGATTGAAGTCCCAGAAGTTTGAAAGCACCTCTAACAAAATATCAGCAGGATGATAGTGAAGAATAAGGGCTCTGGCGTGAAACTTGTCAGAGTTTGAAACCCAATTCTGCCACTTATATATGCTCAATCGTCTTAGCAAGTTGCTTACCCAGAGCCTGTTTTCTCATCTGTGAAATGGGGGTGATACAGTGCTCTATATTACAGCTGTGACACAACAAATGACAACCTGAGAAAGCCCCAACTCTACGGCTGCCTGCGGTCTCAGGGCACCAATGTCGGCCGCTCCAGGCCTCACTGCACACTCAGATCTCTGAGGACTCACAGAGCCCACTTAAAAAGGACCCTCCCTTACTTCCACAGCATGGCGCGGCTCCTAAATGCCTGTGCTGGGGGGCTGGCAATTCCAGAAACAACAGGAACCTAAACTCCTTAACGCTGAGCTAAACACTGGGGTGGGGAGGTCAGGGGAGTTCTTTCTGCAAACAGGACTCCAGCCCGGGGAAAGGTGGTCTTCCGAGGTTACTGGCCAGCGACAGCACTGGGATGTCCACCCCAGCCAACGCGGGCTGACACAGAAGCCCTGAGACTGCCCTCATCCTCTCCCCCAGAGACCTGGCTCCAGCTGCCAAGGAACTCCTGTCTACCAGGGTCTCGGCATTCCCAGAGCTCCATAGCTTCCGCCGGCACATTCGAGACCATGCAGACAGTTTTCTGGTGGTCTTTGGGGGCTAATCCATGCTCTTCGCATCCCAGAGAACACAAGGAACAAGGAGCAGAGGCCTCCCAACATCACCTGCTCTGGCACCTTACAATCTCTTGGTTTGCAAAGAGAACCCCACCCTCCTCTCTGTCTTCTGCAACTGCCCCTTCCCTTGGGGAGGGGACAGGATTTGGTCTGGCACTGCTCCTCTGAGCCACTCCTGTGTCTCCCAGTCTTCCAGACGCCACCGCAGAGCTATACCAAGTGCTTGTGGGAAATGGTCCTGCACAGTCTCAAGTCATTGGTAAGGGGCTCAGGCCTGGGCCAAAAAAGCAGTCTGGCCCCCTAACCCCTCTTACCTCTCCCCTAAGAGTGAGAAGATTTAAAAACAATCATGTCCTTTCAGCTAAAAGGCAGTGGTGGCTGCAGAGGGAGAGAGATGGAACGTCACAGTGTGGGGACGGAACACCAGTCTCAGGAAATCCCCAGAGGCTGGGGTCCGTGGGCACCCCACACCCCATGGGGAGGAGCAAAGGGTCTTAGTGGGTGAGGATTCGGCACCAAGGCCTCAGTGGGTCTCAGGAAGAGAGCAGATGAAAAGGGGAGGGAAGCCTGCACGTGGCCAGGTGGGGCCCCAAGGAGACCAGGCCCAGAACCAAGGCCTCTGCTGGGCCTCCTGCTTGCCACCTGGGCACCTGGCCTGCAACCTGGGCCCAGAGTGACTCCTTGCAGGGCCACACCCACTGGCTGCCATGTTCCCCTCCCCAAAACCTGAGATTTTCCCTTAAAACGGAGCTTGGGCTTGTGAGGATGAGTGTGGCTGGCCAGCCTGGCTCAGGTAGTCCCTGGGGGCAGCCGGGGCCCTGCGTGGCTCCCGAGCTGCTCTTGAGGCATAACTACAGAGCATCTTCGAGGACACCTGCTCTGTCTGTGGGGAGGTGGACAAAATGCTCAAAATACGGCAAAACCAGGAGTCAGGACCCAAAGGGGTCTCACTCCCTGTTTCTCTGGACTCCCTGTGGGGTGCCTGTGTGCAGGATTTCTGCAGAAGATAGTCCATTTTGTTAAGCCTTTGAATATTCAAATTGAAAGTATCGCGCAATCATTGATTGTCAAATCATGGGTTTCTAGAGGTTTTAAATACTTGGCATGAGGGGGAAAAAACTCAAACCTATACCCGAAGGTATAAAACATTAATTCTGTTTGTCTCCTGCTCCAGGGACCTGGGTGCAGCCGGATGCTTTGTGAAACTTCAAAAATGTTGCATCTCTGCTTCTCTCCCTGCACAGGAGCCCTCCTAGGCGCCCAGACACTGCAGCTGCAGCACCCAGCCTCCGACCCAGCTCCTGCTGACCACGATGTCGGGTAACTCAGCTGCTTCTCCTGGGGTCGGGTCACGCGGGCCAGGGGCACTGAGATCCGGGCTTATTTCCACAGCTTTTCCTGCACAGAACAGAGAGGCACAAAGTCAGAGCACCGAGGAAGGGCCGGGCGGGGATCCGGGAGAGGGCGCGGGTTCCCATTCGGCACCTGCTCCGGAAGGCAAAGGCCAAGAGGCAGAGTTGGCCGCTCTAGGGGCCCGTGTACCCCGGGCCCTAAGCCCACTCTCCCAGTTTTCCACAGTCGGTCCCAGGACTTCGCGGCGCCGACCCTGCGCGTCCATAGGCGGCAGCTGGGGGAGCTAGAGGCTCGCAGTGAATCCGGAATGCGAGCCGGGAGCGCTGGCCGCCCGGAGCTGAGCTCCGGCTGTCCCCGTGGGGACCCCGAGGCGCGCCCGCCGCCCGCGGAGCCCGGAGCCCGGAGCCTGGAGCAGAAGAGGGGCGGGGAAGAGACTGGGGTGCGGAGATGGCGCGACGCTGCAGCGCAGGACTCCTTGGATCAGGGCAAGGAACAACACAACCCCCTTTCCTGGGGGAGCCCCTAGCTCCTGGGACCTGGCTTGGGCTGGGGAAGAAGGGATCCCTACTGTCCAGCTGCGGTCTCTGAAGTGACCAGATGAGGCGCTGGCGGCCTGGCACTGTCGCCACCCGCCCAGGGGGAACGTGCGGCCGCCCCCCGCCGCAGCGCCCAGCCCCTCCCCGAGCAGTTCCCGGGGCTCACTCTGGGATCGAGGTCAGGCCGGAGGCTCCTTGGGCTCCTGTGGTCACCCCTACCTTGGAAGCTTGGTCGGCCCGGCCCGGCCCGGCCCGGCTTGACCTAATAGCAGGTCCGACCTACTCACTGCGGCTCTGCGGGGCTCGGAGCCATGGATGCCCTGCTCCCAGCACGCAGAGGGTCCCTCCCCGCAGACCCCTCCGGCGCGCGACCGGCTGCTCCCGAGAGCCGAGGGCCTTGCGGATCAGCCCCAGTGCCGCGGACGGCCCCTTCCGGAAAGCGGCCTCCCGGCCGAGTGCGCGGTCCTCGGGCGCCCCAGGGACCGCGTCGCGGGAGCTGGCGCTGCGCGGATTCGCCCCGCAGCCTCCGCGCGCAGCCAGCAATGCCTGCCCCAGAGAGGGAGGGGTAGAAGGGAAGAGCCGGAGCAGGGCCGAAGGAGGGAGGAGGAAAAGATGGAGAGCAGGAAAGGCGGAGAAAAGGGGCGAAGGAGAAACAGCCAAAAGATAAAACTAGAGAAAGGTGAAACATCCCTGGCTCTTCTGCTGGGGTCAGTGTGGCAGGTCCCTCGCCTGCCTAGGACAGGGCTGGCAGAACTCCGCTTGTCCCAGGGCTGACTTCCAGTCCAAGGGCACATGAAGGTCAGAGCCTCTGCAGAAGCCCCACCTGGCCTGGTGGTGGAGAAGGGACAGGAGACTTCCATAGCAGCCGGAACATGTGGTGGGCTGGACTAGGTCCGCTGCTGTGAAGCGGAGAGCGCGTTCCTGCTGCAGTGCTGGGGTCCAGAACCCCAGAGGCCCCTGGGGTTAGTTTGCCAAGGGGGTGAGCTCTCTGGCCTGGGCTCCACATTCCTGAGCAGAAAACCCCTGTGCTCTTGGATCCTGGGCCAGGGGGGAACAGGCCTTATAATCTCCAGAGGTTTTGTGCCGTCTGCGGTCCCCAAACCCGCTCAGCCTCACTTCATTAAGATTGAGAAATCTGGGTTTTCCACCAGCGTTTAGCATTTCTCTTTGTGTTCCCCCAAACCTACAGATTTTCCAGCACCATAGCCTATAAAGCACACCCTCTCCCTCCCCCGCCCCCAAGTCCACAGCCTGGTGCACAAACCTTGGCCTTGACCACTGACTCAGTTGCCTTTCCCCAGAAAAACCGAAGGTCTACCAAGGTGTCCGTGTGAAGATCACAGTGAAGGAGCTGCTGCAACAGAGGAGGGCACACCAGGCAGCCTCAGGGGGAACCGTAAGCATGCACCTGTCTCTTGTTCCCCAGCCAGGGAGGCCTCCTCCAGCCCTGGGTCTGGGATTGGTGTACAGGCCTGGCTCTCCCCAGCTGTGCTGAGAACTCCCATGCCCCTCTTCCTCTCCGTTCAACACTGGAGGCCCCTCGGGAACAGCTGGGGCCTGTTGTAGGGCTCAGGATTTAGGGGACCTCATTTGCCACTGATTTAGGTGTTGAAGGTTTGCTAGCAATCCACAGGGAGAGCGGCAGCCCCCAGGTAAGGAGGTCATGACTGTGTTAGAAGGCAGTGTGTGTAGAGCCCTCACACACCCACAGCAGATCTCTCCTAGAAAGGCAGCTCATTTTAGGGAGTGCTTCCAGGATAGCACCTGTGGAAAACCCTTCCCTCCCTCTGTTCTTCTGGAACTTGGCCTCCGAGGTCACTTCTCTGTAAATCACCGGTGGCTGGAAGCCCCCAGCACAAAAGGGTCAAATCACTGCAGAGGCGACAGCTTAGAGGGTCCATAAAACCACTTCCTTAAGATCTAATGATGCCTGAACACAGTTACAAGTTCTTACGGAATTGATCAGAACCATCCTAAGGGCACCTTCCCCTAACAAACAGACCTTCCTAAGGCAAATAAGCATCGCCAGGAGCACTCAGCAGGATCAATAAACCAGATAGGGTTATCCCCAAGGAAGGGCACACAATTGCCCGTGGGTCAGTTTGGGTGTGGACAGAGGACCCGACAGCTGGGATTCGTACTGACCATGTTAGGACTGGTCCTTCTCCAGCCTGTTGGCATCTGCTCCACAATGGATTTTGTGCCTGGTGATGTTTGTGTGCAAAGTATGACTTCATATGAAATGAGAGGAGGCAAATGCTAATAGGAGTGTTGAACAGGTGCATTGGGTTCAGATCTGTGCTCCTCCATGTGTATATCCTCTCGCAAATGATTCAATCTCTCTTGCTTCAGTTTCTCCTCATCTTTGAACTGGGGATAATAGGATTTTCTTGAGGGTTAAATGAGCTGTTGCATATACAGTGTTTGGAAGAGTGCTTTCCACATAATGAGTGCTCAGTAAGTGTTAGCTATCATCAGTTCCTACAACTACAATAAAATTCCCACCAAGGATTGGAAACCAGCTACTCAGGAATCTTCGTTCAAACCCTTAGCTTCGAGTTTGGAGTATAAGTGTGGCTGGCTGTGATTTAGCATACACAGCTGAAGAAGTTAGTCTGTGCTGTCAGGTCGCACAGGAAAACATCCCTACAGTTGTAGAGGGCTTCCCTGTAACTCTTAAACATTCTTTATTCTTTTTTGGCATACTCACTTCATTTATAACAACCGGGGAAGCAACAGGATCACAAGTCTGTGTTCCTCCTCACAGCTAAAGCTCATAACATCACCTTTGCTCAAGATCGAGCTCAAAGCAGGGCCAGTTTCATCTCATTCTTAGCACAAAAAACCTGCCCTCTATCAGCTCTCAATTCCTCTTTCTGGCGATCCAACCTGACTTAGCAGGAGTCTGGTTAGCCCTGAGTCCAATTGAGAGATGGTCACATAAATAACAAAAGTCAGGGTCAAAGGACTGGAACATACATCTGGAGCAAAAAGAAAAGGAAATCAATGTGTCTGTAACAAAGCATAGTCTTTTGTTAAGCAGCTTTGGCACTTGTTAGAATTCTGCTTCAGCTGCACCTGGAGAAGTCCCCTCTGGGCATGGGAACCCCGTTGCTCTGGGGTCCTTACAGATTGGTTTGGCCACTGTTGCCCTTGTCAGCCAGCTACAGGAACTAAACTAAAGGTAAATTGTCTCACTTGTGTAGCTGACCAGGTTCTGTTTCCTGGTGCAGTTTGACTTAATCTAATCTTTTCTAAATCCCTCTCCTACCTCCAACCTCTGAAAATAAAGCAGGACTTCTGAACCAGTGCCTTGCAGAAATATACAGAGTGAACAGAGCTTATTCTGCTTTGCTCCCGGGAAGATGATACTGGCCCATGCTCTCATAAGCACGTAGGTGTAACACATACATAATTTGGTTAGGAGAGCCAGATGTAAAAATCCCTTACTGGGAGCCCTCAGAAGCAGCATGTGGGATTCTAGACATGCTGTGAAGGCGCACACAGTAGGCAAGGATGCCAGAGCCCAGGGGAGCATTTATGCCTGCTCCTTGGTGTTTGTGTAGACCTTTCTGATGTAACAGAGATGATCTCCAAGTTGTTTGATTGTTGAGGGAGACCTCTAGACAACTTTAAGGCACGGAGAGAATTAATTGCATTATTACAAATATTACAAAGCAGGAAATTTCTCTTAATTTGTTGTCAAGTCAGAGTAACATCCACAATGTGAAATCTTAAGAAGGCAGTCATGAATGCATAGATTGAGACTAATAGCCCAGGTTGCAAGCTGTACCAGAGGAAACCCTGTCCATATGGGATTGGTAAATGGATTTTTAAAAACTTGTCGGTCAGATCAACTTGCACATACACACACATACACACACACTTGCCTTTAGGGCAAAGGGAAACTTGAGTTAGTACTTATCTAAAGATAAAATTTACCTTTTTTTAATCATTACTTGATGTGTTTTTATAAATTGTAGATTGTGGGGTTTATGCTGTTTGAAATCTAAGAGAGGGGTGCCTTTCTTTGATTTCTTGGAGCGAAGGAGAGAGTGAACCCAGGACTAGAAAGATAATATCAAGTAGGATATTGTAAACATACCTCAGGGAGATAACAACAGGATAACAGGGAGGCAGGCAAACAGGCCCATGCAGGGGGAGGAATGGGGTTAATGAGAATTCTACAATGAAGCGGATTTTTAAAAACCCACTCTTTCCAAGTCCTTCAGCTCAAGCTGCAGCCAAATATTTGCATACGGAGCCGGTAAAGGATTCCAGCTTCCTGGTTCATGACTTTACAGCATGGATCGTTTTCAAAATTCACACCACCTCCTGTTTCAGCAGAAGCCAATGGTGCAGCAATCCCAGTGGCTCTGGGTACGGGAGTGGGTACACCCTGTAACCCAGGACAGGTGTGTCGAGCTCGGCTTTCCAGCCCAGAATCCCAGAGCAACGCAGGTCCCTTTAAACTTTAAAGCCACCACCTGAAATCTAAAAAGAAAAAAAGAAATCCTAAATTACTCATTTAGTGTGATTATCCATTCAACTGGAAAATGCAGGCTGCTGCACTTTAAACAGTGAGAAGGAGCAGTCTCATAAACTTTAAGTACTAAATACAGTAATGATAAAAGCAACGTTTAGCGAAAGTAGTCAAAAGCATACAGAGCTGAATTATCTCCTAACCATAAACTAGAAGGTAGATTGCTATGACTCACTCTCCCTGAGACTTTAAGAAGATAATTTCCTATTTTGATATTTCATACATAGTAAGAACCTGTGAACATTTTTGGCTCTTCATCATTAATAAAGGTAGGAGTTGTGTTCTTTGGGGAATTCCAGCAGCTCAGGATCTAGATGGCACATGAAAAATTTGAGGAAAAAGTTACAGCTAGTTGGCTTTAAGTAAATGTTAGTCCTTATTAGTTTTAAATTAAATAACAGAAAGGCTGTTGGCGGAGTTTTCTCAAACATACATTTCTGTAACATACAAATTGTTTACATTAATTTTTTTTAGCAAAGTTAATAACCTTTACAATTTGAATGGGAGAATTTGATGTTAGAGGGGAAAAAATCCCCAGCAAACAATAACACTGAATCTAAATAAAATATAGCATTAGTGGTTTTTAAGCAAGTCAACTACTTTTCAGAGAAGGAATCAGCTTACCTTACAGCAGAAGCAAACAGAGTTCCCGTCCGAATATGTTTGTCAGTTTCCCTGGTAGAACTTGTACGTGACTTTGCTTCATGGTCATATCCTTGCTTTGGCAGCGGTCCGGAGGCAGCAGTATCATTTCAGACCCAGTAACAACATCCTCTGCAGGTCAGTACAGCTGGCATTCCAATTCCCTCAAAACCTCTTTCATAATAAGTTCATCTGGAAAGTCTTGCAAAGGTGCTTGATTCAGGGGTTAAGATAGGCACCACCATTTAATTGGAATCCAACCAATCAGAAAGTGAACCAAGTATAGTGACTGCAGATGTAAGCCCGTAAGGAAACAAGCACGCATTTCTGTCCTTGTTTCTGAACTGTCTGCTCTCTGCTGTCTATGCTGCCCCAAGGGTCTTGTTCTTCACATTTATTCCAGTTCCTCATCTCCAAGCAACTAAACTTGACTGTGAGATCCAGTGGTCCAGTGTTCTTTTTTAGCGTGCTAGTCGATGGAATAGAGAGCATCCTGAGGTACTAGAATATCCCCCTTGCCCTTGCTCATTTAGCTTTCAGCTGACAGGGGCTTCCCTCCCCTTCTTTTCTCTTCCCACAAAGCAGTTCAAACAAGTGTACATTTTCTCAGCCCAGTACGAATAACTCTACCACACAAACACTGCTACCAGTGCCACCAACAGTTAAGAGTTTAAGATTGTATAGAAGGAAGCCTGTGCTTCTGGCGGCTCCCACTTGAATGTGTCACTTTAATATTACCTCAGAGGAACTTGAAACTTCAAAAAACAAAAACAAAAACCCAATTTCCTGCAGTCCCTGTGATGGGCACACTGTAAACCTCTTCTTTGAATAGTTAAGGAAAATAATCACAAATTGGGCCTACTGGTGCCAAAATGGGAAAGAAGTGATTTTTTTTTTTAAGTATCCTTGTTTGAAATTTAACTCACTCTATTTACATTATCATGTTAACATGTCCAGTGTCATGTTCAGATGCTACATTTCATGTTAACGAACTTTCTGTAATTTAAAACAAGTAGTATTAATTCCTACAATATTTGCTAGCTGCCATGGTCTATCATTTGCATTGTCATTTAACACACTTCTCAAAGCTCTGTCTGTCCTCAAAGTTTAACTCATTAAGTAAGTGTGAAAAAGTTTAGGAAAGCAATTACCCTAAATCAAGAGAATCCGTTCCCAAAGCATCAGAAGTTGTCTCGATGCCTCAAACAACTCTGTCAGTTATTTCTGGGAGGTTGAATTGAGCTGCAGACAGAGGGGCTGGGTGTTGATGATTGTTGGTAGTCCAAGAAAGTGGAGACTTGAGCCATTACTTCAAAGTGATGCTTAGAAACAGGTTGGGTCCCTTTTCTTTTATTTTTGCCCTAGCCACATTTGCAGCCAATTTCCTGGTTATAAGCCAGATTAATTTCACTGAGATTTGAAGTAGTTAAGACAATGAAAAAGTCCAACTTGCCTGCCTGTTTACTTTTCTGGAACTTCATAAGCCCATTTCCCCTAGACATAGTAAATATTCAGAATATAGAGTTTCATTCAAACCTGTAGTACAATTCCTAAGCAGAAACCTGCCTTTTTCCTTTCTCCTCCAGGACTGTATTTTGAGCCTGAACCGATTTCTTCCACACCCAATTATTTTCAACCCCGAGATTTTTCCAGTTGTGCTTCTTATGATGAAAACTCAGGCTGCCTCGACCAGATCTTTGATTCCTACCTTCAGACAGAGACGCTCTCAGAGCCCTCGTTCCACGCCACGCAAAGTGCTCCACACTATTTCCCGGACGGCTTCCAGGCTGCCCCTTTCTGCTTTAACCAGAGCCTGGTAATTTATCTCTGTTCTTGATGTAACTTGATTTTTGCTAACCATGGGGTAATAATGCTTTGTAAGAGCTTGCAACATCTCCCGCGAAATCATGCAAACACTATCAACAAGGAAGACATCCAAGAAATCAAGCACAGGACCATTTAGAACTCAATGTGTGGCAGTAGCCATATGTTGCAGGGCATGAACCCTTGGATACACACATAAGTAAGATTTACAAAGAAGCTCGCTCACACATGTAAGTAAGCTGGTGTATGACAATAAAAAGAGGCTTTCTGGCGATACTCATTTGATTTTTTTTTTTTTTTTTGACAGGCAGAGTGGACAGTGAGAGAGAGAGACAGACAGAAAGGTCTTCCTTTGCCATTGGTTCACCCTCCAATGGCCGCCGCAGCTGGCATGCTGCGGCTGGCGCACCGCGCTGATCCGATGGCAGGAGCCAGGTACTTATCCTGGTCTCCCATGGGGTGCAGGGCCCAAGTACTTGGGCCATCCTCCACTGCACTCCCTGGCCACAGCAGAGAGCTGGCCTGGAACAGGGGCAACCGGGACAGAATCCGGCGCCCCGACCAGGACTAGAACCCGGTGTGCCGGCGCCACAAGGCGGAGGATTAGCCTAGTGAGCCGCGATGCCGGCTCATTTGATGTTTTTTGAATTGTGACACTGGGAATTACTGATTTAAACAATGGTCCTTGAACTTTATGATTGAGTTTGGAGTTCTTGAAAATGGAATTAAGATTGTGTCTGCACAGTCCCAGCTTCATTTTGATGGTGGGGAAGTGGTTGGTTTGGTCACTGAGAAGGCTCTGCTAACTGGTTGTTTTGGTCTGCTATAGGCACGAGAACTCATTTGAGTCTGACAAGGCTAGCAAAAAATTGTTGAAAGAATTTGGACTATTTTCAAAATTTGAAAATGTGTTTTCCCTTAAAATGAAATAAGATTTCTTAATGAGAGATACTAGTTGTTTTTAAAACATTTAATGTAAATTTTTATTTTTAAGAAATGTAGAGACTTTTATCTTTTGGTTTGTCAACAGTCTTTATAGGCATCAACTCAATTTCAGAGGGGATAGGAAATTAACAGTGTATACATGTTGTCATGATAGACATACTGGGTCCCAGATACCTACTTCCCTTGCAGCCTCTGAGTTAGGCTCTCTCGGTAACAGTTATAGACTTTCGCAAGAGGAAGCAGATGGTACTTTAGTAGTTAAGTATTTCAGTGCTTTAGCAGTGGGAAGAGTAGTTACTGTCTTGGCATAGTCCAAAAGGCTGGGTCCCAGAGGATCCAAATTCTACCTTTGCATGTGGTCCACCTGGATCTCCATGGTCAAAGGTGTACCGAAATACCTGGGGTGCCACCTGCAGCTTATATTATGGCACACAGAAGGATCTGATGTGCAGGTGACTTGAAGCACAATGGGATTTTGTGGTTTAAGAACAAAGCATCCTCTAAAGTTTGGTTCTAACAAAGGAAGCCAGTGAAGCAAGGCAATTGACTGCTGGGAAATAAAGAGGTAAATACAGAATGTGGTGTCATGAAATCATGCAGTCAGCAAATAAAATTACTTCTGCAGATTTGGGCGTTTTGTTGTTTACACCCTATTCCATATTAATGAATCTACACTGTACAGTTCTTTTCATCCTAAGTCAGCGAGCTCTTTGTTCCTTGGTTTTTATTTCTCCAGACCCCAGGATCGCCTTCAGATTCCTCCACTCTCTCTGGCTCCTTAGATTACAGTGACTCGCCGGCTCAGCTACCTCCCTACACTCCTGGGAATTTCACTTCTCCCACTTCTGTGGACACCAGAAACTGTGGCTACCCCCCAGAAGACTGCTCCTACCACCCCTCGCCCTCCAGTGCCCCGTACAAGGGCTTCTCCGTGGCCACCTCCACCTGCTGCTGCGCCTCCTGCGAGGCGGAGCACCTCGATGCCGTCAGGACAGCAGCGTACTTTTCCTATCCAGGGGCAGACTGTGTGGACTTTGCCTCCTCGGCAGCCACTGCCAGCGATTTCTACGCCAGGGAAACGGACTGCGACATCTGCTATAGTTAATAGAAACTACGCTTCCCTGGAACGTGGCATGGGTACATCTATTTTTGTACCATGTCTAGATGACACTTTTCAAAATACGCGACCCATTAAGAAACCACCACAAGTACGGTTTACCTATCACTACTTTCAATTTTCTGACACTAACTTAGGCTTTACTGTGAAGTCCTCAGATCTGGGCAGGGTGTCCCTCCTACTTATGTGTTCACAGTCCACATTGTTGTAGGAAACTTTCAATGGTTTAGTTTTCTGTGTAATGAACAAAATTTTTTTACCAATAAATAATTTTGTATTACTAAATGTTGGGTTATTTTTTAAATTGTCAATGGTTTCTACTTGTTCTGTTATCAAGTAATTCTAGAACTCACTAGCTGTTCTTTGGTGTTTTCATCTCATTTATTCATGAAATCTGAGGTTATGTTAATGTGATAAGCTGCCTTTGCTCCCCTGGGATTGAGGGTAGACACAGTTACAATGGTGGAAATGGACACCCCTGCCTCTGCTGCAGATGGGGCTGTACAGCTTGGAGCAACATTAAAAAGACATTGAGTAATGATCAGTGCCTCATACCTAACACGAATCAATAGAATGCTTATATGACCCAAAAGTATATCTTACCTACAGCAGTGTTAATCTGTAGATAATTCTTTTTTGTTTCCAAAGTATTATTTTATAAACTTTCTGGGCAGATATTTGATCTTCTTTCTCTTGAGAGCTGCCATACAACTGAAAGAGCCTAAAGTTTAGAATTTGTTGTGACCATATAAAATGGTACTTCAGAAAGTTCGTGGAGAGGTAGAATGAAAATATAAGTTTCGGGCAGGCATTTGGTCTAGAAGTCTAGGGGCTGGTGATGTGGTAAAGCAGTTAAGCTGCCTCTTACAACTTGATGGTGGCATCCCATGTACAAGGGCAGGTAACAGTCCTGCCTGCCCACTTCCAATCCAAGTCCCTGCTAATGCGCATTGGAAGACAGAAGATTGCTCAAGTGCTTGCCCCTGCCACCTATGTGGAAGATTCATTTGGAGTTCTTGGCTCCTGGCTGATCCAGCCCTGACCACTGTGGTCATCTGGGGAGTGAACTAGGGGATGGGTGGTCTCTCCCTCCCTCCCTCTCTCTGTTCCCACCTCCCACCACTTTGCCCTTAAAAAATAAACCTTCAGAAAAAGAAAGAAAAGATGCCCCCCTCTCAGAGTGCCAATATTTGAATCTCAACTCTGCTTCTGATTCTGGCTTCCTGCTGATACAGACCCTTGGAAGGAAGTGAGGATGGCTCAAGTAATTTGGTTCCTGCTACCCACTTGGGAGACCTGGATTGAGTTCTTAATTCCCACCTCTTGCCTTGTGTAGGCATTTGGAGAGTAAAGCAGCAGATAGGAGCTCTCATTCTCCTGCTCTCTCATATAAAAGGTTTTTTTTTTTAATAAAAGATAAGTTTATTATTTTGGTGCAACAATATGAAATGAGTATTAAACAGTTCATGGGAATGTGTAGTATGAGAAAACCATGCATGAATTTCAAATTTTTTTGCACCAAAACAGGCTTTTTTAAATGCCATTATCCCACAAACTTTGTGAAACATCTTCCAGTTTCTGAATTTATGTTTTAGGTCCTTAAAGATTCATTGCTCATGCTTGCAAAATTGACTATGTTGTTTACAACTGAATTTCCAGGTTCACTCCTTCTGATCCACTGGAAGCAGCTCTATTGTCTTTCAAGGTCAAGAGAAGTAACTTAGCTACCCGTGCTAATGCAGACTGCATTGCTAAATACTGCTTGCTGAGGCTGTTAAGGCACAGGGTTTAATCCCTGCAGTCTGGGATACATCTTCCGGGATCCAAGTTTCAGCACAAGGGCAGCACTACTGATACTACTAGCACTGGCCACAGCCACTGTTCTCTGAGCTCTTCCTGGGTGCCAGAATGACCTATGAGTTTTCTCACACATTATCCCATTTAATCTTCACAAGATTGATTGCGAAATGAGGAGTCACTAACTTCAGAGAAGTTAAGTCATCTGCCCAGTGTTACCCACCTCGGAAGCACCCAAGCTTGGGTCTAAAGAATATCGAAGCCCTGTTCCTTACAATCTTGTGGTGGGAAGTTTGAGCTACCATTATTTAGAGAGAAGCTACCGTTTATTAGAGATTGTTCAGGAGCCCTGGAATCATTAAACTTCAACTTCCTTATCCACACCATGCTGAGTCCCCACCACAGCTAAGGCAGACAGGATGCCAACATGCCAAGCTCAAGAGCTGCCAGAGTCCTACACTTTGGGGCTGAAGACAGCAGACCACCACCTCGGCGGGCTCCTTCCTATCAGGAGATGGGTACGCTTTAAAAATGACATGTGCCAACTGTCCTTTCCCTGGGGACTCAAGTAAAGCTTGGGCAAATAGTACAAGTTGCAGCCTGCCTCACGGAACGGTTATGCCAGGGAAATAGAACAATTGCTGCCTTTCTGAGATGCCAATAAAAGTAAAACTTTAATGGCTTGCAATGGATCTGTTGTCAACAAATAGCTCTTCACACAGACCAAAGGGCCTCATGCTCTCCACCCCACCCCCAGTTACTGTCAACAAGGGACAAAGAGCAAAGACCCCAAAGATGTCCAGTGTTAGCACCAAGCTACAGCTTTCCGGATTGCCATTCTTGCTGTTGCTATTTTTATTTCACGACTTGGTTCTCTGCCTTCTCAATCAATTAGCTTGCAGCTGTAACAAACAGCATTTAATTACCTCCTTGGTTCTTGTTCTTCCTTTGTATGCCCTTTAGTTCTTCCCTGAATCTAGAATGGAAAAGTCTTCACAGAGGAATGTGAGATGGGTGAATGCAGCTGCTGGGCTTCTTAATGTATACCCCTCCCTCCCCTTAAAATAGTCCTTAAGAGCTTTCCAGAAATGTGGGCCAACAGGTCTCCTGGTGTTTCACTAGGAGGCTGCACACCTTTGGCCTCCTCTCTCAGCCACTGCAGCTCCCACAGAAAAGCTCGGGAGCCCTGCAGGTGCAGGTAGAACATCAGCAGCAATGAGCCAACCAAAAATGCCTCTCACTAACCTGGGCGGCTGGATAAAATACAGATGCTTCTGCCTCAGTGGGAGAAAGCACGAGTGGGTGGGCCTGGGGGAGCCCAGGCACCTGCATGTACCAAAGTTGATTCCAATCTAGATTACCCTCTGTTTGTACATGAAAAACACTTTCCAAATGAAGGGAAATATGGACAGTGGAGTTAACAGTTTTAATTTGGCTTAAATAGAATTAAATCAAAGGTTATCTGGTGCAAAAACATTGAAATCCATGCATAGTCCACATAATATACCTTTTCTATGAACTTTTTGAAGAGCCCTCATATTCAATTTCTGAACTGTTCATGTAAAGTACCTAGTAGCACACTCAAGCTTACGTGGACGAAGCCCATGCTCTCAGCATTAGCTTACTTAATCTTCAATTTTACATATGAAGAAATTGAAGTCTGAGGAGATGAAATAATTGCCCAAAATGACCTATCAGGCTAAGAGTTGTGCACTCAGTATATCTGATACTATGGTCTGAACTGCCAATAACCTCAGTACATTTCACATGCACTACTTTTGGAAGAATAATCTTTTTGGAATGTGATCTGTTGCCTTAAGATATATGTACATCTGCAGCCAACTCCTCGTACCACAGAGGCATTTCATAAAATTAAATGGAAGCTTAATGAATGATTAATTTCATTATTCAGAGCCGTTAGAAAGATGAATCAAGCAAAAACAATTAACAAAGTGCTTACTGTATTTGTGCAAGACTGATTACATGTCTCCCCAAAGTAAATTCAACAGTTAGGGGGTGTGAGTCGAAAACTCTAAAGCTGAGAATATCAGGACAGGGACTGATTTTCAAAATTCTGGGAAATTTAACTTAGGGGTCAACTCTTAAAGCCTGAGAAAGATTAATATGAGACAAAGCTGAAGGTAGAAACATTTAGAAACTATTACCTTGAGCAATGGCCCAGACAGTGACATCTTGGCAGCTGGCCTAAACCCCCAGGTGAACATTTGAGAGCAAAGCATAGAGAGATAAGGAAAACTGAAAGGATAGCATGGAGGATGGGAGGATACGTGTTGATAGAAAATGTAAACATTGTTATTCAACCTGGAAAGTGGAAGGCTAAAATGAGTTAGGATCAAAGCCAAAGAAATTGTGAATAACTCAGTTAAAGTAAACATGGATGTAGACAGGATACTGCTTTGCATGATAATGAAATATACATTCACTGAAGACCCATCATGCCTTAGAAAATACTTTCTCTTTATATGGGTAGAGAATATATTTTTGGTCTTTGGGAAATGTGTGTATGAGAGACAGAGAGAGAGAGAGAGAGACAGAGAGATGTCATTAGTTGGCATCTGAATAATCAGGAGGAAAGAAGAGGTTTCTCTGTAACCTGCCAGCTCACCTGGGTGCCAAAGCTCACGTGGAACTGTCCTGGGGAGGCCACTACTTCCTTCCTCTATTCTTGGATGACTGACTTGGATTCTAAGAAGAGATCTGTTGCGGATTGTTGAATCCTAGGGTCAATGATGATGGGAAGGGGGAATCTTAGGGATCAACTTGTGAGTAGCCGTCACCTAACCTAAAGGAGTGTGGGTAAAGAATTTCCCTGTGGTATGCAAAGGAGGAAGCCTTCTCCAAAAAGAGGACTCAGCAAGAGGGCAGCGAGTTGGATTAGAATTTGAGGTGAAGGGTGTCATCTTAGAGTGTTTTTCTTTTGTACTGTAAGCCCAGTCCTAGCATTATGTTTGATTTTCCCTCTCACCTCTTACTGACTAACTCCAACGGGTCACTAAAGTATGGTACACCATAGAGCTTGGGATGGAAGTACAGAGAATAAAGTGAAGAGATTTTAAAGGGGGATGCAGCCTGGTCAGTTTGACCCTCTCTGCTGAGACCCATATGGAGCTGATAGCATCTCACAGTGGGGACCAGAGGTTGGGGGTCCACAGGAAGTGATCTGCAGCCAGTGGGCATGAGTCCATGACCAAGGTCAGAGTCATAACAAAGGGCACTGCTGAGAAGCAGCAGCTCCAGGGTACAGCCAGAGGACGACTGTGCTTGAAAGGGAGAGAGGCTGGAGCTTGGCTCACTCCAATGAGAGGTAACTTTAGGACAAATACGATAACATTTTTACACACTGGGTAATAAACTTAAGAAATGTCTTCCCCCTACATGTTGAACATGTAAATAGTTACAAGAAGGGGCTAGATAAATTTGCCTGATAATATTTTAGGGCGGGAAAGGGACCTAGAGATCGCCTAGTTCAGTGGCTCTCAACCACGGCTGCCATTACAATCACCTGGGGGGGTTTTAAAAAGCATTGTACGTTGACATCTGAGCTCCAAACCAAAGGATCACAACCTCTGGAATTTTGTTAAAATCTATTTTGAAATCACAGGAAGTTCTAAATGCAATACATGGAGTCTGATCTACCCTTTCCCTACCCCCCACCCCGTGGTGACTGCCATCTTAAATAAATATTGGGGGCTGGCACCATTGCTCACTTGGTTAACCCTCCACCAGCAGCACCGGCATCCCTTATGGGCACCGGGTTCTAGTCCTGGCTGCTCCTCTTCCAGTCCAGTTCTCTGCTGTGCCCCAGGAAGGCAGTGGAAGATGGCCCAAGTGCTTGGGCCCCTGCACCCGCGTGGGAGACCAGGAGGAAGCACCTGGCTCCTGGCTTCGGATTGGTGCAGCGCCAGCCATAGCAGCCATTTGGGGGGTGAACCGATGGAAGGAAGACCTTTCTCTCTCTCTCTCTAACTCTGTCAAATAAAAAAAAAAAAAAAAAAAAGATAATACTGGAGCTGTGGCGCACTAGGTTAATCCTCTGCCTGCTGCACCAGAATCCCATATAGGCACTGATTCTAGTCCCAGCTGCTCTTCTTCTGATCTAGCTCTCTGCTATGGCCTGGGAAAGCAGAAGATGGCCCAGGTGCTTGGGCCCTTGCACCCATGTGGGAGACCCGGTGCAATCTCTCGGCTCCTGGCTTCTCCCAGCTCCGGCCATCTAGGGAGTGACAGTGGATGGAAGACCTCCCCCGCCCCCCACCTCTGTAACTCTACCTTTCAAATAAATAAATACATCTTTAAAAAAAAAAAAAAAAAAAAAAACAAAGATGCTATCATAATCAGGAAGTTGCTCTTGACACAATGTTGTAAACTGGACCAGAGAACTTATTCCATTTTCACCATTCTTTTACATGTATGCACTCATATGTTGAAAGTTTGTATGTTTCCATACGATAATAAATAGTGTTTTTCAAAAATCTCCAGGGTTGAGAACCAGCAGTCTAGTGCAGCCGAGCCTCATTCTGCAGGAGAGCAGATTGGGTCCCGAGTGGTCACGTGCGCTGTCCAAGGCCCAGCCCACCTTGCAGGAGAGCAGTGTACTTTCTTTGTCCCGTGTCGTCTGATGCACAGAACTCTGCGTTTCTGAGGCTTTCAGGTCAATAATGTGCTACTGAAAAAGAGCGGAGTTTGGAGGCTGGGGAGAGAGGGACAAGGGGTATGTGCCTGATTTTTGACATCATCTGAAGGGGCAAACACAAACTCTTGGTAGCACTTCCAACTTCATAAATCTATTGAGAAACTTAAAAAAAAAAAAGATTCGCAAAAAGCACAGGCTCTGGCCAATAGCAAACACCATCTCCTTCATGTTTATTCTTATTATCAGAGAATTCTGGCCTGGGGGGATGGATCATAGGTCTGGCCAACTGTAAAAATTCTTATAGACTTTGACTCTCTCCAGGTGGCTCCTTTTGCCTGTTCCATGTCGCAAAGGGTCTTCCAGTGCTGGGAACATTGGTCCATCTTTTAAGGTGACCTCCCTCCGAGGAACCATGCCTCCCACTTCCATTTGCGGTGTTCAGCTGGCCAGGAGGGGGCTCATTTACTCCCTGGGGTCTCAGAGGCTTCACTTTATGTGCTGTTCTGGCCTGAGTAAAGCCTCAGAAATGTGACTTCCTCTTGCAGTCGCCTGCTCCTCCAACCATGAGCTGTGAACCACTCCCTCTGCCTAAGCCGGCACGGCCAGGCAAGGACACTGGCCCCCGTGCGGCTGAGATGGCTCCGGCCCAAACCCTCTCAGTCTGAGTGCCTCGGCGGTCTCAGTAAGTCCTCATGCGCCTCATGCCTTGTCTGAAACAGAAACGTGCAACAAGGATGCCCAGCTGACTAACAGGAGCCAGGCCCAGGGTGCTGTAGGGTATGCAAGGTCTCCACAAGCGAGTGTGGTGGGTTAGAACTCTGTAGGACCTCAGCCCAACTAGCGCTCCTCTTCGGTTGTTCTTCCTGGGCCCTACTCTTGGCTCACAAGCCAGCTCCTCGCTGCCAGTCACCACCCACAGCCGGTTTGAGTTGGGTTTGAGGAGCAAGACTGTTCGCGAGCAGCTTGTCCCCTCTGCCACTGACTCGCTAAGCAGAACTAGACAAGGGGAGCTGGACAATCTCCAGGCTGCTCCTTTCAATTTCTCTTTGGAGGGTGTTCTGCCTCCTCCGGCAGCCAAGCTTACGATGGCTGAAGCCTTTCTCTCTGTCCCCAGCACGTCTCCAGGGGGTGAAAGGAAGGATCAAAGCTACCATGAGGCTTGGCTGCCTTTCTCTAAGGGATGGCTGCAGGAGGACTCCCTGCTTGGTAGGCAGCCATCTGTGCCACCCCCGCCCTGGCACCTTGCCTCTGCCAGGCTGGGGCTAGGCGATTACCTGGAGGAGGCCATCCGTGAAGGACATGACGGAGCCTTCTGACCTGGTCAGCCATGCGGGCCAGAGCCTTGGCGCTCGCTGTCATTCCCACAGCAGGAGGAGAGTGGGCTCGTGTCTGCAGTCCTTCCTCAGCAGGAAGAGAGAGTGGGAATCCAATCCCCGCCCCACCCCCACCCCCGCCACTGACTCCACTTCCGTCTAAGGCGGCACAGCCCAGACTGAAGAGCTCTGGAGCCACACAGACATGGCCACACAGAGACATGGACTCCTGGTTCCACCACTTACTGACTCGGTGACACTGGACAAGTGCCTTCGCCTCTGTGGGCTACAAAAGCACACAAATCAATGGAGTCAAACCTCCCCACTCAGTAAACCCCTTCGAAACTGGTTTCTTGCACTGATCGCAAGGAAGTCTCATCATCCCAGGGATGACTCAGCTTAGCTATGACCTTTCCAAATTCTTCAGGACACTGAGACAGCAGCCCATCCATGCCGGAGGGAATGGGGATTGTAAAAGCATCACAGGGGCACAGAAGTTTGAAAACAGTCCTGCTCGTTTTCGGCCAAGGCTTCCCGGTCTAACTGGCTTTTATGTTCTCTGCCCACTTTCGGGGGGAGGGGGAATCATGTTTTTGCAGACTGGGGTCACCTCTGCAGGCAGGGCTCCCCCATTTTGTCTGCTGCATACTAGATTTCCTGCTAGACCACCTACATGTACTATCTTGCCTGGTCTCCATAACCAACCAATGGGTAGGTATTGTTATCCCATTTTCTGGATGAGAAAACTAAGATTCAGAGAGATTAAGTCAAATGCCTAAACCAGTAAATTAAAGGACCATAATTCAGACCCAAATCTGTATAATCCCATAGCCTATTCCAAAGCCTAAGCGCATAGGAAAGGTCTAGGAAGCTTGTAGAGTAGAACTCTCCTGGGTAGGTGCTTCACGCAGCCGACCCCCTTGTCATTCTTGCACAATGCTGTCTATCAGCAGAATGAGGGCACCAGCGGCTCTGACAACAAAATGCAGAATTGGAAAGCTCTGCCACAAAAGGCAGTGTACAAGGGGCCGGCACTGTGACATAGTGGGTAAAGCCACCGCCTGCAGAGCTGGCATCCTATATGGGCACTGGTTCAAGAACTGGCTACTCACATCCAATCCAGTTCTCTGCTATGGCCTGGGAAAGCTGAAGATGGCCCAAGTGCTTGGGCCCCTGCACCAACGTGGGAGACCTGGAAGACGCTCCTGGCTCCTGGATTTGGATCGGCGCAGCTCAGGTCATTGCAGCCATCCGGGGAGTGAACCAGTGGATGGAAGACCTCTCTCTCTCCACCTCTGCCTCTCTGTAACTCTGCCTTTCAAATAAATTATTAAATTTTTTTTTAAAAAGACATGGTCCCTGTAGACAGAACCCAACACCCTAAGTAAAATTACCTTCTACAAAGTAAAGTGCAAAATGGATGCACAGCAAAAAACTAGAAATACAAATAAAGTGCTAGTAACTCGAAGTAGAAGTACTTAAGTGGCTGCTATTTCTGTTCTTCTCTATAACATAAGTGCCCACAGGTGAGTACTTGCTTTTGTTAAACTATGTTAAGTATTTCATCCTGGGAGTGACTTGGCAAGTCTCTGAGTATTAGATTGAAAACAGGTGATTTTCAGTGGCTGTGGAAATTCTAACATACTCTGGTATTTAGTTTTAGGCAAACTTTACTGTTTGAAAAAATTGTTTTTTTCCTTGCTGTCTGTGTTAACCTTGGACAATTTAATCTGTCTTTGCCATCTCTCCTTTTCTATAAGATGGGCCTAAGAAGAATGTACCTCATTGACCTTTTTTAACATTAAATGAGATAATATATGGTAGGGGAAAGGCTTTTTCCATTTTTTAAATAGATTTTCATTTTATTTGAAAAGCAGAGAGACAGAGATCTCCCATTCAGTGGTTCCTCTCACCAATGCTTGCATGAGCTGGGGCTGAAAATGCCAGGATCCCAGAATTCCATCCGCGTCTCCCACGTGGGTGGCAGGGACTCAAGTACTCAAGCCACCACCAGTTGTTTTCCTGAGGACACAGTAGCAGGAAGCTGGGCTGGAGGAGGAAGCAAACAAGTGCTCCTATCTGGGATTCAGGCATCTTAACTGCTGCACCGAACTACCCCCAAGATGTAGTATTTTTAAATAAGTTCTTACGATTGACCATTGCTATCAGTTACATCACGAGCTATTCAATATTTTTAAATAAAAAGCTCAATGTCTGGAAAAGGAAGAAATGAATTGTGAATCAGTTACCTCTGCTTTCAGATATTTTCCTTGAGGAAAAACCCCAATAGCTTAGGCCACACACCCCAAGATTGAGCACGCTTCCCATTGTCACAAACACGTGAACCAGCAGGGGCGCCTGTCAAGGCGGAGATGCTCATGTTCAAAGTTTTATTTTTAATCAGCCTAATTGTATGCAAACACAGTTACAGGTAGGAAGCAGCAGCTCTGGGGTTCTGGTGCACAGAAGGGGAAATCCTAATTTGGAGCAGCCTGTGGAGGCTCTGATCCCACAGCTCTGGGGTGGGTCCTGAGAGCCTACATTTCTAACAGGCTCCCAGCTGATGCTGACGCTGCTACTTTTGAGTAAGGGACTACCTCACCTGGTGCCAGCAGCGCTGATGGTATCCAGAGAGTGTGGTATCCAGAAAGATACAGTATACTTTTATAGGACTACTCTAATGGGCTCAAACACATACAAATGAAGGCAAACATCATCATCTTCTTGGGGGATTTATTACTCTGAGAGCTCATTTTGGGTCTAGTGGCCTCCCTTTAGAGTTTTTCCTTTCAGAGGAACTATAACCTAGAGACTAAGAAGAGTGTGAGAACCAGCGTCCCTCCCACGTTTGAACCCTGAGGTTTGGGGATAAATCACTTAGCCCTTCCTAAGCCTCAGTTTCTCTGATGTAAAATGGACATCAAGATGATACCTGTTTGCATCCTGTGGTTGTTGGAGAACTTAATGAGGATGTATATGAAGCCATCAGGCCCATGCTTGGCACATAGCTAGGGTGCAACTGGCACAGCCACCATGTAACCCGAAGGTGTCCGCTCAACCCTTCTGTGGAGACTTCTTGTCCATTCCTAGCATGTAACTCTTCACTTTGAACACAACCCATAGCAACAAACACCAAGATTTCACCCCCAAAATCTGAATGATGGCAGATGTTTGTCTGCAATCATATCCTACATGTAGAGTTAGAGAATTCACTTTGGGCTTCATTTGTTTGTGTGTTTGTCTTTTTTTTTTTTTTTTTTTTTTTAGACAGAGTCAGAAACCAGGGCTCCGAGATATTTTTAGTTTTTCCAGCTACTGCGAATTCCCGTTGCCAGGAAGAAAATAAAGAAACGAAGGGGATGCCCTAGACTTGCCCTGCTTGCCATCCCAAACCACTTGTTCCCTCTGAGGAAGGGCATGTGTAGCCAAAACAAGCAAGTGTGGCTGATACACTGGGCTGAGGACAGCCACCAGGCATGGCTGGAGATAAAGCAACCATCAGCTAGCAAAGCCACCCAAGCAGCAGCCAGCAAGAGCCCAAGAAAGCACCCACAGGGGCTTTGGGAGGGAGGGCAGCGCTCTTGCCTTGGCCTCTGTGGTGTAGTCACTGCTCCCGGAAAGTCAGACCCTAGCTGAGAGCCACGTGTGGACACGTGTTTCTAGAAAGTCACTGCACGTGCCAGACATGCACAAGTTCAGGACATGGTCCCTGGTGTCAGGGAGCACACCACTTTGTTAAAAAAAAAAAAAAAAAAAACCAAGATTGTCACAGGGAAGGACCAAAGTCAGTGTATAAAAGAAAGGCAAGGGATCAGCACTGCAGCATAGCGAGTAAGGCTGCTGTCTGCAGTGCTGGTATCCCATAAGGACATGGGTTCCAGTCCCGGCTGCTCCACTTTCAATCCAGCTCTCTGCTGCTGTGCCTGGGAAAGCAGCAGAAGATGGCCCAAGTGCATGGGACCCTGCATTCATGTGGGAGACCTGGAGGAGGCTCCTGGCTCCTGACTTCAGACTGACCCAGCCTTGGCTGTTACAGCCATTTGGGGAGTGAACTAGAGAATGCAAGATCTCCCCCTCCCCCTCCCCCTCCTCCTCCCCCTCCTCCCCCCCTCCCCCTCTCCCTCTTAAATAAAAAAAAAATAAATCTTTTTCAAAAAGAAAGAAAGGCAGTCAAAATGTTTGGAGCAAGGGAGGAAGCAGGAAGAGGAACATCAAGGAAGCAGAGAAGGCTAAAGGAAGGGAGAGAAAATGAAAGACAAAGAGGGAAGGAGGGGGGAAGGAAACCAGGAAGGAAGGACTTGATTCCCTAAATACATCATGGCAGCTGATTCCAGGGAAAGCCAAGGTCTGGGGAGCACCAAAACCTGCATCCTGACTCCCCAGGGAAAGGAGACAACTCACCCCATCAGTGAGGAAAAAAGATATACTCACATGGATAAGCTGAGAGAAATAGGACGGGCCATGGCGTGTGTAAGACTGGGAGAGGCAGAACTGGGCTGATTTGAATGGGTCCCTCCAAAGCTCAGCTGTGGCCAAGGTGATGGCGTTAAGATGTGGGGTCTGTAAGAGATGATTAGGCCTTAGGGCTCCTCCTGCATAAGGAGGACTCGGTGCCCTGATACAAGGTCTTACTGGTGGGAGTCTGTCCCCGACATGCCCTTCCACTTTCTGCCTTAGGGGGGCACACGTCCCTCCTCCATAGAGGATGTAGCATCAAGACACTTTTTTTTAATAAAAAGTTATTTTCCTCCCAAAGAAATCTTTTATTTAAGTAATACAAACTTCTTGCATTTCCTAAGTACAGCTTTAGGAATATAGTGATTCTTCCCACCATATCTTGGAAGCAGAGGGCCGCACCACGTCCACCACCTGCCACCACCCCGCCCCTCACAGCCTCCAGAAGTGGGAGCCCTGGATTTCTGTTCTTTACCAATTACTGAGTCTCAGGAATTCTGTTGCAGCAGCACAAATGCACTAAGGCAGGTCACCTTTCCTTAATGAACAGCTTTGAGAAGTATTCTTTGCCTCCTTTCATTTTACCTATAGCCCATGAAACTGGGAGAATGGTGGAAACTGGCATTGGAGTCGGGAGGAAGTGGTGGTAGGGGCTGAGACTATGACATCAGCCAGCTCCTAAGCACGCATCAGAAGTCTCCAAAACCCGGAAAGCTCTGTGTGTCTAGCACACGGCCTGACTCATGCAATCCTCACGGCCCCTCTGTCTCGGTCTCCTCTCCCTGAGTGGAGTAGGGATTGCACCTGACTGTCCAACTGTGGGGCTGGGCAAGCAGAGATGAAGCCGGGGTCTCAGAGTCACATGAGGCCTGAGTGGCAGAAATCAGCTCTTCTTAGCCAAGTGCAGCACCAAGCAGCCCCTCTTCCTCTTTCTCCTGGTACCTCACAGCAGCCAGCAGCCACCTGCACCTGCTAACAAGCGCCAGGCATAGGGTACATTCTAGAACCTGCAATGTGCCTTCCAGCCACTTTGAATTTTCCTCTCATTGGCTAAGGAAAATCCAGTTCCTGTTTGATCCACAGCTCTGCCACCTCTAAGGAGTCATTCTGCTTTCTGAAACTCAGAGGGGACCCCCGAATGAACCAGAAATACTCTGTACCCCCTTACTCCCTTCTGCACTGTGCTCATCTGACTGGGGCTACAGAGACATAGCCTGGGTGGCCAAGTTTTTTTTATAATAAGCTGATTTCCAGCTGAACTGATCAAAAGCAAACCCTCAGCCCATCTAGAATATTCTATGGTGACATTCCATAAAGTCAAGCCACCCTCCTGCAAAAAGTCTCCTTCAAAACACCTTGCAGGCCATTTTATTTTCCTGTCCAGAGAATTTTTACAGCCTCCTAAAATTGTCAATCTGCCTCATCTACTCCATGGCAACAGACCAACAGGGCCTCATCTAATTAGCCAGTTTCTCATAAAACGTCAGGGTTTTGGCCCAAGATCATTCTCAGAGATATACTATGTAAATAGCCAGTTGGTGTCATCAGAGCACAAGAATTTAGTTTGGAAAAGCACCATGACTGGGCAGCCAGGGGAAGGGCCCAAGGCCTCAAACTGGAGAGCCGACCCGGAACTTGCTCTCAGGGACAGCTGGTTGAGGTTTTCCACTGGTGGGGCTTGATCTTGTGCAACCCCTCGTACTTACCCTGATCTGGGGCAAATCATGTAAGCCATCTGAGTTTGCTCATCATCATCATCGGAATAAGGCCAACCTCACAGGACTGTTGCGAGTATCAAGAGCAACAAAAGGAAAAGGAATGTGAGGGGACTTTAAAAAGTTCGTGGAAAATGAAATTAAAGGATGTTGATTTTGGTATAAAAAAAATTGAAAGCCACATAGCTTTTATGTGATGCATAATTTTCATGAAATTTTTAAAGATTCATTGAATGAATTTTAGAAGTTTTTTGGCACCACATAATTCCATTTTCATGAACCTTTTGATGTCTGCACATATAACCCTCCTAATGTGAGACAAGGGACTGAGAGAAGTTAAGCAGCTTGCCTACGTCCATACAGGTGGCAAACGGTAGTTGAAACCCGAGTGTGAGTGACACATCCTGGGTTCTCTGTGCACTAAGTGCTGCACTCAGTAGATGAGAAAGACATTCATGATGGCTGTGGTCTCACTGGGGCACTGCTCCCAACCGGGTAAGACCTTCGAGTGATCCTCTCCTCAAGCTCCACTCCAGCCCAGTAGAGACTTCTTACGAGCAATGCTTTTTTGTATTCTGTTATTTGTTTAATTTATTTGAGAGAGAGAAACAGAGAAAGAGAGAGCTCTCATCTGTTAGTTCACTCCTTCCAAATGTCCATAGCCCAGAGGTGAAGTCAGGAGCCAGGAACTCAATCCAGGTCTCCCATGTGGGTAGCAGGAACACAGTCACTTGAGCCATCGCCACTACCTGCCGTGGTCTGCATTAACAGGAAGCTGGAGTCAGAAGCAGAGCCAGTGATTGAACCTAGGGACTCTGATATGGGTCACAGGCATCTTAGCCAGCATCTTAACCAGTAGGCTAAATGCCTGCCCCACCGGGGCAAAATTTTATCCCAATCACACACTTTTCTGTGCCATCAGGCAAAGCACAGGGTTTCCACAAGTTCAAACTCAGCCCAAATTTCCTGTCCCGATTCAGGAGAGGAAGTGGGGGCTCTTCTGGGTGTAAGCCAGCAAAATATCATGGCACCCACCTGTGCCCCCCCACCACTGCCTGTGCCCACGAGCTCAGAATTCCAGAAACAAATCATATCATTAAAAATAGTAATTTTATGGAGCACCTATCTAGGAAAGTCAGGCTCTTCACAATAGTTGATGTTCAATGATTTATTTTAAAATAATTTAATATTCACAATGAAACTAAGCTCACGTTTTTCTGTTTTTTTGTTTTGTTTTGTTTTTTTGTTTTTTGTTGTGTGTGTGTGTGTGTGTGTGTTTTGACAGAGTTAGACAGTGAGAAAGAGAGGCAGAGAAAAAGGTCTTCCTTCCGTTGGTTCACCCCCCAAATGGCCGCTACGGCCGGAGCTATGCCGATCCAAAGCCAGGAGCCCAGTGCTTCCTCCTGGTCTCCCATGCAGGTACAGGGCCCAAGTACTTGGGCCATCCTCCACTGCTCTCCCGGGCCACAGCAGAGAGCTGGACTGGAAGAGGAGCAACCGGGACAGAACCGGCGCCCCAACCAGGACTAGAACCTGGGGTGCCAGTGCCACAGGCGGAGGATTAGCCTAGTGAGCCTCGGTGTCGGCTTTTTTTTTTTTTTAACTATTTCCTTTTTACAGTAAAGGAAACTGACACTTAGAGAAATGAGGTGAGGTGGCCAAGGTCATACAACTAAGAAAGATGGAGCAGGATTCAAATCCAGGTTCTCTGATGCCAGAACCAGGCCTTATCCCAGGATGCCCTGGGCCCTGTTGCTGCTGGAAGGCAGTGGCCAAGGAACACAACACCCTACCAGCCCCCTGTGGCTGGGCCAGACTCTCAAAAATGCAAACCTTGCCAGCCAGGCACCAGTGCAAATGCACACACAGCCTGAAGTAGATCAACCCTGACAGAAGTAACCCAGGAGGCCACGTAGCCGCGGAATGTGCCCAGCCCGATAAGAAGGCAAATGCCCGGCACCTTGTGGGGCCGGGACACAGATCAGGTTTCACTGCTTGGTGGTGGCAATGCAGGGCTCTATGTAGTCTTCGCCTGCCAGGACTGGCTGGCACTGATGTCCACAGCCTGCCGGGATGCCGGTCCCCACAGTCTACCCCGAGGGGGCCTTCTCTTGTGTCATGCAGCTCCACCGTGGGGCACAGTTCTCCAGCTGTAGAAGATAGCCAACCAAGAACAGAGCTCGCCCTTTACCACGCCCTTCTCTCTAGGTCACCTCACGCCTGCCCTCCATGGTACAGGGTCAAATGCAAACTCTATCAGTTCTGTCTGATCGACCTTGGATGACTTTATTTCATCTCTCTGAGACCTTAATGACCTTTTGTTTAAAAAAAAAAGGGAGGGGGTGTAAAAATGTCCACCTCCCAGAGTTCTCCCCAGGGCTCTGTTAAGGATTAAGGGGCCCAGTCTCCTGAAGCTTGGCGCATTGTAATATACTAATGAAATTCCTTGTACCTCTTAGCTTTAGAGTCACCTCCCTTCTCTGCATTTCAGTTCCTCTTATCACCTGCCTCATTCAACTTAGCATTTGATCAAGCACCAGCTTGGACCTACTTAGCTCAGCATTTTCTATTCCTGTGTAAGTCTTGTTTGTCCCAGAGCTCCTTAGAGCCAAGAATCAAGGCTAGTCTTCCTCTTGCCTCCACCTGGACCACCTGGCACAGTTTGGAGCGACCGTATGACCCCTAAGTCGCTGGTGGGTTGGAACTCCTCCATGTGCTGGTAAGATTACTAAACATTCTCTGATTTATTAAGTGTTATGTGTTGCACTGTGTGATTTACATAACTGTGTTTTTCATCCTGGCAAAATGAAGCAGTGCTGTTCTATCTACGTCACAGGTAGTCAAGTCTTAGGGTGGTTAAAGGAAGTGCCCATTCTCACAAGGACAGGAAGTGGGGAAAGTTAGGCTGTGAATCCACACATGTCCCAACTCTAACAATCAGACTCTTAAACCATGATCTTGATCCCACTTACTTAGTCAAGGCCCGTGTACCTGTTGGAATAAAGCATCTCACAAAAAGCCCACAAGGAGCTATAGGAAAAGGAAATATGCAGAAGGAAGCATCAGAACATATCTGGGGACGGGGCAGAGTTGGCCTTCATCTTCCTCTCGGACCAACCCAACCATCACCCCAGCTTCAGCCCTACTCATTCCTGCTAAACACACATGGAAAAAAAAGTCATAATCAAAAGTAGCAAAAATAATGTTTCTTCTTTTTAGAACTGTTTCCTTAAAATGTTTTCTTTTCCAACATCACAGCCTAAAAGGCCCACCAGATGGAAGAGACCCAAACAATTTATAAGGCAAAAAATAATCTTGCTTTTGAGTTATCAGCTTTGTTAAGAACTACCAAGAAAATGCTGGCTTCAGAATGTTAATTCCACCTGTCTGTTATCCTAAAATTAAAATCATTTGCATATTTGCTAGAGGGCTTTGAAATTCAGAAATCCATGTACTATAACTTGAAAGCCAAAAAAAATCAATCAAAGCAAGCCAAGACTTGTTCCCAGGAGCTAGAACTGAAATTTACAAGCAGCTCTGGGTACTTTCCTGCAGGGAGACTGTGGCTGCCGTCTGGGTGCAGCTGAGTCTGGTCTCTCCTCTCAATGCAACTGGAAGAGGAGGCTCACCTGCCTGCGTCAGTCACTCCACACCTTAGTGTCAAGAATGGGACTACCCCCCAACCCCCGGGTGCTTTGCACCCTCCTTGATACTTCTAAACTCAAGCAGGCAAAGCAGACGGTCAGAGAAAGTGGATCAATGTCTTAATCAGACAAGGAGTGACTCCAAGTTCTGTGCCAAGGCTTTGACTTATGTGAGCACTTTTCACTGAACAAGCTCAGAGTCAGTTATTACTATCCCCATTTTACAGATGAAGGAATTGAGGCCGAGAGAGGTAAAGCAACTGACCAGTGTCCTAAGGTTAATAAATGGAGTTGGGACTTGAGCCCATATTTGCTGGCCCTGAGTTCCGTTCATTACACTTGGCTGCTTCCTCTCACAAGCCATCAGAGGCCAGCTCAAGCCGCATGCAGGCTTTAGCAAGAACACTGCTCATACCACAGCCTGGTGGCTCAATCACTTCATCTCAGGTCTGAGGTCAGATGAATGATAACGAGGGCAGAGGATCAGTGAGGTGGCCTCAGAGATCATCGTCTGATTGGTTCCAAGTCCTGAGATGGTGCTTGTTATCCAGCAGTAGAGACAGCCTTGGTCCTTGGCCCTTTGCCAAGGCCATGGTGCAGGGGCAAAGGGCACACTCATAAAGTTCCTGAAGCACCTGCACCTGGCTCCTTGCTGGCTGCACGAGCCTGGGCTTTCAGGTTAGCCCTGGTCCTTGTGATCGCTCGCTGAGCTTGTTTGGGTCTTGACCCCCATCTGGTCTACAGACAACACAGAGGAATGCAGGTGACCAGCCTGGGCCCCCTGCTGTCGCCAGCCCGTCCCCATCAAAAACACAGGGGCAGCAGGTGCTCCCTTTGCTGGACATGCCTTCCTCAGTGGTGCTGCAGGAGCCCAGCTTGTCACAGTAACCAGGACTCTCCGTAACCAAGTGCCTCAGTTTTAACACAGAAGAGAGCAGGGAGAAGGGAAGCAACAGGTGCTGAGCGCCTATTCTTCGCCAGTTACTGTGCACATGATCTATCTCTTCTGACCCTTCCCAAGAGCTCAGCGAAGGTAGCAGGCATGATAATAGTAGCCATGCTTTAAAATAGCCATATCCTGTGGCTAGGTTCAAGTTGTGGCTTTTTTTTTTTTACTGTTATCCACTCTTGGATAAATCACTTCACCACTCTGTGCCTCAGTTTCTACACTCACCATCTCTGCTAGTCTGCACCCTACAGATCTTAGACCCATCAGCTCCATAATCTCACAATCCAATAGTTTAAAATCTTAAAAATCTTAAAATCAAATCATAATCAATCTCTCTTTCTCTCTCCCTCTCTCTCATTTATACATCTCATTAGTTTTGTTTCTCAAGATAACTCCAATACAGATAATTGCAATACCTCAGGGGTTGCTGTGAGAAATAATGAGTTAAGATGTGTAAAATCATCGCATAGTGCATGGCTCCTGGTAAGAGATCACATCGTGTCTGTTCACAAGGTACAGATGAGAACTGACGCTCAAACCACCCACCCAATGGCTGAATCCAGGACCATCTGACTCTGAGTGGGTTGGGGTGGGGGGTGAATTTCTAAGGCACAGAGGAGAGAATAACAGAAATTCATGGGTAAAAAACATAAGGTGCCTCAATTCAGTGCTATGTTCCAATGTGTTAGGGCCAAGGGCAACTGGGCTTTGATTGAGCCCAATAGGTAGATGAGTATTGCCCTCAGCTTTAGGGAGGAAAGTTTGGGGACCAGTTAGGATGACTGACTTGTCCTGGATTTCCCAAGACTTTCCCTATTTTAGCACTCATAGTCCCACATCCCAGGAATACCCTTAGTCCCAGGCTACCTAGGACAGTGGGTCACCATAGGAATAGCACTCCTGATTTTGAAAAGAAACTCAAAAATTCAGGATTCTTTACACTACCTGAGCCCTTCAGACTTGATAGCTCTGCTTTAGGACTTCTTGCAGACTCCACTTCCTGTAGAGAGAACATTTGTCATTTCACCAAGGAAGCACCAAGCCTCCTCTGTTAACCCTGCTTAGCTCCCTTCAATCTCATTGGCTGTGAGCAGAGAACTTCCCATCCCCTGCTTTTAGCTGGCAAGTCTCCCATTCAGCAAATGAGGACAGTCAGGGCCAGGGAGCCTTGCCCAGCTGCTTAACCCAGGTCTCTAGGCTCTGCATCCTGCGTTGCATCAACCACATCCTGGCCAAGGACGTCGTCCATGTTGATTTTGGAGAGGGTAGCTCAGGCACGAGCACCCCCACCCCTACCTCAAAGAAATGGTTTTCCTTTAAGAAGGGTGATGTGCCAAGGGCTGCTGGGCATGGCTGTCAACTAGGCCCTGGGGTCTGCAGGTTCCCACAAAGAGCCTCTGTGCAAAGACCCGCCTGCCTGCTCACTGGCTCCCCCTTGCTCACGCTCTGGGGAAATGAAGGTTTCCAAGAGGCACTTAAGGTAGTGTTCTCATCTGCGCGTCTCCACTGCCTGGGGAGCCCTGACTGTCCCCTCTCAGCACAGGAGGACTAGGCGAATGAATGGCGCAGAAAGTGGAAGGGGTGACAATGGGGGCACCAACACAGGGAGAACCACAGCCTGAAGAACTTCTGCTTTGAGTTTCAGCAGCTGAGAATCTCAAAGAAGAGGGACTGGGCCTAGGGCCATTCTTTGGCACCATGGAGTAAGGCATCAGGAGGGGTGGGGAGGGAGAGACTGTGGTTTTAAGAAGCTTGTAAAGATTCAAGAGCCAGGAGTTTCGGTCCCAATTTGCCATGCAAATGTGACATGGCATGGACAAGGATCATTGTGACGGTTTCAGGAAGTGGGTCTAGAAGGCAGGAGCCTCACTGCTTCCCTTAAGCCAAGAATGTCCAACAGAGCACCATCTACCAAGCCTAAGGGAAGGTCCCTTCTCAGGATAGCTGGCCTGGCCTGGGCTTGGGGCCACTTAATGCCATCATGATTATATTAACTCAGTTTCCAATGAGAGTCTTGGCTGCTACCGGCTTCCAGGCCACCCTCAGTCCTATAACCAGAGAAGTCTTCCCAGTACCTGTTGCTTGCCCCCATGCTCAGAGCCCATGGGCTGTTTCTGGATCTGTATATCAGTCTGTTAACCATCCCAACAAAACTTCCTGAGCCAATGAGACACTAGGACATTTGCCCAAGGTGGTACTGCTAGTGGACTGAATCCAGACTTGCCTCCGGGGACCAACATCTACTTCTATTTATTGTGAGCATTGATTTAGATCATAACAAAACAGTGCACATAAAATGACTGATTAGGGCTGGACACTTTCAGTGTTCCATAAGCATTGGCTCTTCTTAGAGATAATGTTAGCACCCAGTTTTTACAAAGGACTGAGATTTACGGAGCTTCCACTATTTTCTCAAGGCTACTTATACCAAGCCAAAGTCAGGGCCAAGATTACTATGTCATGTTTAGAGCAGGAGAATAAAACTCACCAAGTGAATTCATGACTCCTTTACTGGTATTATCTTCATGGCCTAAAACCCTGCATATTTGTCACACGGAAAGTGTGAGGAGTTAGGGTTAAAAGTTAGGAATTTCAAAGGTACAAACATGAAAAGCATTTTTGTAGGTTTATAATTTTTATTAAAAGGTAATGACTGCCCATGCCATGTGGTGTTCTGTGTCTCCTAGGCTGGAGTGGAGAGAATAAAGGTCAAGGTCATGATTTAAGGCTTGTAGCTCTGCTCTAAAATCAGTGCCCTCATCTAGCCTTCTCTCCAGGGGGATGGCAACGTATGGGCTCTTGTCACTAAAGATTTTCCAGGAAATACAGCCTGAGCCTCTGTCATCCTTGTTCCTTCCCACATAGCTAATGAGAGCTGCTATTGAGTGTTTCATGTGTACATGGCTGTAAACCATGGGCTATTCATGTAGTATCTCAATTAACCCTCACAGCAGCCTTCAGTTAGTGAGAATGCAATCTCTATTTTGTGGGTGTGAACCCTGAGGCCCAAAGAGGCCGTCACCTACCCATTTGGAAGGCTGAATCCTCAGCTCACACAGCTGGCTACCTGCTGCCTTGGTGCACCCTCTTGCAAGGTCAGCCCACTTCCTCTGCACTGTCCTCTCTGGAGAGACGGTGCTTTATCCTAACATGTGTGCAGCCCTGTTTCAAAAGGTATTGATTTATGCAGCCACTTTGGAGGATCATTTGTCAGCATCTATTAAAATGTTAAGTTTGCATACTCTGTCACAAGCAAGTCCACTTCCTCTGTGCTAGAAAAAACATACAAGGACACATGAAGATCTGTCCAAGGATGTTCACTGAAACATTCAGAGTAGACTTTTGAAAACAACGTGAATGTCCACCAATTGGGAATGGCCAGAAACAAACAGAAAACGAACTGTGGTAAATACCTGGTACATGAAATTCTGGGCATTAGTGAAGAATCAATGAATCCACTTATGCTCACATGGAAATACCGGCAAGACCTATTGTGATGTCAAAGAAGTTTCGGAGTAGAGTTTACAAGTATGACTAAACATCTTACAGAAAGAACAGTGAGAGATGCTGAGGTGTGCGTGTTTTTTTTTTTTTTTTTTGTCTTTTAAGTTTATTTATTTGAAAGGCATAGTGACAGAAGAAGAGAGGGAGGGAGGGAGAGAGACAGAGAGAGAGAGAGAAGAAACCAAGAGAACTTTCCATCTGCTGGTTCATTTCTCAAATGCCTTCAATAGCCAGGGTTGGGCCAGGAGCCCAGAGTTCAGGGTCTTCCACATGGGTGGCAGGGGCCCAAGCAGTTGAGCCATCATCTGCTGCCTACCAGGCTTGTTAGCAGGAAGTTGGATCAGAAATGAAGGAGCCAGGACTCTGATATGGGATGATGACATCCAAGGCAGTGGCTTAGCCTGCTGCATCATGATGCCCACCCCAATGCTGACATTTTCTATGCACACATATACGTGTACAGAAACATTTAGAGACAGCTCTGAAGTGATATAAGCCAAACTGAAAACTGTAACTACCCACTGAATAGGAACAGGTGGTAGGAAATAGGGATCAAAGGGGAATTCTGCCTTATCTGAATAATTCTAACTTTTTCATAATAATGTATTCATGCGTTACTTGTGTAACAGTGGTGGATGTAAAATAAAGTTGTTTTAATTTGTTCTGTTATAGAAATGGTAGCCTGTGGTGGTTAAGGATACAGCATGGACCCACTCAGTCCTTGGCTTCCGTGTCAGCTTGACTGCTCAAGAGATATGTGATCTCATCCATAAAGTTAATTTGATAACACCTTAGAAGATATAGTGAGCAGTTAAATGAGTTAATGGATAAAGCACTTGACCCTGTGCCAAGAGCATAACAAATGATCAATAGTCACTGTTAGTTCATACTGGTCCTACAGCCCAGTGACAGACTGCACTCGGGCTGGTGGGCTGTGGTGCTGGCACTGATCTGCTGGGGAGTGCCAAACACCCCATCATGACTCCAGGGATGCTATCAGGGGGTTATGGAGAGCTCATGCCCCTGCCACTCTACACAGGTATGCTGCCACCAGCACCGCCACCACGGGAGAACTGATGGCAGACCCAAGAGGAAAGTCGAGCAGGAAGCAAACATGATAGCGCTTCTGTGCTGGGACCAGAGGATGCCTGTGGATCAAGGGCCAGGAAGCCAGCACTCAGCCAGGACTTTCCAACATCCCATCCCCACACACAGGCACCCAGGAACAAGTGTCTTAGCTCTGGGAGCAAGGAGTCACCCCCCAAGGAGACCAAATCCCTTCCCTTGGACATAGAGGGGGAAAACACAGGAACTTAAAGAGCATATGTCGGCCGCAGTGGCTCAATAGGCTAATCCTCCGCCTACGGCGCCGGCACCCCAGGTTCTAGTCCCCATCGGGGCGCCAGATTCTGTCCCGGTTGCCCCTCTTCCAGGCCAGCTCTCTGCTGTGGCCAGGGAGTGCAGTGGAGGATGGCCCAGGTGCTTGGGCCCTGCACCCCATGGGAGACCAGGAGAAGCACCTGGCTCCTGCCTTCGCATCAGCGCGGTGCGCTGGCTGCAGCACCAGCCGCGGCAGCCATTGGGGGGTGAACCAACGGCAAAGGAAGACCTTTCTGTCTGTCTGTCTCTCTCACTGTCCACTCTGCCTGTCAAAAGCACATGTCTTCCTTCTCCTAAGGCTCTCCCTTAATTGATCCCACCAAGCACTGACTTTGAAGAGAGGGCAGGTGGAGCATTAGAGACAATTAGAAGGGACCTAGGAAGGTCCAGTTGGGACACAGGAACCCGTTCATAGAGAATAAGGGCTGCAGCCCCTAGCCCTGACCCTCCCAGCCCAGTGCACACCCACAACCCCAGTATGGCTGCTAAACAGGTGCCTGGGCAGCACCGTGCACACAGAGCAGTCACCTGAATCCCTGTGATGGACTCGGGGTCGAATAGCTATGTAATCTCTGGGGACTAATACTTTCCTGGCGCTCAGCCACGCAGGCACAGGTCCTGAGTGCTGCCGTTACAGAGCCGAATCCCGATTAAATATTGACTATAGCTCTACCTGCCTTATCTTGATTCAGTGAAACCCCAGTCCCTGAGGAGCTGTGTGGGGTGGAATCCACCTGGCTCCCACCCCCGCCTCTCCCACCCCCGCCTCACACACCAGAGCAGCAGAAGCCCTCCTGACCATCTAAGAAGGGACACTTCTCTGAGTCCCGGAAAACCCAAACCCACACTCCTTCCTCGGCAAGCATGTTCTGAATTGTTAGACCCTAAAATAAAAGTCTCCTTGCGTGGTCTGGGCTTTAGGGGCGACTGGCAGGAGTGTCACCTGTAGAACTTAATAAATCACTCATTAACTTCCTACCAGCAGAGTAACTTGTAGGTGGAGGATTGGGGACTAGGAGGGGCAGAGAGCTGGAGCTAGTCGTCAGAGCTCCCTGGTGTCCAGGGGGGCCTACCTGGGCCTGAGGGTGCCCAAGAATCCCAGATCTCAAAGACAAGATCAGCCGGAAGTGGTCCCAGCTTGCCCTTTCTGACCTCCCAATGCCATCCATAGGAGGCATCTACAGGAAGAGGACCCTGGCCTCTCCCTGGGCTCTGATCGAGACCCCTAGCCTGGGCCCAGCACACAACAGGTTAAGTCATCGCCTGCAATATTGGCATCCCTATTGGAGAGCTGACTCAAATCCCAGCTGCTCCGCTCCTGATCCAGCTCTGTACTAATGTGCTTGGGAAGTCAGTGTAGGATGGCCCAAGTGCTTGGATGCTTGGATGGATTTTTAGGCTCCTGGCTTTGGTCTGATCCAGCTTAACCATTGTGGCCATTTGGGGAGTGAACCAGTAGATAGAAAATCTCTGTCTCTGCTTCTTCCTCTCTGTCACTGTGCCTTTCCAATAAATAAATAACATCTTTAAAAAAAAAACAAAAATAAGACCCCTGGCCTCCCCTCTGAGAAAGGATAGGATGGGGCATGATTTCTCCTTGGAGGCCAAGAGGGGGTGACCCCATGTCCTAGGCTGCCTTGTTGACAGAGGCCCATGTCTTCCCCACAAAGGTTTCCACCTGCAGGGATAGCTGCAGACATGGAGGGCAGATATTCAGAGGGGTGGTGGGCTCTGGCCCTGATGACTCCCTCAGGTGGAGGCCCTGCTCTGCTGTGTGGCCAGAGGACTCTGCTCTCCCAGGCTGAGACGTGAAGCCCATCAGAGCCTTCATTCAAGGTTACCCCTCGCTCCCTTCTGCCCCACAACAGAGAGCAGATTTAAAGCACTGGAGATTCCCATGCAGATGGGGCCCCTGATAACCCCCTGATGGAGTTCCAGAACTCACAGAGGGACCCACATCTCTCTCAAACACTAGGGATGGTCTTCTGTCCAGGAAAAACCAAGTTGCATGGGATGCCCCAGGATTCCAAAAGGAACCCCTAAGAAAACAAGTTTTCTTCCTTCTCATCATCATCACAGCCAACAATCATGCGAGACACCAGACCCTAAGCCGGATGCTTGGCATCCACATTATCTCACTTAATCTTCATGGCAAGCATTTGAAGACCCATTTTACAGATGGAGAAACTCAGGAAGAGCAGCACCAAGCAATTTGCCCCTAGTCACGTGGTTATTAAGTGAAAGAACCAGGATTTTAAACTAGATCTCTCTAACCTCATAGGTCATGGTCATAGCTGGTCACGGCCCCGAGAGCTGCACTGCCAAGGCCACCACAGGACAAAATGCATTCCTATCTGTTAAGTGATTCCATAATGCCCAGTACATAGTAAGCGCTGGACAAGTGTTTGTTAAATAGTAAAAAGTTGTGGCCAACCCACCCATGTGGCTATGCTGAAACCTACAAAAAGTGAGTGAAGACAGCAAGACTGAAGACACGCTCAGCCCTTTGTGCCTCCATTCAACTCCTCACCTGTCTCCTAACCCCATCTCATAGAAGGCGAGAGTCACTCTAGCATCATTCCCATCCCAGATGTAGGAAGTTCAGTCTGGACTTTTGTGTCCCTGGAGTCAAAAGGGGAAAGGGTGACTTCCTACAAGGGCACCTGGCAATGCCCCAACCAGCCTCCAAAGCCTCAGAGCTCCACACAGCTGGGGCTGGTTTGCACTGAGGTGCAGGGGACAGCATCATCCGGGAATAAGTCTGAATTATGCAAATCACCTGGTCCAGGATTCTTCAGAAATCACCAAAGGAAGTTGCTTAACTGATGAACCCAGCTGTAGAGCAGAAGTAGACAGCGCTGGCCTATGCAAAGTATTTTCCAGGATGAGACAGCCTGATGAGCTCAGCACTGGTGGGAGAGCCACGCTGTTCATTTCATCCAGGGGATTTGTCCTTGCCCCACAAGAAGTCTTTCACTTCTGCCCACACTTATGAAAGGGAGTGAGATTCCCCCTGGGAACCCTTGAGATTCACTTAAGAGGAAAGGATTTCTCCCATCAGCCTCGGGTGCTCTGAGTCATTTACTCTGACTAGCCTGATGATCAGGGCTTCTCAGACAGGGTGGGGTTGCACTGGGCATTGGAGGTAAGTCAACAAGAAGAGAAAGGGCACATCAGAGACGTGGAGATGAGAAGGTCCACAGTTTATGTTAGGAAAAGCATATGGCTGAAGTGAAGAGTACAGGCTTGCGATAAATGGCAAATGAAGGCAAGATGTATATTACTGTAACAGGGGGCTGGAGCAGCAGGTTAAGCCACCGTCTGCAACACTGGCATCCCATGTAAGCACCAGTTGAGTCCTGGCTGCTCCATTTCCGCTCCAGAGAATGGAAGCTCTCTATGTCTCTCCTCCCCGCCTCCTCTCTCCCTCTAACTTTGGCTTTCAAATACATAAATAAATAAATATTTTTTAAAAAATGGTAACAAAGCTAGGAATATTTAATGAGACCAAAAATTCACATCTGCAAATTATAAAACTCACCACTTAAACAACAACAAAAACTACAACTGAAATCTAGACAGTTTCCTTAACAGTGGGCAGTGGAGATTTAAAAGCAAGAGATGAGGTCAGTACACATACAAACTCATAAGTGCATTTGCATAGCTAAGCTCCTGGGCCTAGCTGGGGCAGACAAGCCCCAGGAGGACCAACAGCTTGGCCACCTGGAACTCAGGCTGCCAGGGGAGTCGCAAGGAAGGGCTCCTGCAGGGAAACTTGGCTTCCCCATCCAAATGGCAGCTTAAGACATCAGCTTCTCTTGTGGTTTCCATGAAAAGGAGCCACTGAATCTTAGGGTAGGTGGTCAGCCAGAAATTTCCTATCCATCCGTCTGCCTCCAGGCCAAACTGCACCACATACAATGCATCAAAGACAAACAGCTGAGTTCATCAAACCTGTGTTGTGACAGTGATGTGCACAGCCCAAGGGATCTTGCTGACTGCATTCACTCCAGTAATCCTGGTAACACCTCACCACCTTTGCAACCAAAAGCTTTTCCTTGTCAGCCAATGTTGAGCACTGGAGTGGGACTGTGAGGACCTATATCTTCAGATAACAGAAACTGCACCATCTTCTCCACATATACTCCCTCTGTTTGTCCTTACCTAGCATGGGACATGCCACCGCAGATCCTTCCAAGTCTCCTTCCACTTATTCTACGAAGAAAAGCATAGCATAATGGCCTGGACTCAGGTGCTGATGTAAGACAGAAACGAGGCTCTGGTGCTACCACCCACTGCAACCTTGAGAGCCATCTTACTACCATGCACTCACTTTCACCTCTGTAGAATGAAAATAGCAACATCATTTAGTTGTAAGATTGCTGTGATGATCAAAGGAGAGCAGAGAAGCCAAACTCTTCGTAAGTTCAAACAACTTCATAATATGAAATACTATGAGTTCCATTTATGAAAGTAATATCAATGCTACTGAGCAAGCAGTAAGCATTAGGAGGCTAAAGTGCATGTATGAATATCACATAAATTAGACTTCAAAACAAGCAGAAGGACCAGAGACAAACAATCTTTTATAATGATAAAAGAGTCAATTAATAAGGAATGTATAAAAACCTTAATTATGTATATATACCTGATAACAGAGATTTAAATGAATCAGAAGTTTACAGGGGGCAAGCATTTGCCCTGGCAGTTAAGGTGCTTCTTGGAATGTTCACATCCCATATTAGAGTGCTTCCGTTCAACTAACTCCCAACTCTGCTTACAGTTACAGCTGCCCGCTAATGTGTGCCCTGGGAGGCAGCAGGTGATGGCTGATATAGTTGGGTCCCTGCCACCCACATGGGAGACCTGGACTGAGTTCCTGGCTTCCAGTTTCACCCTGGCCCAGCCCTAGCTATTGGGGGCCCATGGGAACAGAAACAGCAGATGTGAACCCTCTCTTTCTATCTCTGTCTCTCTAATAAATCAACATTTTTAAAGTCAACAAAATTACCTGAAGGAATCAGCTCACAACCATGTTAGAGATATTAACAAACCTCTCTCTGCAGTTGACAGAATGACTAGACAAAATCATCAGTAAAACAGAGAAAACCGAACAACACTATTATTAACTGTTAACTATTAACTGAATTAATGTTTAAAGAACACCACACCAAACAATTAGAGATTCACTTTTTCTTCCTATGGTATATTCAAGAAAGTCTAAATACTGGTCTGAAAAAACTCATCATAGTTGAAAAGACTGAAATTTTACAGAGTATGTTCTTTCAAAGTGAAATTAAATTGCAAATCAGAAAAATTACAATATATAGAAAACTTCCAAACTATCTGGATGTTAAATAAAGTAATATCTAAATAACCCATGAGCCAAATAGGAAAGCACATAGGAAATTGGAAAATATATTTTTAAAGATTTATTGGGGCTGGCACTTTGGCATAGTGGGTAAAGCCACCACCTGCAGTGCCAGCAACCCATATGGGCACCGATTCAAGTCTCGGCTGCTCTACTTCTGATCCAGCTCTCTGCTATGGCCTGGAAAATCAGTGGAAGATGGCCCAAGTCCTGGGGCCCCTGCACCCATGTGGGAGACCCGGAAGAAGCTCCTGGCTCCTGGCTTCAGATTGGCACAGCTCCGGCCATTGTGGCCATCCAGGGAGTGAATCAGTGGGTGGAAGACCTCTCTCTCTCTCTCTCTCTGCCTCTGCCTCTCTGTTACAGAGAGAGAGGGAGAGAGACAGAGAAAGATCTTCAATCTGCTGGTTCACTCCCCAGATGGCTGAAACTGCCAGCACTGGGCCAGGCTGAAGCCAGGAATCAGGAGCTTCATCCAGGTCTCCCACATGGGTGACAGGGACTGAGGCACTTGGGCCACTGCTTTTCCTAGGTCATTATCGGAGAACTGGATAGGAAGCAGAATAACTGGGACATGAACTGGTGCACATATGGGATGCTGGTGCTGCAGGCAGTGGCTTTACCCACTATACCACAATGCCAGTCCTAAAATTGGAAAATATTTCTAATTTAAAAATGAAAATTCAATATATCAAAATTCATGTTATAAGTATTAAAGGAAAATGCATAGATTTAAATATTTATACTAGAGAGCTAAAAAGGCATCAAAAGAAAATAATACTGACCTTCAAAAAGTACAAGGAAAATATATATTATGAAAAATTATGCAAGGATTTCAAGTTTATTCACACCAGAATAAGCCTTTTTTTTTTTTTTTTGAGAAACAAACAGAAACAGACAGACAAGAGCTCCCACTTGCTGGTTCACTTCCTCAAATGCCCACAACAGCCAGAGTTGGACCAGAATGAAGTTGGTAAGCAGAAAATCTAGGGCTCCTACATGGGTGGCAGGGACCCACCTACTTGAGCCATTACCTGGGACCTTCATGGTATCCATCAGCAGGAAACCAGAAGTGGAAACAGAGTCAGTCTCAAAACCAGATATTCCAATATGGGATGCAAGCATCCCAACCAGCATCTTAACTATTAGGCCAAGTGTCCACCACTAACATAAGCTTTTCTTTTAATAACATTTTTTCCACAAACACTCTGAAGTATCCTTAGATCTTTCAAATATAGATCAATAATTCTCAACTAGAAGTGATTTTGTTTCCCAAGGGACATTAAGCAATGTTTAAAGACATTTTGTTTCCACAGCTGGCATTTAATGAATAGGGATCAAGGTTGATGCTAAACATCCTACAATACTTAGGATAGCTCCCCATACCAAAGAATTATTCCCCCCACCAAAAAAGCAAATATGCCAATGTTAAGAAGCCCTGATCCAGTGAAAGAAGAGCATAGAAAAACCAAATTAAGTAGAAGAAAAGTAATACGGTGTAAAATCAAGAGAACACAAAATTGATAAACAATAAACAATATTCAAAAAGACTGTATTTACAAAGCCCAGATTGGTTCTTCAAAGGGATCAAGAAAGATAAATGCTAATAATAATAATAAATAATAACAATAATAAATCCTAGCTGCATAAGTTGAGGGAGAAACAAAATGAGAGAACTAAAGTTATCCGTAGCAGAACTGAAAGACAGATTCAGATGTCAAAATAACAATACCATATTATGGCCGGCGCCGCGGCTCACTAGGCTAATCCTCCGCCTTGCGGCACCGGCACACCGGGTTCTAGTCCCGGTCGGGGCGCCGGATTCTGTCCCGGTTGCCCCTCTTCCAGGCCAGCCCTCTGCTGTGGCCAGGGAGTGCAGTGGAGGATGGCCCAAGTGCTTGGGCCCTGCACCCCATGGGAGACCAGGAAAAGCACCTGGCTCCTGGCTCCTGCCATCGGATCAGCGAGGTGCGCCGGCCGCGGCAGCCATTGGAGGGTGAACCAACGGCAAAGGAAGACCTTTCTGTCTGTCTCTCTCTCTCTCACTGTCCACTCTGCCTGTCAAAAAAAAAAAAAAAAATCCATATTATGAACAACTCCAGGCTAGGAAATTGGGCAAATTAGAGGAAGCAAGGAAGTCCTTGAAAAATACAACTTACCAAAACTGATGCAAGCTTAAATTTAACATCCAAATAGTCATTTACTTACTTAAAAAATTGAACTTGGGGCAGGTGATTTGTGCAGTGTTAGCTCACTGCTTAGGACATACACACCCCATATCAGATAGCCTGGTTCAAGTTCTGGCTCCTCTACTTTTGATCCAGATGGTGGCCAAGTATATGGGCCCCTACAACCCATATGGGAACCCTGGATGGAGTTTCAGAGTCCTGGCTTCAGCTTGGCCCACCAATATCTGTTATGGACATTTAGGGAATGAACCGCAGGTGGAAAATTTCTCTCTCAAATAAAATGAAAACAAACAAACATCCAAGAGTAGGGTGGGAAGTATCACTATATTCCTAAATCTGTATATTTGAAATGTATGAAATTTGTATACCTTAAGTAAATTTTTTTTAACAAAATAACTTTTTAAAATTTGAATTTGTCATCAAAACATTTCCCACACACACAAAAAAAAGAAAATGCCAAGACCCAGATAATATCAATTATATCAAAAATTTCAGGGAAAAAGGAACACCAGTGTTATACAAACTATTACAGAAAACAGAGACAGAATACCTCCAAATTCATGTTATGAGGTTGTCATAAGGTAATACCAAAATCCAACAAAGACATTATGAAAACTAAAATAACAGTCCAATAGTGCTTATGAACATATGTGAAAATTTTACCAGAAAAATAATACATTATTGCCAAGTGAGATTTATTCCAGGAATTCAAGAGTAATTTAACTTTCCAAAAAAGAAAAATCCATCAATGTAGTTTACTATGTTAACAAAATGGAGAAAAACTGCATGATCACCTTAATGAATAAAAAAAAATCCTGACAAATTCAACATGATTTATTATTTGTTTTTAAATCCAGCTAACTGTAAATAAAAGGGGGCTTTCTCCAGCTAATGAAGAACATACATAGGAAGTGTACAACTAGCATTACACACGAGGGTGAAGTACCAAATGCTTTCTCCCCAAGGCTGGGAACAGGCAAGGACTGTGTCACCACTACTGTTCAGTATTTTACTGGGGGTCCCAGGAAATGCAATACAACAATGAATAGAAACAAAATGAATATAGATTGCAAAGAAATGAAGAAGTGAGATTTCTGCTCAGATATGAAGGTTTAGATATAAAATCCTAGGAACTGATTCCCTGCCCCTCCCAAAAAAAAGCTACTAGAACTAACAAGTCATATGAAAACATTGTAGAAAAACTAATTATATTTAAATATACTAGTAGTAATTAGAAACTGAAATTTTTTAAAATGTCTAGCTCAAAAATTGTGTTTTTTTAGTGATTTATTTATTTATTTGAAAGGCACAGTTAGAGAGAGACAAGGAGAGATAGAGAGTGACAGAGATCTTGTTCTGCTGGTTTACTCTCCTAATGGCTACAACAGCCAGGGCTGAACCAAGCCAAAGCCAGAGGCCTAGAACTCCATCCTGATCTCCCACGTGAGTACAGGGGCCGAAGCATGTCCTTGAATTTATCCACTAAAAACTAGAAAACCTATTAAGAAAAATATTAAGGGGCTAGCGCCATGGCTTACTTGGTTAATCCTCCACCTCCGGCACCAGCATCCCATGTGGGCACCGGGTTCTAGTCCCGGTTGCTCCTCTTCCAGTCCAGCTCTCTGCTGTGGCCTGGGAAGGCAGTGGAGGATGGCCCAGGTGCTTGGGCCCCTGCACCCAGGTGCTTGGGCCCCTGCACCCACATGGGAGACCAGGAGGAAGCACCTGGCTCCTAGCTTCGGATCGGCATAGCTCTGGCCATAGCGGCCATTTGGGGGGTGAACCAACGGAAGGAAGACCTTTCTCTCTGTCTCTCTCACTAACTCTGTCAAAAAAAAAAAGAAAAGAAAAGAAAAGAAAAGAAAAGAAAAGAAAAAAAGAAAAATATTAAAAAGAGAGATAGACATGTTCATTGGTTGGAGGATACTTTTTTTTTTTTTTTTTTTTTTTGGACAGGCAGAGAGGACAGTGACAGAGAGAGAGAGAGAGGTCTTCCTTTTACCGTTGGTTCACCCCTCAATGTCCGCTGCGGCCGGCGCACCACACTGATCCGAAGCCAGGAGCCAGGTGCTTCTCCTGGTCTCCTGTGGGTGCAGGGCCCAAGGACCTGGGCCATCTGGAGGATACATTTTAAAATGCCAATTATCAGGGCCGACACTGTGGTGTAGTGGGTTAAGCTGCCATCTGCATCCCATAGAGACATTGGTTTCTGTCCCAGCTGTCCTACTTCCAATCCAGCTCTCTGCTAATGTGCCTGGGAAGTCACGAGAGGATGGCAAAAGTGGTTGGTCCTCTGCACCCATGTAAGAGACCCAGAAGAAGCTCCTGGTTCCTGGTTCTGGCCTGGCCTAGCCTTGGCTATTGCAGCCATTTGGGGACTGAACCAGCGGATGGAAGATCTCTCTCCCTCTCTCTCTCTCTCTCTCTCTGTAACTCTTTCAAGCAAATAAATGTCATCTAAATCAATATGCGTTTTCTTTATTAAAAAATTAAAAATTATCGGCCGGCGCCGTGGCTCACTAGGCTAATCCTCCGCCTAGCGGCGCCGGCACACCGGGTTCTAGTCCCGGTCGGGGCGCCGGATTCTGTCCCGGTTGCCCCTCTTCCAGGCCAGCTCTCTGCTGTGGCCAGGGAGTGCAGTGGAGGATGACCCAGGTGCTTGGGCCCTGCACCCCATGGGAGACCAGGAAAAGCACCTGGCTCCTGGCTCCTGCCATCGGATCAGCGTGGTACGCCGGCCGCAGCGCGCTGGCCGCGGCGGCCATTGGAGGGTGAACCAACGGCAAAGGAAGACCTTTCTCTCTGTCTCTCTCTCTCACTGTCCACTCTGCCTGTCAAAAAAAAAAAAATTAAAAATTATCTACAGATCGATCTACTGGCTTATTGTAGTCCTCATAATAATCTCATCAGCTTTTTGTTGTTGTTGCAGGAATAAATGAATTCTAAAACTTACATGAAAATGCAAAAGGCCTAACATATTCAAAATCATCTTGAAAAAGGATCAAAGTTGGAAGACTTACCTATTTGATTTTTTTTTTTAGAATTATTTTATTTATTTGACAGAGTTACAGAGAGAGGTCAAACCAGAGAGAGAGAGAGGTCTTCCATTCCGCTGGTTCACTCCCCAAATGACCACAACCGGCAGAGCTGAGCTGATCCGAAGCCAGGAGCCAGGAGCTTCTTCCGGTCTCCCACATGGGTGCAGGGGCCCAAGGACTTGGGCCATCTTCTACTGCTTTCCCAGGCCATAGCAGAGAGCTGGATTGGAAGAAGAGCAGCCAGGACTAGAACTGGCACCCATATGGGATGCCGGCACTGCAGGCTGGGGCTTTAACCCACTGTGCCACAGTGCCAGCCCCCATATTTGATTTTAAAACTTACAGTAAAGATGTAGTCATTAAGACAGGATGGTGAAACACAGGAAGAATAAGTTCTAGCCTTCTGTAGCAGAGTTGGCCCTAGTTTACAACAATCTAGTATATAGTTTACGAACAAACAGAAGACTTCTAAGGACCTGAACAAAAATGGTGGCCAGTGCTGTGGCACAGGGGGTTAAGTTGCTGTCTGCAGCACCTGCATCCCACATGGGTGCCGGCTGCCCCACTTCCCATCCAGATCCCAGCTAATGCACCTGGGAGAGCACTTCTTTTAGTACTTGAGCTCCTGCACACACAAGGGAGATCCCAGTGAAGCTCCTGGCTTCAGCCTGGCCCCTCTCTGGCCACTGCAACCATTTGGGGAGTGAACCAGTAGATGGAAGATCTCTTTTTCTCTGTTTCTCCCTTTCTCTCTGTAACTGTGCCTTTCAAATAAATAAATAAATCTTTTAAAAATAAATAAATAAACATAAATGACAGGGAGAGAACCATTAATTACCCTGAATTGATTAGTAAACATTGTATCCATTTATTGAATGTCACACTTACCCAATAAATGTGGGAGTACTTCAAAACAGTCATTGAAATGCAATGAAAAGCCCTTTTTTCCCCAAATTTCAAATCCATGCAGTTTTTCCATGACATGCATTTTCATAAACTTTGTGAAAATTCTTCATACATATAATGCTTAAGTGTTAATCAAGAATGTTTTTAAATGTCTAAGATGGGGCCGGCGCCGCGGCTCACTAGGCTAATCCTCTGCCTAGCGGCGCCGGCACACCGGGTTCTAGTCCCGGTCGGGGCGCCAGATTCTGTCCCCGTTGCCCCTCTTCCAGGCCAGCCCTCTGCTGTGGCCAGGGAGTGCAGTGGAGGATGGCCCAGGTGCTTGGGCCCTGCACCCCATGGGAGACCAGGAAAAGCACCTGGCTCCTGGCTCCTGCCATCGGATCAGCGTGGTGCGCCGGCCGCAGCGCGCTGGCCGCGGCGGCCATTGGAGGGTGAACCAACGGCAAAGGAAGACCTTTCTCTCTGTCTCTCTCTCTCTCTCACTGTCCACTCTGCCTGTCAAAAAAAAAAAAATTGTCTAAGATGGAATGCTAACCTGATTTAATATCACTCATGATGTGTATATATATATATATCAACTAATTACACTATACCTCATAAAATCATATAAAAGTAAAATAATAATTTTTAAAAGACCATAAGGTGCTGTTACAGATAGACAATTAGATCAATAGATCTGAAAAGAACTTCAGAAACCAAATCACACTTACATAATTTAATTTTCAGCAAAAGCATCAGAGCAATCCAATAAAGGGAAGATTTTTCAATCAAAAAATGTTACAAAATTGATTAGCTCTGTAAGAAAAAAAGAAAAGAAAAGAACTACCAACCATTTAGAAGAAAATAGGATATTACAACTCAGCTGGGCCAGTGGAGGGGGGATGCAAAGACACACAAATAAATACCCATGAAATTATAAATTGTATTACATCAAATTTTGAAACCTCACAAGAGACAACCATTAAAAAGAGGAATATGCAAGCTGCAACCTGGGGAGCAATATTCACAGAACAGATATGATGAAGGAACTATCTTAAGACTAGATAGGGAATTTCTGCAACCCAATGACAAAAAGACCAATTGCCCTATTAAAAGACCATCAAAAGATTTAAACAGACATCTTACAAAGTAAGACTACTGAAGAGAAAACATGGGCATGTATATGACAAAATATTCAATATCTCCAGTCATAAAGGAAATGCAAATTAAAATCAAAATGAGATACATCAAATGCTGTTGATGATATGCAATAAGTAGAAACTTCATTTATTGTTGTTAGGAGTGTAAAATGGGTCCAATATTTTGGAGAAAGTTCTGGCAGCTACCTTAGAAAACTAACATATACTCACTATCGTATATGATATAGCAATTTGATTCCTAATTATTTACACATGAAAAATAAAAAATCATGTACACACACACAAATTTTTGAAGAATGCTCTTAACCACAATATTCACAAGAACCAAGAACTGGAAATAGCCAGGTATTGACCAACAGATAAATGGGTAAGCAAATAATGCTAGATTCATGCAATAAAATACTGCTTAGCAGTAAAAGAGACAAAATACCTATCCACATAACAGTATGAATGAATATAAAATAGTTAAACAAAAGAACACATAATCCATTCATGCTAATTCTACAACAGGCAACATTTATCTATGGTGGAAGAAAAAAGATAGTTGCCTCTAAAGAGGTAGAAGTGAAAACTGATAAGTGGTATGAGGGAATTTGGGGGTTAATAGCATTATTTTGTATTTTAATAGAGATTAGGGTTACACAGGTATATGCATTTTCCAAAACTCATTGAATGATACCCTTAAGATTTGCATGTTTCATTTTGTTTAAATTTGACTTTTCAATAAAACAGAGCCCTAAGCTAATATCAGTTTAATATATGCATCCTAAAATAGTTAGAGGTGAGTGCCCTGATGTCTCCACTGACTTGAAATTCACCTACATATGAAATAGATTAACAGAAAGATACAGGGTAGCTAGATGGAGAGAGAGATGAACTAGAGCTAAATAATTATTGTAAATTACAGATGGTGAAATACAGATATTCACTATATGACTTTTTAAACTCTTCTGCATGTCAACAAATTTTCATAATAAAATGAAGGGTAGAAAAATATGTAGGACTGATGTGAAAAAAAAAAAAAACTCTATGGTAATCTGAGGGCATAACCCTTAGGAACTCAGCCACTGGTAGGTAAGCTGCTCCCAGCTGCTGACCAGCCCACTCATGCCATAAATGGGCTGTCTAACACCCAGGATTCTGCCAAACCCAGGTCCGTGCCCTGAACTTTCCTGGCAAAAAATAAATAAATAGATAAATAAATAAATAAAATACACCATTTCCATAAAGTCTTGTACATTCTAATTTTAATATCTGTGGTTACTAGTACTGCAAGGTTATGATAACCACATTATTTATAAAAGACTCTATAAAAGAGTATGCAAAGCGTACATAAAATACTTTATTTTGGACCTAAAACTGGTGGAAAATGACTACTCTAAAGAGGATGATAAATTATTTTCCAGTCGGAAGATTCTATTTCAACATTAGTAGTAAGAAAACTAATCTATATTTAAATTTCACTTATGAAGTGTTCTTAACTGACCTGAGAGGTATTTTTAAATTTTAAAAGTATAGGATGCAAGACTTCCTAACTTTCTACCTAGAAGGAGCTAACGTTCATGGGAGACTTAGAATATGTCAGACATTACAGTGGAATGTAATTCCCAAAGCTCTGGAAACCTTTGTTAGAGAATTCACAAAGAATTATGCTATTTCTTTGTAGTAAGATGGTTTGCAGATTTTATTTTAAAAGAGGGAATACTGATATTTAAACCTGAAAGGATTCGTCAACTGTCACTATAACTAAAATATGTGGGAAAGGCTACTTGTGAAGGGAGATTTATTTTGACTCACAGTTTTGCAGATTTACAGTCCAAAAACAGGTAGCCCCATCAGTCTGGAGTCTGATGAGAATGGTGGGAGGCAGAACAGGAGCAGAGGGAAGATGATACGGAGAGCCAGGGAGCAGAAAGCAGAGGAACCCAACTCAGTTTTTATAACCAACCACCTCCTGCAATAACCACCTTCCAAGAACATGTCCCCAATGACCTAGGGACCTCAGGAACTCCCACTAGGCCCACCACAATTGGATCAAGACTCCACCCTCTCTATCACCTTTTACTATGACTTTGGGACTTAAAACACTCGCATGAGTTGCAAAGCCAAATCCTGTTCAAACCACAGCACAGCACCATCTGGAAAAACAAAAGACAATCCCTTCAGAATAATGAGAGACACCATTGAGAATCATCTCTGTAAAAACATCCTATTGATCACATATTTCCTCCCTCTGAAAGGCATTTTTTAAGATTTATTTATCTGAAAGCAGAGTGGTAGAGAAAAGAGAGATGGAGAGAGATCTTCCATTCATTGGTTCACTCCTCAAATACCTGCTAGGTCAGGCCAAAGCAAAGTACCTGGAACCCAACCCTGGTCTCCCCATGTGAGTGGTGGCAGCAACACAGTACTTGGGCCATCATCTGCTACCTTCCCAGATGCATCAGTAGGAAGCTGGATTGGAAGCACAGAGCAGTCTGTCTTTGAACCAGGCATTCCAACATAAGATGTTGGCATCTTAAGCGGAAGCTAAGCCCACTGCATAACACCCGCCTTTGAAAGGTATTTTTAACCAAAACTACAGATTAAGAGACTGTTGAATAATTTATGAGTTCATTCAGACCTGACAACAATCCCAAACCATGGGAGAGATAAGAGTAGATGAGTCAGTGTTCTCAGCTTTGGCCGCACACTGGAATCACATGGGGACCTTTAAATACTCCCAATGTCTGCATCCCACTCATCCCCTAACAATCCCATTTTAATTGGTCTTAGGCAAATTCTGAATATAGCAATTTTTTCTTTAACTTCCAAATGAGTCTAACATGCAGAATGAGAACAGCTGTTAGAGTTTTTCATTAATTAGATTAGGTGGGGGAAAAGATGGCATCTTAACCTTAGGGGAAATGTGTTTGCTGTCTCTTAAGATATTCCCAACTGAGTTGAATTTAACGTTTTCATACGGGTGTCACTTTAGAATCAGGTTGGACAAAAAAAGTCTTTAGTGCCGACTTGATTAATGACTGTGTAACTTATGCTCCTGCCATGCCTTGACAAACACCACAATCCCTCCTTGGTGGAACCACTGATGCTCATGGACCTAGCCCTGATTTAGAACACATCGTGGCGTGGTTCTTCAAGTCAGACCAGCTTCTCTCATATGGTACCCACAGAAGACTTTAATGAGGAATCTAGCAAGAATTGCTATTATAAGTTCTCATGTGGGGGACTTGTGTCTTAGGAATCTCACCAGACACTTCATTGGGGTTAAGAGAGAGAGAGAGAGAGAGAGAGAGAGAGGATGAAGAGGAGGAAGAGGTCATCAAAGAAAAAAGAAACTAAGATTTGCTTATATTTAATATATGGACTGGGATGAACAAATGTCCAGGTTTGCCCCAAAATGAAGAATTATTTTGGAAAGATAAAATCTCCAATGTTAAAACCAGGAATGTCCCAGGCAAAGCAAGATGAGTTGATCACTAAAATGTGAACTGCTACGAGCATCACCCAAAGGTTTGTGTACTGGAAGCTTGGTCTCCGGTGAAGAGATGTTGGGAGGTGATAGAATTTTTAAGAAGTAGGGATTAATGGGAAGTAATTAAGTTATTAGAGGGACAACCCTTAGAAGGGATTAATGCCAATCTTGCAGAATTAGTTTTCTTTTTTATAGATTTATTTATTTATTTATTTATTTGAAAGGCAGAGTTACAAAGAGAGAGGGAAAGACAGAGAGATATCTTCCATCCACTGGTTCACTCTCCAAATGGCCACATTAGCCAAGCCTAGGCCAGGCTGAAACCAGGAGCTAGGAGCTTCTCCTGGGTCTCCCATGTGGTTGCAGGGGCCCAAGGACCTGGGCCATTTTCTGCTGCTTTCCTAGGCCATAGCAGGAAGCTGGATTGGAGATGGAGCAGCCGAGTCTTGAACCAGCACCTATATGGGATGCCAACCCTGCAGGCAGTGGCTTAACCCATTGTACCACAGCGCCAGCTCCCAGACTTAGATCTTGCATGAGCCAGTTATTATGGAAAGTGTGAGCCTGAGCCCTGAACCTTGTCTCTCCACCTGACTCTTCCATACATCTCCAACCACTGTGATGCTACCCACCTTGAGGCCCTCACCAGAGCCAAGCAGAAGGAGGCACCATGTTCTGGAACCTCTCAAACCATGAGCTTTTTTATTTAAACCTCTTTTCTTTGTACATTACCCTGCTCATGTATTTTGTTATAGTAACAGAAAATGAACCAATACATGAACACAGGAGCTCTCCTACAGTGGGTTAGGTGTGACCTATGGTTCCAAGAACAACTCCAGGGACAAGAGGAACTTAGGAACAGTAGGAGGGATGATGGCCCTCTCCATAAATTCACTTCCATTATTTTGTACTGTGTCGAGGTTCAAGGATATTATTAATGTAGTCCATTTTTTTTCTTTCTTTTTTTTTTTTTTTTTTTTTTTGACAGGCAGAGTAGACAATGAGAGAGAGAGAGACAGACAGAAAGGTCTTCTTTTGCCGTTGGTTCACCCTTCAATGGCCGCCGCAGCTGGCGTACCGCGCCGATCCGATGGCAGGAGCCAGGTGCTTCTCCTGGTCTCCCATGGGGTGCAGGGCCCAAGCACTCGGGCCATCCTCCACTGCACTCCCTGGCCACAGCAGAGAGCTGGCCTGGAAGAGGGGAAACTGGAACAGAATCCAGCGCCCCGACAGGGACTAGAACCTGGTGTGCCGGCGCCGCTAGGCAGAGGATTAGCCTAGTGAGCCCTGGCGCTGGCCTAATGTAGTTCATTTAATAGAAAAAATACTTCTAAATAGTATAATACTGCCTGCAGGAGTCTTTTAAATAACAAACACAATCTGCATTTAAATTGGTCCATCAAGGTAAAGATGACATTTTAATGATGCCTTTAGAAATTCATACAGCAAAAAGATTCAGTTTAGAGGATGTTTAGGAGTGTTTCCATCAGGTGATATTGTTTCTAACATCAGTACAGGAAGGCATCACCTATAAAATCTCTCGTATCTTTATAGTTTTCTTTTTTAAAAGGTGGAAATAGATTTTTTTAACTTGTTAAGTATTTTCCCAAATAAAGAATTTGAGGGTGGGTATTTGCATTGTGGTTAAGAAGCTTCTTGGGACACCCATATCTCATATTGAAGTGTGTTGGTTTGATCTCCAGCTTCACTCCTAACTCTAGCTTCCTGCTGATTTACAGCCTGGGAGACAAGAGGTGATGGCTCAATTAGTCAGGGAGATCCAGACCAAGTTCTGGACTCCTAGCGTTTGGGCTGGCCTAGCCCTGGCTATTGAAGGCATTTGGGGAGTGAACCAATGGTTGGGAGAGCTGCTTGCCTGTGTTTCTCTGCCTTTCAAATAAATACATTAAATAAACCATTTTTAAAATAGTTTGTATGGTTTTAACTAAATGCATTAAAAATGTAAAAAGGCAATAACTTCAATGATTTTGCAAGACTAGTTGACACCAGCTAAGATGAAAACAAACTAATCAAATTTAAAAATAATGCTTTTGCATTATTCACAGGAGGAACTATACATTACTTTTGTAACATATTTAGCACAGCCAATGATACACTATATTTACTTAGATCTAAAAATGTTTGGGTAGCCTTTGCAGCTATGACATTCATTCAAATGAAGTACTGAAATCAAATGAAGTTAAACTTAGGTCTTAAAATTGATACATCACAAATATTTTTAAGAGAAATTAGTCAATAAATTCTTCTAAATATTATTTAGGTAATAGAAAAAATCCAATAAATTTTTACTGTCAATAAATGAAATAGCTAAATATTTATCTTTTAAAATCCTTAGTATTGTAAAGGTTTTATAATAGATAATATAGTCATAAAACAGTTCAAGGATATAATTTATTAATGACCAAATATACACATATAAGAAGAGGTACTCACACTGAAAAGACATCACTGAAGTTTTGGAATATTATTTCAAAGCAGACATCCACAATCATCCACAATACCGGCTTAGCCCAGGGTTAGCACTTCATAAAATATGCATTGATGGCCAACAGATGCATGAAAAAATGGTCAACATCACTAATCACTAGGGAAATGCAAATCAAAACCGCAATGAGATATCATCTCACACCTGTCAGAATGACTATATCAAAAAGACAAAAGATAACAAGTGTTGGCAAGAATCTGGAGAAAATGAAACTCTTGTACACTGTTGGTGGGAATGTAAATTAATACAGCCATTATGAAAAACCATGTGAAGCTGCCTCAAAAGTTAAAAATATAATTACAATATGATCCAGCAATCTCACTTCTGGCTATTTACCCAAAAGACTTCAAATAAGTTTGTCAGAGAGATACCTGTATTGCCATGTTCATTGCAGAACTATTCACAACAGCTAAGTTACAGAATCAACCTAAGTATCCATCAACAGATGCAAAGAAAAGGTGGTGTATATACACAATGGAATGCTATTCAGCCTTTTTTTTTTAAGATTTATTTTATTTATTTGAAAGACAGAGTTACAGAGAGAGGTAGAGATCTTCCAGCTGCTGGTTCACTCCCCAGATGGCTGCAATGGCCGGAGATGTGCCAATCCGAAGCCAGGAGCCAGGAGCTTCTTCCGGGTCTCCCAATGCAGGTGCAGGGGCCCAAGGACTTGGGCCATCTTCTACTGCTTTCCCGGGTCACAGAAGAGCTGAATTGGAAGAGGAGCAGCTGAGACTAGAACCAGCGCCCATATGGGACGCCGCAGGTGGAGGATTAACTTGCTGTGTCACAGTACCAGCCTACCAGCCCCACTATTCAGCCTTTAAAAGAAATTCTGGGGGCCGGCGCTGTGGTATAAGGGATAAGGCACTGGGATAAGGCACCTCCTGTAGCACCACCATCCCATATGGGTACCAATTCAAGTCCTGATTGCTTCACTTCCCATCCAGCTCCCTGCTAATGACCTGGGAAAGCAGCAGAAGATGGCCTAAGTCTCTGGGCCCCTGCACCTACATGGGAGACCCAGATGAAACTCCTGGCTCCTGGCTTTCCTGGCTGTTGTGGCTTTCCATTTGGGGGAGTGAACCAGTGGATAGAAGATCTTTCTGTCTCTCTTTGTCTCTCTATAACTCTGCCTTTCAAATAAATAAGTAAGTAAAAATCAATCTTTTTTAATAAAAGAGAAAAAAAAAAGAAATTCTGTCATTCGTGTCAATATGAATGGAACCAGAACTTTAGAACATTATGTCAAGTGAAATAAGCCAAGCAAAGACTAGCACCACATAGTCTCACTTACTCGTGGAATTCCAAACAGTGGAATCCATAGAAGTAGAGAGTAGAAGGGCGGGGGAAGGAGGGGAGGTGCACAGAGGCTGGGGTTGGAAGGAATGGGGAGATGATGGTCAAAGAATATAAAATCTCAGTTAGGAAAAATAAGGGGATTTTTAAAAATATTTCACATAGTGTGGTGAATATAATTACTTATAGCATATCATACATTGCAAAATTGCTAAGTGTGAATTTCAAATGTCTTCATCACAAAAAATGGCAAGTGTCTGAGGTGATGGACATGTTAAATAGCTCAAATTAATTATTTCACATTGTATTCATAAATAATAACATCATTTTCCACCCCATACATAATTATAAATTATTGATTTATAATAAAATTTTAAAATGTCAATGAATAGCAGCCATAGTCATAGGCAAATTGAAAAGTAGATTGAGAATACCAGTTAATGGATATCTCTACTCACGCATTCAGAAGAAACATTTGAGAAGCATCATGTGTACATAAAGCTAATGCAACAGACTCTGCTGTAATCAACTTGTAATTATCCGTATCAGTATTTAGGAGCAGGGATGGCAGTTTAGCCTATCAGTTAAGATGCCTGCATCCCACTCCATCGCGCCAGGGTTCTGGATGCTGGACTCCAGCTCCAGACTCCAGCTTCCTGCTAATGCAGACCCTGGGAAACAAAAGCAATGGCTCAAGTGATTGAGTACCTGCCATCCTAGTGGGAGACCAGATTGAGTTCCTGGCTCTCAGCTTCAGTCTGGTCAATTTCTGGCAGTTGGAGGCATTGGGGAAGAGAACCAGCAGAAGGAAGCGTGCTTTCATGTGCACTCTTGCTCTCTCTACCTCTCAAATAAATAACTAAATCGTGGGTTTGTTTTGTTTTTGTTTGTTTGTTTGTTTGTTTTACAGGCAGAGTGGACAGTCAGAGAGAGAGACAGAAAGGTCTTCCTTTTTACCGTTGGTTCACCCTCCAATGGCCGCCGCAGCTGGCATGCTGTGGCAGGCGCACCGCGCTGATCCGAAGCCAGGAGCCAGGTGCTTCTCCTGGTCTCCCATGTGGGTGCAGGGCCCAAGCACTTGGGCCATCCTCCACTGCACTCCCTGGCCACAGCAGAGAGCTGGTCTGGAAGAGGGGCAACCGGGACAGAATCCGGCGCCCCGACTGGGACTAGAACCCAGTGTGCTGGTGCCGCAAGGCGGAGGATTAGCCTATAGAGCCACGGCGCCGGCCACTAAATCGTTTTTAAAAGATATTTAGGAGGCCAGTGCTGTGTGTAGCAGGTAAAGTCGCCGCCTGCAGTGCCAGCATCCTTTGTGGGTGCCAATTTGAGTCCTGGTTGCTCCTCCTCCAATCCAGCTCTCTGCTGTGGCCTGGAAAAGCAGTAGAAGATGGCCCAAGTCCTTGGGCCCCTGCACCCACATGGGAGACTGGGAGGAGGCTCCTGGCTCCTGGCTTCGGATCAGCGCAGCTCCAGCAGTTGCGGCCAATTGGGGAGTGAACCAGCGGATGGAAGACCTCTCTCTCTCTCTGCCTCTCCTTCTCTCTCTTTGTAACTCTGACTTTCAAGTAAAATAAATAAATCTTTTTTAAAAAAAGATATTTAGGATCAGTGGACAGTAAATATCCAAGATTAATTCAGTTCAACGAGGAATTATTGAGTATCTCGTATTTGACTCACAAATGAAGTTAATAAAAAATAAATTCTCTATGGTTTCTGATTTCAAGAAATTCATGCTTAACTTCAGAACATGACCTCAAACTTCCACCTAGAGTTACATACAACCTGATGCTCAGAGAATCTGAGCCCTTGGCGTGTGATTTCACTATTTTCCGGATACCTAACTTCTTACCATATGCTTGCCTCCTCCTTGCTCCCCAGTTTCATGCTGGAAGTGGACAACTTCATGGATCAGGATCTTGCATAACGTCAGTCTACACTTGATTGACCACTTCCTTCAGGTTACAGGTCAGGCTGTTCATAGAGCTACCTCAAAAGAGAGTGGATAAGATAAAGTGCATTTTTAATAGAGCTTCCCTTAAAATTGAGCCTCATTAAAGCTAAAGGAAAAACTCAAATATCTTTCCTTCCATGTCCTTTTTGCTGGGTTATGGTCTACATGTAGAACAAGCCAAAAGGTAGTGCTACTGATCATCTCAAGTAAGCTAAATAACTGCCTGTGTAACTGTCCCCCCAGATTTGGAAATAAGACATATGGGAGAACAATACAGATAAGTTTTTTAAAATTGCCCTGATACAGATTAATAATGGAGCCAGTGGGCTCAGAGGCCCTTTGTAGGTCAGAAAATCATCAAGAAAAGGAGATTCTTCCAAACTGTTACTCATTCCAAGGATAATTCTGACTTATTCTTGAATTTCCATTTCATTGTGATGTTTGGCCCCAAGAGATGCCTTCCTTTGGGCATGGTGCCTACATGGTCGCATGCTCCTGGATCCTGACTGGTGGATTTTCAGAGTCTGATGTAGAAATGTCACTAGTAGTAGTAACACTTGCCCAGGATACCCAATGTCATGAAAAATTACTCATGTAACACAAATGATGTGAAGAGAAATAGGCTGGAAATATTCACTTCCTCTCCTCCATCCCTGCTCTCCCAAAACCAAGCCCCTTGGCCACACGCACGTTCTGCTTCGGAGAACCAGACACCCAGCACAGTGGGGACTGTTTTGATCTACTCCTACAAGAGATCAATTTGCAAAATCAACAAGGCTAGTGTAATGATACTGACATGATACTAATGATACTGACATGGTACTGAGAGCTAAGGGACATTAATTTGATGAGAAATAAAACACTCCAGCACAGAAAAATCTCTACAAATCTTTATTGAAAATGTTTCTATCTTAGCAGAATAATCCAGGAAGGAATCTAGATGGACTACTACAACCAAGACATTTATCCCAAGAAGGAAAAAATACCATTTCAATCTTAGCAAATACATAAAGTACTTTGTCTTCACTCATTTTTGCCATTTTAACTCCTTTGCGAGGGTTGCTTCTGCATTTTCTCAAATCCTTGAATAATTAGCTGGAAAATCTTACAGAGTTGCTTTTACTGGAAACCAAGGCTTTTAACCAAACAGGACCAAGATACCCCACCCCAACTTTGCACACTCACCATCAATACCAACAAAAGTATAAATTTATCACCTAAAATGCTGCCTTAAGCTTTTAAATGTAAATATTAAGTCTGAATAAAAGTATTCAAAATATACCAGAGGACTTCAACAAGTTTATGGAAAATGCAATTAAAACATAAGTTTATTTTGGTGCAAAAAATTTTTCAACCCATGCAGTTTTTCATAATATGCATTTTCCATGAACTTTTTGAAGATTCCACTATATGTGGATTTCTGGCTTTTTTGCAACAAAATACATTTATTTTTAATTCCATTTTTATGAATTTTTTGAAGTGCCATCCTATGTACTAGGTTTTAGGCAGTTACTGAGAAATTTGTGTCAAAACAATCCCAAAGTAGAAAAAAAAATCCAATAAGGCAACTTTTTACAGAGTTTTTAGTTGTTCTTCTTATTATTTATTTTCATTTTACTTAGAAGACAAAGAGAGAGAAACAGAGAGAGAGAGAGAAATCATCTATCCATCTATCCACTGTTACACTTCCCAAATGCCTACAACAACCAAGGTTGGGCCAGGACAAAGCCAGGAGCCTAGAAATCAGTCTGGGTCTCCCACATGGCTGGAACCCAAGTACCTGAGCTATTATCTGCTGCCTCCCAGGAAGCTGGATCAGAAGAGAAACCAGGTCTCAAATCAAGCACTCCTATGTGGGATGTGAGCCTCACAAGCAGTGACTGAACTACTGCACCAAATGCCTGCCCCCAAAGTTTTTTAGTTTAAAATCCAAAGGAAATGTGTCCAGAAAACTGTCATTTCCCAGCAAAGTCCCTTACTTCTTCTACATGGGTTCCACCAATGAAAGTGTCTGCCCAACAGCGGCAATGGAGTCATCAGCAAACATGCCATGCTCGGGGCTAAGCACCCTCAGTAACAGCTACACTGGATCCCCCGCAAATTCACTATTTCTCCAGCAAAGAAAAATAACTACAAGTCAACTTGTAGGTACTTGCAAGGACCTCTGACCGAGGGTATAATTGCCCCTAGAAGGGATGGGGCTTGAAGGGAAGAGACCTTGGCTTCACATAATTGTGGCTTGTAGGTGATTTGAGACATACAAGAAGCCCATAGAGCAGCACCGAGCAAGGACTCTGTCTCTGTCAGACTTCAGTGGGTCCTGATCTACACCCAGCATAGCCAAGGGTCTGGACTTGGGACAGAAATGACCAAGCCCATCATTCGTCCTGGTCATCACAGCCCAGCTGACCTTGCATGTGTCCTCAAAGAGAACAGCACTACCTCTCACACCAATATTTTTCTTAAGTTTATTGTCGTCTTAATAACTAAGTAACCCAGAGATAACTCATGCCTTGGCCTTCCTCCTTTCCCCATAAAACCCCAGCTTCCCCCTACACCCACATCTGCAACAAAAGACACACCTGTGCATGTCCCCCTCCCTCTTCTGCCCCCTCTCCTGTCACTGACTCATCCCTACCCACCCTAATTTCCTTAACCCCCCCACCCACCCACCCATTGCTACACTCAGCCCCAGGTCTCAAGACTTTGCTGCCTAGGCTATCAATCTGGCCAAAGCTAAGAATAACAAACAAAGGAGTAACTGTGGGAACCAAGGACTCAAGGACTCTGGCAGCAGGTCTGCTCTTGGCTGCCTCTCTCATGAAGTGACAGCAGGGCTGGACTTCCCACAGGGCACCTCGCTCATGTCAGAACGACAGAGGGTGTAACCAGCCCAGCGATGGGTCAGCAGCGGCCACTGGAAGTGGAAGTGCCTGGACCACAGACTCAGCAACATCTGGCAAAATATACATATATATATACATAGATAAATCTCTGAAATCCCTAGAATTCCCTGCCCAAAAGGAACAGAGTAGAAAAAGAAAGGAGAAAGAAAGAGAGAGGCAGGAGGGAAGATCTACAGTTCTAGTTTTAGACAGCAAGTGTAGTTGTGACATGATTACTCCAAACAGATATGAGTCTGGGGCTCAATCCTTGTAAATCCTGAGTACAGGGAATAGGACTCCCAGGCGGGAGCCAGCCCTAGAAGCCTTCCACAGAGAGTGTGTGGTTGAGCGCATAGCTGTCGTTATCCTCTTCTTCCAAAAGAAGCTTGTCGATGGCCAGGGAATTCATGGCTCTCCTAGGGTCTTCCATGTCCGGAAGGACTGGCTCTGGGATGGAGATGGGGAGCTGGACGAACTGGGGACCAGGCAAGGCTGGGGCTGGAGGCTGGTACTGTAGGGTAGAGGTGGGCAGCGTGGATAGGGGCTGAGGCCACGGGAAATAGGTGAGGGGCGCCTGGTGCTCTGGGGCCTCCAGCTGGGGGCCTCCCGTGGGCGTGGCAGCACTTCTGGTCTGTAATGGGAAACGTAGGACCAAAGGTTAGTAGCCCTGAAATATCAACCAGCCCTTCCTCACCGTCAGGGGGCATCTTCATTTCTCCCCAACCAACTCTGCCTTTCCCTGGCTTCTCACTGCAGGAGCTCCACCCACTCCTACTCAAACACTCAGAGACAAATAGCAATGAAGACCTGTGGTTAAGCAAATTAGAGAGGATTCACTATAAAATGCATCTTGATTTTAGAGGTCTTCCAATGGAAAAACACACGCATCTTAAAATCTATGAAAATGCAACCCGTTAAACAATCAGCCTATGGTAGCCTAGGAGCTGTATCTAGAAGGTGGTTGCTCTCCTGCCCAGCCACAAAGACGATTCTGGCTTCACACAACTGTGTTGGCATCTGGAGTCCCTGTGGACCAACACAGTTCTGTCACTTCCCACCCGCTTTTGGCGGTGACCAGCACAGGAAGATCCAGCCACAGGCCAGGCAAGGGAAGAACTGCTTTATCAGCAAACTTGGCCTTCCTACTTCCACCACCTGGTGCCTTCCACAGCTACATCCTCCTCTGTCTCGGACCTGCTCCCTACCTGCCTGGCTTCTTACTGTTCTTTCACAAGTGAGGGAAGCAGATGGAAGAGAAATTTCCCTGAATGCGGGGATGGGAGAGAGGAAAAGCCTCCCCCACCACCCCTCCTCTCTGGTTGCCACAAAAATGTCTTGAGAGTAAACTCTCAAGAGTCATTTAGGGCATCCTGTTTGCCAACCTGCTGGGGATCTCCTTACAATACAGATCTGGCCCGGAAAGTCTGGGGTGGGGCCGGGGATTCTGCATATCTGCTCTGAGCTCAGGGATGCCCTGTGGCTGGTCCAAGAACCACAATGTGAGTAGTGAGGAGCTAGCGTGTTTTTTCCATAGAATGATGGAAGAGGAAAGGGCCCCAGAGACCATCCAGCCTTGTAACACCCAGGAGATGCATGCATTGCACTGCCCCACAACCACCTCCTCTCCTCTGATGGAAGCCAGCGGCGCCCAGCCCCCCAGCGTCCTGAAACCAGATGAATATCTGGGGAATCCCTATTATGGCCAGTGTTTTAAAAATCCGAATGAAAATCCTACAGATTGGAATCATAAACCTGTACAGATCAACTGCAGCAGGTTTCTTTGCTCAGGGATAGAATTACATCAACCCGGCACCTTCACCGGTCTTATCTCTGCTGATCGAGCACTGGCTTTGATGAACTAACTTACAAAATGGCAAAACAAATAAATTACTTCTTAATGAATACAGTTTGTTTGATACACAGAACCTTTCAAAGCAGAAGGTGGGGATGATGAAAGGCAATCAATAATAAAAAGAATCTTTGGTAATGAAATGGCTGGGAACCCTTATGTTCTCCACCCCACATCCCCTGGCATGGAAATGAGTGGCCTGGGGGAAGTGTTGGATTCATTCCTTCCTAACCACCATCAGCCGGGCCTCACAGTTGGCTTTCTGGGTAGCCAGGTGGGCACGGGGAAGGAGGGCTCCTGGGGGCCGTGCCTGGAAGGTGCTTGGCACAGGCAGGTGCATTGGGGTGATGCTGGACCCTGGAGGGAAACAGAGGGGCCGTGGGGGAACCACAGCAAGCTCCGCCATGGAGGGCGGGCTCTGTGAGTACACACAAGGCCCCTGCTCCACTTTCCACGTTTCCCTGGAACTGGAGACGACCCTAACCACAGGCCTTTTCTCCCCTGAACTCCTGAAGGGTTCTCATTCCTTTGGTCAAACAGGTACCACTTACATAAAGCTGTTTCATTTCCCCTATCCTTGGGGGAAGGTTCTTCCTTTCCTGTCTGGCATTGCAAGGCAGCCCTAGGTTAACAGGGTTGTTAAGCAGACTTTGATACCATGCTAATAACTAACATTTATTGAGTGCTTTCTGTATGCCAGGAGCCATACTAAGATCTGCAGGCAGTAGCTCGTTTGATCCTAACAATGACCCACTTGTTAGTATTCGCGCTTTACAGATAAGGACGCTGAGGCTCAGAGAGGTTAAGTCACTAAGCTCAGGGTCACACAGCTAGTAAGTAAATGTTCTATACATTGAACCCAAGCAGGTGGCTGACTAAGAACTGGATTGGGACTGTGGGGCCTTTGAGGTAAGGGATAAGGATTTGAACACATGCACTCTGACACAGAACTCAAAAACAGTATCCTACAGGTGGGTTTGACTCCGTCAGAGCTACAGTTTTATGAAAAGTTGTATCACCTGTCATTTGATCTAGAAATTTTTTGGAATCCCCACTGTTAAGTGAACAATCACCCTGTAGGTTATCTGAGTATAAATGAAAGGTTTCAGGGGCCTGAGACCCCACACAGACCTCACTCAGCATCCCATTCATTAACAACTTTAGCTTGTAACCAGGTCTCCCTGCTCACTGGGCAGCTGGGGGGACTGAGGACAGAGAAGCAGCAAAAACCCTCCCCAGCTCAGGGGAGCATCAGACGCAATGAGAGAGGCTGTACGACGTCTTTGTGGAAGACGCTTTAGGTCAGAAGGAAGAAGAGCAGGCTACCTTGGAGAGACAGGATGGGCTCAAACGACCCGGTTATCCTGGAAATCAATAGTAGGGAAGAGCAGCGGTCAGAAAGTCAGGCTCGGCTCTGAGATAGCATCCTCAGCCTGGGCGAGCGCAGCTCTGCTCTGCGTGACGTACCGTGACGTTAGTGATGAGTGGCGGAGAGGCGTAGGTCAGCACCGACGAGGGCCCCACAACCGTGTAACTGGGGCACACGGGCTGCACATACATGTCAGTCGAGTAAGGGCAGCTGACAGCTTCATGCGACACGTACTCCGTGTAGGGCGTCCAGGGTGCCAGGGGCTGGAGGGTGGCCGGGGCAGGTTGGGAGAGCCAGCCGGCACACAGGGCCCCCTCCTCCGTCACTGTGGAAGCAGACACCTCCATGTCAAGGCAGGAAGGACCTGTGGGAGGCAGGAAATCAGAGAACTGCAGGTGCCACTGAGCCCAGCAGCCTTGAGGGAGCCAGGGCTTGGGGGAGCTCTTACCCACTGTGGTGTAGGTCGCCAGGGGCTGATGGGGCAGCACCACCTAGAGGGGAGAAGAGAAGACCAGGATGGGTGTTGGGCCATCTCCAATGGGCCCTAGGCAGGGGCTTGCCTAGAGGACCCCGAGGTAGGAGAGAACAGGGTAAGAATCTCCCTTGCTAGAGCAAAACACCCCACCCACATCCCAACCCTACATCAGCACCTACACTTGTGAGGGACTGGTGTCTGCATTTAGCAAGAAGGCTGTGCTCTCAGGGAACTGGCGTCTTCCTCCTCCCAGGGGAGGCCCCAGCTCACACCAGGGTGTGAGAGCCATTTGCTCACTGGCCTGGGCCTGGCCGAGCCAGCCGACGCCCCCATCCCTCATCCTACTTCAGGGAACCACCGACGCTCTCCCCTAGGTCTGTCTCTCTCCAGGAGCAGTCTCCGTGCAACTTGCTGTCTTCATGCTCCCAGTGAGCGAGGGGGGACAGCCCTGCCTGACCCCTCCGGCCCCCACCCCACCCCCCACCGCCCTGGCCACAGCAGCCCCCTCACCGCAGTAGGCGTGACAGCTGCCCCGCTGCTGGCGTGACCGCGCTTCCTCCTCAGCAGTTCTTTCACAGGCTCCTTCACGCGGACTCCCTGGTAGGGCCGAGGCGGGGCCGGCGCCTGCTCTGGAGCTGCGGCTGTGGAGAGCGACATCCCTGGAGCCCATGACGCTTCTCAGACAAAGCTCCCACGCCGAAGTGTCCATGTCCACCACGAGATCTGCCTGCCCGCCTCAGTTGTGTGCGATCACAGAGAAGCACACGAGACCTCCTAGAATCTCACTCCTGGCACTGTTGCTCCTCCTGCCCCCAAACCTTCTATGGCTCCCCTGGTCCCAAACAACTAAGACCCAGCTCCTTAGGCTGGAATCGAAAGATGTGCACAACAGGATCCATTTTTTTCCAACCACTTTGCAGCCTAACTGCTACGTGAACCCTGACTCCGGCCAGCAGGTTGGCGTACACTTCACATGTTCTCTGCATGTCTCACCCCTTCATTGAGTTTTCCGTGGCTGGAATTACCCCCCGATTCTTCCTGATCCCAGGCGAGCACCACCCTCCTGATGGAACACTGCCTCCATACTCCCTAGCACACTTCCAGCTCTGTTCAGGGTGCGTCACAGCTGTGAGGTGAGGGACTCGGAGACTCAGCTCCTGCCCTTGCCGCTGCCCAGCTGTGCGATCCTGGGCCAGTTACCAGACCCCTCTGGGCCTGCTGGTATGCAATTTCTTCAGCAAAATAGCGCTGTGAGGAGCCACCTGACATAGCAAACAGGAAGTGCAGGACACTCTTTGTATAAAATCAGCAGTCGATAAACTTTCAGTCCGCTGTGTACTAATGAGTTTTGCTTGCTGATGCCCATTTCTTTTGCCCCCACCTAGATCTGAAACTTAGTAAGATGGGATATCACACCTTATGTCTCTGCATCCTCTTGAGTGGCATGTGCACATGAAGCTCAGTCGTATTTGGTGCTTAATCGATTGGGTGATTTTTTCAAATACATCCCCATTCATCTTCCCTCCCTCTCTCCAAGACCTTCAGACTAAGTGGGGCTGAAATGAGTGGCTCTCAGGTTCTCTGTGACTCCCAGGACATGGGACCAATACCAGGTGGTGATCCGTGGGTCCTGGGGCCAGTGGGTGTCCACCTTGCTGTGAAAGACAGTTTCCTTCTCACCTTGTCCTCAAAGCCAGAAAGCAAAACACCGCCTCTCATACAAGCCAGAGCAGAGGGCCCATTCTGGCCATGGTGAGTCTGCCCACCCTGACGGACTGGGGTCCAGGGGCCCCAGCCCTTAGAGGGCAGGCCTGGATCAGCCAAGAGTGACGAGAAGCACTGGCCCTTAGGACTCACATGGAGAACCCATTATCTTCCACCGATAAGGGCCCCAAGGACCTGGACTCTGAATCAAAGGCCCGGAAGCCTGGGTATCTGTGAAACCCGGATCTGCAGCGGTGCCTTGGCTGAACTTTGCTCAGTAAATACCCAGCTGATAAGTCCCGTGCCTGACTCGGCACCAGACTTCCCCTAGGGGCCACGCACCAGCAGGGCCTGGTCTTGATGCCCAGCAGGCAGACAGGAGCTAGGGACAGGCAGCAGGACAGGAGTGAGATCATTTTGGGGTCATGAATGCCAGCCCCACAGGCTGGACTTCAGACTCCTCACTGGGGTTCCTCACCAAGCCACATAGCAGAATCAACTAGGGGGGTGAGGCAAGACAGATGACCAAGCTCTGTCCCCCAGGAGTCTGATCCTGGCGGTCTTGTGTGGGCATCAAAGTACATTATATTAAGATCTCGCTGCTTGATTGGAGGATCTGCTGAGATTAGAGCCACTCATCATTCATCACTGATTTAACTCAACAATCCGTCTACAATATCCTGCTAAGAGTTTAACTGTCTTCATTGTCACTTCTTTGGTCCTATCAGGGATCTCTACTGGTGTTCAGTCTTTGCCATATCCCTAGTGTGAGGAACATAGCACTGAGCCAGAAAAATGCAAGGGGAGCCAGCCTGCCAGCTGTGCCCCCAGACCACCTGTGTACCTTCATCTTTGTTCTAAGCAGCAGTGACAATACATCAGGGCTCTTACTTACTGGTAGGAAGTGCTCACATGCATCTAATGTCTCTGGTCTTAATTTTTTCATCTGTAAGATAATACCTGCTCTCACACACAACTGTTGTGAAGATTCACTGAAATAATAAATGGTGCGCTCCCAAGGCCAAACCTACCACATGGTTTGTCAGGACATCAGGAGGCTCTCTCTCCTACTGAACCTGCCTTACAGTAGCAAGCACCATATTTCTGTACATTACCTTCCATTGAAACTCACAACTCATGGTCCATTGACAGCTTTCTCCTCTACAAAATGAGGATCGGAAGGGCAAGTGTGTCGTAATGTGATCTGCGAGTTACACGCAAACCACAGAGTAAGCATTTAGTCTGTGAAAGTTAATATCATCATTAGCTTTAGCAGCTCTCTCCAACATCTCAAAACACACAGAAGGTACCCCAAATGCTTCAGCTATTTTTCAAAGGCATGCCTTTTTTTTTTTTTTTAACCATAACCTGCCTTCAGGGAGCTTCACTCCTGTATAAGTTCCATTTGCCACTTCCCCTTGTGCTGGGTGGTGCTCTGTGTTGATCACAGAGCCCTGGTGTGGCCATGACAGAGAGCAGAGGCACCTGCCCCTCTCACACCCTCGGCTCACTCTGTCTCCCAGTCACCCACAGCTACGTCAGCTTTGTTCACAGCCATATTGCTCAATCAGTGCTTGTCACCAGTTAGGTTCCCAGCTATTTCTTACGCACAAAGTGCAGTCTACCATATTGTGCACTTGGAAGAAAAAAAGTGGGTTTTGGGGTTGTTTGGGGTCTGAATACTGTGGTACTCTCTTAATCCAGCTGGGGGACCAGAAAGGCTCAGTCCTGCATGCACACATTTCACACCAGATCAAAGGCTGGTGTGTGGTTCATCCTCCCCCTAGCACCCCTGATTTGCATGTGCATTTGTAAGGAAGGGCCCAGAGGCCTCCCTGGCCCACTCTCTCCCAGGAGGTGGACAAGGCATTCACTTACCTAGAAAAGAACTAGCCAGGCACTTCCAGGATCTGCTCAAGTGGGGGCTTCCTGCCTCCTATTGTTTTAAATCAATGAACAAAGAGGGCTTGGGGGAGGTGCCATGCGCAGAGGGCATCACCTCTAGTGTCTAGGCTTCCTTGGAACTCACAGTGTCAACAGGTGTGTCCTGGCATGAAAGACCGTATGCAGAGCAATCTCTAAGTTCCCGCCTCCTCTTACTGCCATCACAAAACTCCCAAGGGGCTCCTGACTGCCCATCCATGTGTCTACAACCAGCTGTCAGGCATCCTGTAACTGACTCCAAGGAACAGGCCAGAGTGAGGGTGTTTCCCAATGTGTCTTTGCCAAGTGTCTGTGAAATATCAGAAAACAGAGCCTCGGGACAATTCCCAAAGGAGCCCAACAGCCAAATGTATTTGCAAGCTGAAAACAGTAAACGTTTCTAAGCCCACAGCAAGCTCTGTACTCCTCTCTGCCACAAGCACGAGAACTGAGCTTGCAAGCACAAATCTGAGAGAAAACAAGATTGTTTGAAATCACGAGTGCCTCACCTTGGGCTTCTGGATCCCTGAAGTGAACAAACGTTAGCACAAGTAGATTAAAGTGTATTAAAAAAAATTCTGAAATAGGTACAGGCATTAGACACAGCAAGCAGTTAAGAAACCACTTGGGATGCACACAATCCCGATTCCAGCTTCCTGTTAGTGCACACCTTAGGAGGCAGCAGGTGATGGCGGGTCCCTGCCACCCATGTGGGATACTAGGATAGAATTTGCAGCACCTGGATTTGGCATGGCCCAACCCCAGTTATTGCAGGCATTCGCAGGGTGAACCAGCAGTCAAGAGACTCTCTCTCTTCCTCTCCCTCTGTCTCTCTCTCCTCCCCCTCCCTCTCTTTCTCTCTGCTTTTCAAGTAAGCTAATCCTAAAAAACTAAAATTGCCAAAATAATTTCCCAAAGAAATATTATAGAAAAGACTATCCAAAGAAGATAAAACAAGAGTTAAAAATAATAACACATCAGCAGAGAAGACGAAAGCCCGGGACCGGCACTGTGGCGCAGCAGGTTAGTCCTCTGCCTGCGGCGCCGACATCCCATATGGGTGCTGGTTCTAGTCCCAGCTGCTCCACTTCCGATCCAGCTCTCTGCTATGGCCTGGGAAAGCAGTGGAACATGGCCCAAGTCCTTGGGCCCCTGCACCCATGTGGGAGACTTAGAAGAAGCTCCTGGCTCACGGCTTTGGATCGGCTCAGCTCCGGCCATTGTGTCCATCTGGGGAGTGAACCAGCAGATGGAAGACCTCTCTCTCTCTCTCTCTGCCTCTGCCTCTGCCTCTCTGTAATTCCACCTTTTGAATAAGTAAATAAATCTTAAAAAAAAAAAAAAGATGAAAGCCCAATTTCCCAAGGCAGAGTTGACCAGAGATTTTAATAACGCCCAGACGACATTGCAGCTGCAGCTAGCACGCCAGCAATGCGAGCAACTTTCTCACCATGTGTCCTGTGGTCTGAGGGCCTTTTACGCCTCCCGCAGGCACCCAAATGTCCATCCCTGGGGAAAACCTTTCCACCTAAACATGAGCTCCTCGTCCCTCACTGGAAATCTTTTTCAGGCTAAGGAATCCAACACAGTGCCTTTTCAGACCCCCTGGAAGTCAGCCACCAATAGGGTTTGAAGGGAAAAGCAAAAAACTACTCATACACGGAAAAAAAGAGAAGAAAAGAAAAAAACCATGAATTTGTCCCCTATCAGGGCTGACCTTTTCCAAAATGAGCAATGAGCAAAAACTTTAAGGTATGAGAAGTCAGCAGAGGACATTTCAGTTCCCCCTGCCGCACAGCCGGACATGCTCCACATCACAAAAATAAAGAGCGCTACAGCCACTGTTCCGCCGCAGAGCGCCGAGCACGACACCCGCGAGCCGCCGGGCCACCCCAGACCGCACCCCGGCGGCTAGTGGGCATTTGTGCTCGCTTTGCATCGAGCTGAGGGAACACAGGATTCTACCGATTTAAATACACAAGGTACTCCAGGTCTTTGATGAAGGTATAATAAAATATCACTGAGGAAGTATGCAAAATGGTCAGCACTTGTTTACTTAACGACCCCAGGCAAACCGCAGTCACACCACAGCGGCAGCAGCTACTCAGCTAAGCAGAAAGGTCCCTCCCGATAGCTCTGAGTGGCACTGGGCACAGGTAACCTCTCTCTGCAGGTGGCTTTAGAAGTGCCATGTCAGACAGCCATGTGCTCCCTGGAACAGCCTCCCAGGCACCCTCAAGAGAAGGCACTCTCCCAGCTCTTATCCCTTAACCATTTCCTACGGGGCCAGGCTGCTTTTCCAGGTTGGAAAGCAGTCAAGAGAGCTGTTGGAAGTGCCAGGAGGGACCCAGGACAAGGAAGCATTTTCACAACCCTCCAACCCATCTTGACAATCTCACCCACGGAGAGCTGTTTCCATTCACAACTGACTGGTTGAACTTCAGAGTGGCAGCCACAAGGCCATTTTTGAAAGAATCTTCCTAGCCTACTAGCATAAAAGGACATCATGTGACACACCATCAGTTGGGACCAGCTTTTTTTTTTTTTTTTTTGGACAGGCAGAGTTAGAAAGAGAGAGACAGAGAGAAAGGTCTTCCTTCCGTTGGCTCACCCCCCCCAAATGGCCGCTATAGCGCTACGCCGATCCAAAGCCAGGAGCCAGGTGCTTCCTCCTGGTCTCCCATGCGGGTGCAGGGCACAAGCACCTGGGCCACCCTCCACTGCCTTCCTGGGTCACAGCAGAGAGCTGGACTGGAAGAAGAGCAACCAGGACAGAATCCGGTGCCCCAACTGGGACTAGAACTTGGGGTGCCAGCGCCACAGGCAGAGGATTAGCCTAGTGAGCCGTGGCGCGGCCATAACCAGCTATTTCTTAACAGCTCCAGGAAACCTCTACAAATATTATTATCGTTTGCTGCCGAATCTTCATTATCATTAAAAGAAAAAAAAAGACTCTATTAAGAAACACAAATAATTTTCTCTTTACTTATCACAAAACCAAATACAAATAATTGGACAATAGGAATCCAAGCCAAGGGCTAACAAACTTGTGCTAGCTTCTAACTGAAAACAAAGCCAAAAAAGTTGCTGACACTTTTCACTTTAAAGAATCGTGTTCGTGTTCCTGGCCTAAGATGGCCAAGGACTTTGGGGAAGCATTAGCTCAGGTCAACTAAAAGATCATTGACATCCTTAAATGAAACATCAGTGTGGGAGCTCTTTTCATGGTGAAGGTCTGAGTCAAAGTCTTCATATTTGTGTTTTCCATTCATGGACAATGGCTGATGTTTTTCCAACAGGAAAAAAGAACTTGGGTTTTGTCCAAAGTTTGGATTTGACACGCTACAGAGAGACTTTCCCACCCAATTTACACTAGACTGTAGTTTACTTTGCTTTTTAAGGTAAGCCAACAAAAGATCCCATATGCATGTAAATGTGAGCTTTCCGTTCACCAGTGTTTGAACTGAGGGGATCCCAGCAAATATAAACATGTCACTCACAGATTGTAGCAATCTGGATAACACCCAGTGCACAGGAGAAGATAGACAAGGGGGAAAGGTGGCCGTAAGAGAGGGAAAGTGAAATACGAGCTGCAGGGGCAGTCGGGAAGGAGTGAGTCACGTCACGGGATCTTGTCAGAAGAGTACAATCTCTGTTTCCAGGGTCTCAATGGTGGTGGCTGGTCCCACGTTCTCGGGTCTGATCGGACAAGGGAAGGGATTTGCGGATGGCACTTCCCCTCCTGTGTCCCCATGCTAAGAGACATGTTCCTTCCCCTCAGCCTGCAGAGCTCAATCATCAACCAGAGGCACGTCCACTGGGAAATGCTCAAGGAAGATCACGGTTGTTTAGAATTTCCCCAGACGTAAGCAGACCAAGAGGACCTACAAAAAATAGTCCTGATAAAGAGAAGCGGGGGAATTCTTTTGTTGTTAGGTTTGTTTGGCTTTTTTTTTTTTTAGATTTTTATTTTTATTTATTTGAAAGGCAGAGTTACAGGGCGGGTGGGGAGAAGAGGGAAGAAAAGGAGAGGGAGAGGGAGAGATCTTCCATCTTCTGGTTCACTCCCCAAATCGCCCCAAGAGCCAGGGATGGGCCAGACTAGAGCCAGGAGCTTCTTCCGGGTCTCCGATGCAGGTACAGGGACCCAAGGACTTGGGCCAACTTCTACTGCTAACACAGGCCATAGCAGAGAGCTGGATTGGAAGTGGAGCAGCTGGGACATAAACAGGTGCCCCTATGGGATGCCGGTGTCCCCGTTGGCAGCTTCACCTGCTATGTCACAATACGGGCCCCAGGGGAATTCTAAAAGGACATTTGGGATAACTGCCATGGCTTGTTCACTCTCTAACCACAGAGCCCTAGACCAAAGCAGTCTAGGGGTCAAGTGAGCCCTGTTGAAGGGAAGGCATGGCCAGCAGAGCATGGATGCCCAGCGTGGTCACCCAGGGACTCCTCTCTAATTCTGAGCCCATGTACCCACAGCCCATCTGCCTCACCCAGCCCCCGCCTTAGGTGTTCCCACCCTGAGGCCTTGCAATGAACTGAACTGTCCCAAAAGTTCTGGATGTCCCACCCCATAAACTCAGGCGAGGTCAGCCAAGGGGCTTCAGTGCATGGCCTCCCATGTGGCAGCTGTCCTGTGACTCCTTCCTCACCACTGCCCTGGTGGCCCTTCCCCGGAAGCTTGCAGCACCATCCACACCATGTGCTCACCTCCTGCTGAACAAGCAGAGCAAGAACGGAAGTCTGTTGGATCCACCCTTCTTAACGTCGGCTCGGGTCTGTGGGATGAATGGGTAGCAGAGGTCCATGTGTTTCCTGGTCGCAGTCTTAACTCCTGGGACCTCAGAAATAACCATGCTCACATTTGCATGGTGGTCTGTGGCCCACAGTCTTTGACACAAATGATTTCATGTGAGGCCTCACCACAGGCTCTGATATAGGCAGGGGAGGTATTTCTGTCCCCTCTCTCCATCTATACCGATGAGGAAAGTGATACTCAGAGATGTTCAGTGATCTGCCTGTTACTTGTCAGTCATCAGCCAAACCCAGGACCTCTGATTCCAAGCACAGCCCCGTTTGGCCTCATCTGGTAACCCTGGAGGTCAGCCCTCACTCGCTTCCCAGCCCAATCCTCAACCTCCCTGTTCAAGCTGGAGTCGAAACTCGAGCCACCCTGAGCCAGTGGCCTTGGACTGTCAATTCCCCCAAGGAATGCTATTTCCCAGCCAGGAGGGATGAGCAGTCCACGAGAAACTTACCAGCCGCCTGCTCACATGAGGAGTGACGAGAACTGAGAGACCCAAACAATTCCCCGCAAGGTTTTATTTTTGGTATTTTTCGACTGAAATGACAGCAGCGAGGTCCACCTGAGGAACCAGCTGCATCTGCTCGCCTTTTACAGAAACTGGGGTCAGCAGAGCAGAAAGAGTTCCCATCCGAGACACCGCGTCCCAGGGTATGGGTCAAGACGAGGAGACCCCTGGCAGGGCATCCACTGGGCGAGGATGTGCTGGGCAGGGTAGATTGGGTCCCTGCCCTCAGGTACTCATGGGCCAGCCGAATGGGGGTGTACAGACTTTAGCCAAATAATTGCAAAAGCATAGCTAGAATTGCAAACTGCAACAAACGTGCATCGCCTCAGACTGCAGTGGTTCTGGCTTGTTTCACTGATTTCCACCTCCCCTTGATTAAGCCAGGCTTGACTGAGCAGTGCCCCAGAGGCCCCAGTCTACAGGGACTGTGTAGAGAAGAGAGTGGTAAGAGGTATGACTGTCCTGTCGCAAATGCAGAGACTGGTCTGGGCTCAAGGACTCAGGCCACGCCAATGAGTGGGAGCCTCATCTAAGACACGCAAGGTGGCAGGCCCTGAGTGAACCCCGAGGATGTATCATCACCTGGTCTTACCCTATCCTAACCGATCAGCCCACCAGGAGAAGACCAGTCCCAGGAGCTCAGATGCTAAGCTGGAAATCAGCTGGCTTCAGAGGTTCTGCGTTGAGTCTCAAGGGTAACTGCCCGAGATTCAAATTTTCACTAGCTTTTGAGCCAAGCCACAGCTACCTTTGATGAAGCAGTAAGTTGCCTCTATCTAAGGGTGGACCTATGAGTATTTCAGCTAGGAGAGGAAGAACCCAGTGCAACCCTAAAATCTGTGGCATTGAGAGGCACGTGACCTGGTTTGGAAAGTGTGCTGCACTACTCATCACTTGCACCACCCTTGGCAAATCACTTCATCTACGTGCTCCTCAGTTTCCCATGTGCAGCATAAGGATATTATCCACATCAGAGGTTTGTCAAGAGGATGGTATGGAATTAACACAGTTAAAGACCTGGTTACATAACAGACCACACCAAATACCCATTCCTCATCCATGTCAGTCAACAATCCACAGCCCATCTCTCATCAGAAAAGCAGCCTTGGTACAGTGACCCTAACTTGCCCACGTCTGCTGCATCCTGATACTGAATGTCTCTGTCTTCAGCACCCCAAGGGCTTTCTGCTGCCTGCAAGGCCTGTCTCAGCCTTGCTTTCATCATGCTCCTGGAAGCCATTCTTCAAGTGCCTGGGCCCAACATGGCCCAGCAGCCTTGTTTAGCAGACAGGGAAGCCAGTGATGCCACAAGGCCTCGTCAAAGGCCTCACTTGCAGACAACAACGGGAGACACCAAAATCCTGGCACTGGCCTTTCGTAAAGATACTACGAGCTAAGCAGAAAACTTCTTTCTTCAGAAGGCACTAGAGGACGGGGTTTGTGGCAGATTTAATCGAAATGATGACTCCCAGAATGACCACCTAGGAGATGCTTGAGTGGCAGCAATTGGGCGGCAGACCCAGGAAGATGGCAGTCCTTTGTCCTGACCCCAGATGCAGCCCCTTAAGGAACATGTGTGCTTCTCCCCAAGGACACAGGCATGGCTAAGGCTGTGTTGTAGATACTCCTTTGGGGGGCTAGAGACATAGGAGCACACATGACACAGGATGGGAATGTGACAACACGCAGCGAGGGCTCTCGAGTGCTCCGAGAGGAAGGTTTTACCATGGTCAGAGCAAGGAAGGTTCCTGACCGACATACAGAACATTGCCTCAGTGTAACAGAGAGCAGCAGGCATTAAAAGGGGAAAGAAGTGACCTAACCTGAGCACTCAAGACCAACAGTCCCATCCCAGTGGGGTGAATGAGGAGAGTCTGCCTACCCCCAGAAACCCATCCAAAGTCTCACAAGGCAGCATCGCCATGAGGACTGGAGCGGAGGAGACGGATACTATTTCTTTACTAGATCAAGGCCTGAATCTAGAATGGCCAATCCACTCTAGGATGGGAAAAACCCACAGTCGTGCACCTGGAGAGGAAGCTTAGTTGTCGTTTTCTTGATTTAAGCCGGGGTGGGGAACCTTTTTTCTGCCAAGGGCCAGTTAGGTATTTATAACATCATTCATGGGCCATACAAAAGTACCAACTTAAAAGTTGGCCTGCTATAGATTTATTGAATTTCGAGACCTACCTGCACTTGCTTTGGCAAGGCCAAGACCAAATAATTTCACAGGACTTTTATGGCCCACGGGCCAGACGTTCCCCACATCTGATGCAATATCTAATTTTTTTTTATTTTCAAGACCAAGAAGTCTTAAGAAAGAAAGAAACTTTTCTTGAGACCCTGAGGTAAGGACCACTTCCTTGGAGGAAGGCTTCTTCAGACCCCAGCATCAGTTGTATATTTGGGATCAGCTTTGGCTGCCCAAGCCCCAAGGTTCCTGCTGGCCTTGAGCACAGCCTACATGAGTGAAAGTAGCCCCCGTGATGGACTCGTGGCAAGAGATGCAACTGCCAGAAAAGATGAGCATTTTGGCTAATTCTCAGGTTTACTAACCAATTGCCCTCATGACATGGGGAAATCCTTTATAAAGGGCACTGGGGGTGGGGGGCAGGGAATGGTGGCAGAGTGTCATGCTTAGGAATGATTCCACTAGGTCAGTTTTTGAGGAATTTAGCCCCTTCCTTATTCACAAGAAACCCATAAAGACTGAAAGAAAACCTGAGCTTCATAATGTCAAAGCTTCTTGAAAACCAATACAACTGCTTCACAGCTCCTCACTCTTAGACTAAGGCCTGTGACCATGCATCACAGGCTTAGATATCCCAAACTGTTCTATTGGTTTGAATGAAGAAGCTTGTGAAATGAATTTGTAGCCATCAGCCTAGATAGCCCTGCATCTTCCTCCCATTGTTAAAACATCCTGGGATGTACATCCTTGCCCCAGGATCTGAGCAAGAAGTCTAGTAACAGGAGACAGCACTGTGGTGCTGCGGGTTATGATCACCACCTGAGGCACTGGCATCCCATATGAGTGCCGGTTTGAGTCCTGGCTGCTCCACTTCCAATCCAGGTCCTTGCTAATGTACCTGGGAAAGGTACACATGGGCCCTGCAACCCATGTGAAGACCAGGATGGAGCTCCAGGCTCTTGGCTTCAGCCTGGTCCAGCCCTAGCTGTTTCAGCCATTTGGAGGGTGAACCAGTAGATGGACGATCCATCTCTCTCTCTCTCTCTAACTCTGCCTTTCAAAAAAATCTTTTTTAAAAAAACAATCTGATTATCATTTATTCTTCAGGATTGATATCCAATGAGGTCCATGACATCTTTCCTAATTTCATCTTCCCCTCTCTTCACTAGTTGATTTCTCTGGCTGGAAGCAATTACATTACTGGATGAATACACACGCGCATAGTATGATGAACAGATGGCTGATTTTCCTTCTACATCTTCCTTTCCTGCATTGCTATGGCTTCCATTCAAAATCAAGATTTGTTTGTATTTTCAACTCTCTTTCCTCTCTTCTTTCATTTCTATATCTTCAGTGTTTCTTAGCTCTGGAATATTTTAATAATCCTTGTATTCTTCTCTCTTCCAATTAAATTTATGGCTATTTGTTGTGGACTTAAAAATAAATAATTCAGTTTTTTTAAGGTAATCAAATACTTTTTGGTCCCAACATCTGGTCTGAAAATAATTCGAGTTTGCAATTCTTTGGCAACCAGCTCTTCCCAGAAAGTGGCACTTATGAAACCATTACTAAGAAAAGGAGGCAGCACATTGTTGTTTCAGGTTTCGGTATCATGAGTGCTATTTCTTGCATGTTTCAAGTGTCATTCTCCTGACAACTAGATTATAAACACCTCTGTCCAATCTTGTGAATTAAAAAAACACACACACACACACACACAAGTTTGCCAGTTAGTACAAGCTTTGCTGCTATCCTACCTTTCAAGGTTGGCAGGGAAATTGTGGTCCCATAATCTAAGTTTGATCAGAGGACAATCAGATTAACCATCAGAATTAATTCTGATCACTAACCCCATTATACGTTAGACAACTGAAGTATGTGCTCTGTCATTTCACAAGAAATGCAGAACTTAGAGGCTATCCAAATGGTACTGTATACTAGCCCTCTGAGGTACAGACTGGGAAAACAAGAACAGTAAGTAGTATTGAGCGTTCCCTTCACGTCACCCGCAGTAGTAAGCAGCTACCACAGTCCTATGAAGGAAGACCCACATCACTGGTGCACGCATAGGAAATGTCAGCAGAAGGAGGCAAAGGAACGCAACCAGGAAGGTGTAACTCCACATCGCAAATTCAGATCTACCTGTGGCAGAAGCTCCTCTTTTTAAGTTATTAAGAGCAAAGAAAGACTAGAGATGTCAATCTCCAACTCAAAATAAAACCCTGCTCTCTATCTGGCTTTTTTTTTTTTTAACAGGCAGAGTGGACAGTGAGAGAGAGAGACAGAGAGAAAGATCTTCCTTTTGCCATTGGTTCACCCTCCAATGGTTACCGCGGCCGGCAGGAGCCAGGTACTTAACCTGGTCTCCCATGGGGTGCAGGGTCCAAGCACTTGGGCCATCCTCCACTGCACTCCCTGGCCACAGCAGAGAGCTGGCCTGGAAGAGGGGCAACCGGGACAGAATCCAGCGCCCCAACTGGGACTAGAACTTGTGTGCCGGTGCCGCGAGGTGGAGGATTAGCCTAGTGAGCCACGGTGCTGGCCTCTATCTGGCTTTACACACACACACACACACACACACACACACATATACAACAGACACACACAAAGAGATGTGAAGGGATAGCCTGACTTCCAATATCTACGTGGTTCAGAACAAAGGAGGAGCTAAGGAAGCAGAAGTGTTGGTTCCCAGCACACGCTGATACCCAGGGCTCTCCATGGAAGCTAAGCAGAGAACACATGGGCTGGGTTACTTGGGGGCAGACTCCATGTCCCTCCTCTGAGCTTTCCACTGTAGCTAAATAGTCAGCAAAAGGCTAGTGGAAGGGGCAACAACAGCAAGCAAGGGTCTTGTTTTTGTCAATGAATACACCAAAGTATAAGTTAAACACATTAAAATGAGTTCACTAGGTTGAACAGCTGGTACACTTCATTCTGCCTTTGGCCCTTGATATAATGTGGCAGGCCTGTGCTCTCATCAGGAGCCACCTGCTACACCCTGTGAATGCAGCAGGAGACAGGATGACGTAGAAGGTCTGTACTTGGGAGTCTGGCTCAGATTAATTTCACTGAGCGGGTGAACTGACCTAATCTGTAAGCTTCTGTTTCCTTATCTATGAAATGGGCCTTACAAGAAAACCTACCTCGTGGAACTTTTATAAGGATAAATGAGATAACACATTCACACAGTTGCGAGGACTTGCAGGTGTTATACCCAATGTGCGCCCCCTTCTTCCTTACTAGCAACCCCACGTGAAGGAAGGTGGCAATATGCCTAGTGACACAATGACACGATTCTCTTCTGCAGGCAGGAGTAGCAGTCTGTTGTCAAGGGCAGTTGTGTGATGGAGGGGGTGGGTGGGATAAGTGACAGAGAGGCATGATCTTTTTGCTGTTCCTTTTTCTTCTTCCATGTGTGAAGATGTGTTGAAGATCACAGATATCGCGGCTCACATTACCATGACAACTGTGAAGAAACCTTGAGGACAAAAGCCATATGCCAAGGACGCAAGACTAGAAAGACAGAAAGACCACATAACCTTGTTGGCACTGTGGAGCCTCCGTATAATTCTGTACAGCCTACACTAGACTTCTTTTACCTGGGACAAAGTATACCACTGTCATATTTAAGATGATTTTATTTCAGGGTCTCTTCACTGAGAACCAAATGTAATCCAAACTAATGCAACAGAACATTTATACACTGCATGCCATCAAATAAATTCTCAATACCCAATAGCTGTATTTATCACCACTGAAAGTACAGAACATATTCTATTCAAAGTAGCGCAATGTCCAAAGTCATACTAGATGCAATCAATTTCAGCCTCCAGGACAGCAGTTTTTAACCTTAACTGCACATTTTCATCATCTGGGAAGGAGCCACTGGGAAGCTCTGGATTGGCACCAGTCATTCTTAAATCTCTCCAGAGCATTCCAGTGTGTAGCCAAGGTTTAAAAAGTCAGCTCTAAGTAGACGTATGAATCCCTTCTAGGGGTCGGCGAGCTGGCGCATGGGCTAAGGCACAGGCTGCAGCTCCAGCATCCTGTACAGGCACTGGTTCTATTCCCAGCTGCTCCACTTCATATCCAGCTCCCTGCTAATGGCCTGGGAAAGCAGCAGAGGATGGCCCAAGTCCTTGGGCCCCTGCACTCACATGGGAGACCCAGAGGAAGCTCCAGGCTCCTGGCTTTGGCCTTGCCCAGCTGCAGTTGTTGCAGCCATTTGGGGATGAATCAGCAGATGGAAGATCTCTGTGTCTCTGTCTCTGTCTCTGTAACTCTGCTTTCAAATAAATAAATCAATATTAAAAAAAAATAATCCCTTCTATAAAATTGTTAGGACTCATGGTTTAAAATAGCTTTTTATTTTTTATAATCAGGAAAACTCAGCAGTTAGACTGGGAAAAGAACCTCAATCGAGTTCATTCCCCTTGCCCTTGGCCAGAAAAGGGCAAGTTTCATATCACAGCTTGAACATCAGAGACCTAAAGTGGTTAGTTGGCTAATAACCTAATAATTTGTAGACTGAAAAGCAGAACAATGCCTGTCCACAGATTCACACACCAGAGCAAGAAGGTTCCAGAGACAGCTCCTCCACCCCAAGGAGGCCCACTCCGATCAAACAGATGTTCTATGAAAACCTGAGAGTTAGGGTGTTGCTAAATATCTTATAAAGGTGAAAAGTATATTTAGTGATCCCAATCAATTAGCCATCTTGCTATGGTTAGCTAAGAATGAGAAGTTGGTGGACATTTTCCTTCAGTGGGGAAATAAATGACTTTAGAAATAAGTCTTGGGAAGAAAATCTTGATATACATACTTTGCAATGATAAAGTTAAATGCAAGCATTTATAGGACTTCTTAATTAATGAAGTGCCCATCCATTTAGGGAACAAGTATAGACAACCTTGACTCTGTTTTGTTTCTCACAAAAGAAGAAGTTTGCAGGTGTGACTTGGGAGACAGCTTTCAAAACTTCGGACTCGGTAACTTTGTGGGGTGTAAGGAGAATCAATTTGGCATTTTTCTTTGATAAATATAGGGAGAAGGAAGCAAAGTGTCCACCATGAAAAGCATTTGCTCTTTCACCAGTTAAATCTGTGTGCTTGGTAGATGTGTCTCTTATTTCACCTGCAGAAGGGAGTGTGAATGTGTCTCTCTTTTGGATTCTACTTGTTTTCCATAGAAAGAACTTCTGAATCAACAGTTAAACTTGGCAAGAAATAGGGGTGTTTATTAGGTTCATTAAATAAGCAAAGGTTGCAACACAGATTAGAAACATTAGGGGTTGTCTACAGACTTATTTACTTTGTGTTATAAGTGTGCCTAAATATATGCAGGAGATAAGGTTCCAAAAATCGTGTGCATATTGCATGTTTTCCTCATTTCCCTTTAGTGGGATCATGGAGTAAATCCTAAAAGCAAAGTTCTATATTTATGAGATTTTGGGACCCTAATTTATTTAATTGCTAAAACCTCTACTCTGTACAAATTGTCTGAAAGCAAAGGCATATTGTGCCACATAAATTTAATAAAACTATCTCCTATTCCTCAAATGCCTCCTTGGGCAGTATAATAGATATACACCAAGGCTGAGTCTATGGGACACTATGATACACCACCAACTCGAAGAAAATCAGTCAAGATTGCCTATTATTACGATGTAGATCTTTCCCTAATATGGACAAAATAAAATGCAGTTGTCCAACTCATTGACTTTCTAACTAATAGTGCTAAGTTTATCATACACTATCCCATTGCTTTTCAGGGAGAAGTTCATTTAAATAACAAACAACATCACACCCTTCAATCTGAGAAATTTTGAAATCACTCCTCCGTATTGTATGTTAACAACTCAATCCCAACACTTAAATCAATGTTGGGCATCGTACAAAGTACTTAATGAGTTGGTTGCAAGCTTTCTCTGCAATGTGCAACCCCAGCAGCCCAAGTAACCTAAGGAAATGAATACCTAAAGTACCGGCCAGAGGTTCAGCAAACTTTTCCTACAAAGAGCCAGATACTAAATATTTTAGCCTTTCTGTACCATACAGTCTCTGTCACAACTACTCAACTCTGCTTTTGTTGCAAAAGCAGTCCGAGACCAAATGCAAACTGATAGACATGCTGTATTCTAATAAAACTTTATTTATAAATGCAGGTGGCAGGCCTGATTTGGCTCACAGGCCATATTTGCAGACCCCTGTGTGAGACCCTTGGAAAACTCTGCTAGACCTTAGCATCCAGGAACATTCTGACTGTGGCTTTTTCACTATTCTATCGAAGTGTTGAAAAGGATACACAGGAGGGAACTTGGCACGACCATTGCCACTCAACATGGGCTTGGAGGAGGTGTTGAAGAGGAAAGGTGCTAACTGGCCAGCAAACTTGACATCACTTCCCTTGCATTCTCTTCTTTAGTTCTCACAAGAGAACGACAGACTCCCTATTTTCCACGTTTTAAAGAATGTGAGGAGGTGAAGTCCTGAAGCTGCAGAGCCCACCTTTAAACCTGTCCCATCCAACACTCCTGCTGTTCCCTACTGCTCTGCTACTACCTGGGTGGATGTCAGTTCTCATCTACATGGCACAGGCAAGACCAGGTGCAGAAGCCAGGGAGAGGATCTGCAGGTGGAGTGCCTTCTTGATCCAATTGACCAGTCAAGCAAATCTTGAATCCATGGTTGGGGCTTAAAGATTTCTACTTTTCTGCACCAGCGGTTCTGACCTTTGTCACGCTATTCTCTGAATTTAACCAAAGCCAGTACTCATATGCAGTCCACAAAGGAGGGTCATGGGCCAGATAGGGAGGAGGCAACATTTACAAAGTCAATGTTTTCTTAACCCTTTCCAGAACCCCAGAGTACAGTCATTTCAGCTCATGCCTCGAGGGTGTTTTCTGAAAAAAGAAAGTGCCTTTTCAGCACTCTTCGTGTCTGATTTCAAACCCTGCCCTTCCATGGGTGATGTTAAGTAGGCAGGCTGATGATGCAGTCCTGTTTTCACTGGTTTTCCCACAGAGTTCAATCACTCAGGTGCCCTCAGTGCCACACAGCTTGGGTCCAGAGTCTTGGAAGAGATGCCCAGGGCCTTTTTGAAGTTTCTTTAAGGCTCCAAAGGGCATGGAAGAGAACGTAGTCGTATGTTCATCTGAACATGTGGAAATGTTCACCCCAGTTATTCCTTGATGAGCTTACAGTGTGGTCTCCCATACAGTGGAGTTTTGTGTACCTGGCTGGCCTCCAGGGTGTGAGCAGAAAGCATGCCCTCAAGCATCTCCTTTCAAAAAGATACCATTCATCTCTTCAAAAGCATTAAAGGAGGGAAAATGTACTGCATAACCAAGGAGGAGGAATACAGCAGCTCATGTGTGCAGGGGTGCAACCCCCATCGCAGATGCCGGGGCAGAACCAATGCAGTCAATAGCATTTCAGCGGCACCTGCATGTACTTACTAAGGGTCCCTCTCCAGAATATTGTTTTTACCCCATTTTACACATGAGAAACCTAAGGACTGAAGAAAAGCAGAGTGACTTGCCCATAGAAGGGGGCACTTAGGCAGAATTCCCTCTAGGGGCCCACACAAACCCCAGACGATTCAGCTGCAAGTGAAAGGGCCCATAGACGCTCAGAAGCCCCCAGTAAAGACATCAATGCCCACCCACTCTCATCCACATTGCTCCCCCTCCCCACCAAGGGTAGGGTCTTGTTCCCTCTTCCTGCTGACAAGAGCTGCACAGCACCCATACTAGAATATTCCTCCTTATCTTGGAAGGAATCCACTGCTCTCAGACCCAAACTTAAGTGCATGCCTTTTTTTTTTAAAGCATCTTGCTGATATCAAACAATATCACACTCCTCAATCTGAGAAATTTTGAAATCACTCCTCCACATTGTATGTTAACAAACCCAATCCCAGAGAATTTACACAAAAAACAAAGGAAACAAGAAATTAGTGATACAGAGATGGCAAGTCACATTTTAATCAGTGAAGGTGTATTTTCAGAACTTTGAAGATCATCTATTCATAAAATAAACACTCTCTAATTTATCCTTTTCTGTAAATATAGATTTTCTTGTATTAAGCTTGCTTGAGGTAGAGTGTACTTGAGTTCATTAAGTCATTTTAAAGCACCTTTTTAAAACAAGAGCAGGGTTTCTTTTGGTAATATTTCTTGCTGGGGGAACTACAAAACTAAGTCCCGATAAGGCTCAACTCTCGTGAGCGTTGAGTTGACTTTGTTTACCTCGTCAAAGGAACTCTGTAGATAATCTCTGCATGGCTTCAACTATGAATAACACAAGTCTCCGTTCAATCCACATAACGGAAAATCAAGTTCACAGTTGTTCCACCCAACTCCAGGGATAGAAAGCAAAGTCAAAGCTTAACCCTCCACCCCCTTGCCTTGCCACGGAGTAGGAAAAAGAATGACAGGAAGGCTTCACAAAACCCAGTTTCCACCGCATCCCAAGGCATCCTCAGAAACAAAGCTCACTGAGCCGGCTAGCAAGATCCATGCATCTCAACAACAGGCTAAAGAGTGGCTGCTGCCACGACCGACGCCTCTCATGTCAACGGCACCACTTTCCCCTCTCAGCCCCAAACCCCGATCGCGGCTGAGTTTGGTCTTGTGAATCATAAGCTGCCCTTTCTTCACCACAGTGATTCATGCCCAGAAGCGGGGACACGATGAGCTGTCCCTCCTTGGGACGCTCGATCTTTCCCCTCGAGCCTGGAAACTCAGCATCACCTCTGACAGGTTGGTTTCTCCATCAGGCTCCATCCTGCCCACTCTGCCCTTCCCACTCCTCGGGCCTGCAAGCAGATGCCGACCCCCCCCCACCCCCGCCCCGGCACCACCAGCTCCCCTATTCCAGGCCGACTGGGGATCTCCTCGGCTTACTTGGCTCTGACAGCCACAGCCAAAAACCACTTACGTTTTTGCCAGAGCATGGCCTGCGACAGGATGTTGCCTTTTCTCTTTGAAGCAGACAGTTTGGCTTCTTTAATGTGAGACCTGGGTGTGCTTTCCTCCAGTGGAGCCACCGCTTGCTCTGAGGCTGTTTCCTGGGCTTTTTAAAGGCCCAAGTTCCCGCTGCGTGGGGCTGCGTCATCACATCCTCCCACCTCAGGCACGGGTGCGCTGTGTCCTCTGCAGTGCTGCCTGTCACCCCACTGTGCGCACCCTCTGAGGCCCACCAGCTGCAGAGCGCTGCACGCACACAGCCAGCCAGCTGGGACTAAACCCAGCACGGAGGCCATGGCTGCTTGCACACAGCCACAGAGTGTAATGTGCTGTGCTGTGTGTGTGTGTGTGTGTGTTTGTGTAGCCATGATGAGTGCAAATGGTGTGAGGGCCAGGCCAAGCACGGGACCCCCTCGCACCAGTGATGAGCTCCAAAGACCCTCTGGAAAAACACAGGGTTTTCTCTGATGCCCATTCAGGCTTCCACACCGCCAGGATGCTGGCAGGACTGAGCCCGCCATGGGCGCCTGCTGAACGGGAAATGCAATTCCCAGGGGTCACTGATTCTCAACCCAGGAGGAAACACCTGTCATCTCTTCAAGCCTCACTAAACAACCTCCTCATCTCTTAATATTGCTTTTCTGTTTATTCCATTTTAAAACACAACGGCCCCTCCCGTTGCCCCCAGCCACCACCAAAATGGCAAGGCTTACTCATGCCTTAAATATGGGGGGCACCGATTCGGACGGTCGAGACGCCCACTGAGAAAGGAGAAAGACGCCCATGCTTTCCCTGGAGTTGGCGTCTCAGAGGGGACTCGTAGGCGCAGTGTGAACAGGGCTTCTCTGCTTGGCAGGAAGCTCCTCAAAGGAAAAGGGGAGGCTTTCCAACCTGCTAGTGATGGGGCGCTTAGGCTCCAGGCTGCACCAATCTGCAAGTTTTCTGGGGCGGTGTGTCCAAAGCCCACACACTCAGGCCCTGGTGACCCATTCAATTTGGGATCAAAACCCCTTGGGCCCCTAAGGCAGGGGCCTTGCTGTTTTGCCCTCCAAGTGCCCAGGAGCAATCTTGCAGACCCTGAAACTTAGGATTAAGAAGTGATCACCTCCTCCGTCCAGCCACAGAGCTGGAGGCCTCGAATCCCCTCTCCACTGAACTCTTGCCCTCCTCTCCACCTCACCCCCCACAACCCTCCTTCCACTCATTCCCCGCGCCTTCTAAGCACCACTGAGCATTGGTACAGTCCCCTGCCATCGGCTGTGCGCTCCTCTCTTGCTGGATTCCCCTCCCCACTCCCCACCTACCAATCACTTCTCCATTTTTCAAGATCCACTTCACAAAGGACATTTTTTGGTGAAAAATATTCTGACTCTGAGACCTCCTAGCCTAGAAAACATTCCTCCCTCTGTTCCTGGCTCTTGCAGCACCTTGCTCGTCATATGATGCAATGTCTATGGATTCCTCAAGGAGGTTCCCTCTGTCTCCTCGGTGCCTTACTCAGGACCACCTACAACTTTCTGACCCCCAGTAAAAGTTTGTCCGGTGTAGTCATGAATCTTTGTGTCTAATGGGTTGCTGGTTTGTGGGCAGGTCTTCAGGAGAAATAATGTTCACATAAAGAAGTCACTTGTAAGACAAAGAATGACATCTCCTAGCTGAGTGATGAGCCCTCACCCAAAAGCTTCTGGAGGTCAGGACAGTGGGGGCCCTGGACTGTGGAGGCTGCAGCATTTTGCACTGGCCTGGGAGACAGCAAGGTCACAGGCCCGAGGCTTCCCTGAGACGTGTCCACTGGAAATGATGGCACACCCCAGCAGTCCTGGCTCAGGGACAGCAGATGTGAGTCCCCATCGTGGCTCTGCCACTCACTGGGCACATCCCCTTACACAAGTCATACAATCATGCTGGTCTCTGTTTCCTTGTTTATAAAATGAAGTGGCAGGTCTCTGAACACCTCACAGTCTCTTAAGGGGATACATGACCTGTCAGTCCTCTCGTACATGGTGCTGTATTTTGGTTATCTGTCTCATTCGCTCCAAGTTGAGGAAATTAAGGCATTTCTTAGTCATCTCTGTTTCTCCCCATAGGCATAATGATTTCCATGAGGTAATAATCAAAACAACTCACCATACACCAGGCTCTATGTAAATTCATTATCTACTCTAGTCCCCACAGAACACTTCCTTGAGGAAATCTCTATCTGTGTTGTTCGGAGAAACAAACAGATGCTTAGGAAATTTAACTTGTCCAATGTCACAGGGCTATTAGGTGATAGGCTGAGTGTCAGACTCAAGTTCATCTGACAAGATTCAGAGCCCTAAATAATCACCCTAATAGATAATATTCCTTGAGTTGAAATTGGCGAGAGCCATGCACGAACCACGTTTCATAGCAGTAATGCGGAATCACTATGATTGAGCCTAGAGCAGTAAAGAGAAACTTATACCCCGAGGAATAATTCCCCATCCTCTGGAAAGAGGGAAGGAAGAGAAGAAACCTGGATGTGCTCTGACAAGTCAGTTCCAGACAGTGGCAGAGACAGTTAAACAATAGCGTAAGGAAAACCTAACACCTGGACAGATGACAGGACATCTTAAGACAACCAATACCAAGAGAAAATTCTAGAGGCTTACTGAGACAAAACAGTATGTTCACAAGTAATGAACAAGAATCATAGTGTCAATATACTTCACAGCAAAACTAGATGCAAACATACAATGAAGGAATATTTTTAAAATATTGAAGAAAAACAACACTGGGCCTGTAATTTTAAATTCAGAAAAAAACTTCACTTCATAAAGGAGAAAATACAGATTAAATATCTTTTATCTAGAATGCTTGGAACCAGAAGTGTTTTGGATTTCAGGTTGTGTAATATACATACATCCTGAGATATCATGGGGATGGGGTCTAAATACAAAGTTCGCTAATGCTCCATGTAAACCTGACACACATAGCTTGAAGGTAACTTTACATAATACTTTTAGTGCACCCTCATTTTAACTATAACCTATCTCAAGAGAACAAGCGTGGAATGGAATTTTCCACTTACGGCATCGTATTGGCACTTAAAAGTTTTGGATTTGGGAGGATTTAGAATTTTGGATTTTCAGATTTGAGATTCTCAACCTATATGGCTATCAAGAATTGAAGAAATCACTGGAGAAAATAAATATAAGTATGGATATGAGATAAGAGGCAACTGCCATTTTGTTCTTACTATAAAAACAGAAATAAAATGTTTAATTTTTAAATGATTGGAGAAAACTGGATCTTTCCATGGAAAACAAGAAGCTGTGTATAAAAAAAGTGAGTGGGAAACTGAAATAAGATAACAAGATAAGTTCTAATAGTATATAACTATAATAATTATAAAAAGATTAAACTCACCAATAAAAAGATAGAGATTGGATTGAATGGAAATTTTTTTAAAAGTCCAACAATATGTTGTATAGTTAAAACAAAAAATTCACAGGAAGCTTGCAAATAAAGTTGATGTCATTTTTACCCTAAAACTAGATGAGGTTGATATAAGAAAACAGTAGACCATTTAACTTGTGACTATAGATTTAAAAATTCTAAATGAAATATGAGTTTAATGAATTTTGTACCATCTGAAAAATAATATATCACAAAATAATGATTATATTATATATCATATATATTATATATCATTATTATTGTACAATATTTATATTATTTATAAATTATTAAATATGATTTTTCATAATAAATATTATATAATATATAATAAATATATAATGAATATATGTAATAATATCATAATATGTATTATTTATTCCAGGAATACAAAGATGATTTATTCTCAGAAAAACCTGGTAATATAATTCACCATAATGATAAACTGTAGGAGAAAAACTAAGAAATTACCACAATCAATTTCTAAATATTTGATAAAATCCAACATCTATGTATAATTTAAGAAAAATAACTTTCAGAATATTAGGATTAGAAGGAAACTCTCTTGCTAATGTTTATATGCCAAAAATCACAGTGAAATTCAAATAATGGAGAAATTATAGACAAATTCCCTTTAAGAATAAATTGTTCTATTATATTTCATAACTAATTTGCAAACATTTTTACCCATAATTCTCAGAAACATATATTGAACAAAAAAAAGAAACATAAATTATACTTTGAATTGTACCAAGTAGTATCCTAGCCTTTAGGGATTCAACAATGAACAAAGCAGAAACTGTTAATAGCACGCAGCCAGATATTTGGTGTTAAGTAGATAACAATATTTTTATGACCTTTCAATAAAAGATTTGTCATTATACAATACGGGCAGACCAAGACATGGAAAAACTGATGGCCTACAGGTTCAACAATATTCAGGTTGTCTGTGGTGTAGAAATGCAGGGCAATTTGTTCAATCAGATCAATAGCCATTTCTTGACCTTAATGGTGGGAGCGGAGGGACGAACCAGAATGATTTTAAAGAGGGAGGGAGGTATCCATTAGTTCTATGTGCCTATATACATTTTCCTTAGGAAATAGTTCACAGAGTCCATGAGTGTCCCAAGGTTAAGAATCACTGTTTATTTTAGAGAAATACTATGGTACCAAATTTTTGAATACAGGATAGAGAAATTGCTTAAGTCCAGCCAGAATACAATGGCTCTGAGGTAGAATGGGAAATGCAGAGGGAAGATAGCAAGCTTCATTGCTGTCTACAGGTGACCTCTCACACTTCCTCTACACACTGAGTCGGCCATACCCATTTCTCATTTCTCCAGCAAATGTCCATCATTTCCTTCTTCTGTATACTTGCCTGCTGGGAGAATCAGCAGCACAGAGTCAAGAAATCATTTGTTATACAGTCAGCCTGGTTTGGAACCTGGCTGCACTATTGCCAGTGGGACCTTCGCTGTACTGTTTAAACTCGCCTAGCTGTCCTGTTCTCCTCTCCCAAAATGAAATAATAATGTTTGCAATGAGTAAATGTAATAGCCAAGATGGATGTTGTAGTACAACAGGTTAAGCTGCTGTTTGGGATGCCCACATTCCATATCGGAGTGACTGGTTCAAGTCCCAGCTACACTGCTTCCTATCCAGCTTCGTGCTAATACACGTTGGAGGCAGCAGACACTGCTCCAAGTACTTGAGACCAAGATGGAATTACTGATTCCTAGCCTTGGCCTTGCCTAGCCCTGGCTGTGCTGATCACGTGGGGAGTGAAACAGTTGATGAAAGATATCTTTCTCTCTCTCTCTGCTTCTGTTTCTCACTCATTCTGCCCTTCAAATAACTACATAAATCTATTTTAAAATAATAAAAACCACACTGTCATCACTGTGCAAAATCAAAGTTGAATTCAATTCACACTAGACTGTTTTCCTTGCAGCTATAGTATATTACTACTCACAATCTGTCCTTTTAAAAAAAATTAAATGCATTAACCTAAGTGTAGAGTTTTCTACCTACACTAATTTTATTGTTTCATTCAGAGCAAAAGACTATGTAACTGAATCCCCTTTCACATTTTTGTTAACATACATGCACACTACAGAACTCTTCAAGCTTTGGCAATTTCTACTTTTCAAAGCAGCAGAAAGATTCCTACCATATCTTATCTTCTCAAGTTCCCAGCCACCACCTGCAAATATGGCTGACAGCTGCATGGCAGGTCTTTATCTAGGGATGACCTAAATGGTCATGATTTTCCAATTTATTGTACCTTAAATAATTGGGTATTACAACTATGCATTATGAGGAATTCACACTCACCTGATTACAAATAGAGATTGGGTCAGTGCAAGTGACCTGGATGGGTGCCAGTGTTGAGAGCTGAACTTTGTTGTATGTAACAACCTGGTCTCCATGGCACACTGGAGGATACCCAACTCTCCTTATGGCCATTCTTGAATGCTCTCTGGTGCCAGACATATGGCCTATAGTCCCAATGACAACCTCCCATCAACCAGGCAGCTGGCAAGTGTCCGGTGCCCCATTTTGCATATGGGAAAATCAAGGACAGGGTGGCTTTGTTATAGATAACTCAAGACTTTCATAAATAATCTTCTTGGAAATTAGTCAATAAAACCTGGAGGTTATTACCTTTGAGATTCTTTACTATCATAGAGCTTTAGAAAATAGCCCTTGAAAAATAAAATCTCTAGGCTAATTCTACCCACCTTGTGGTCCTACCAAGACAGAGAATTTTTTTCTTAACCATTGCTTGTTACCGCCACTGAGTAATAGACTTTATTTAATAGTTTTGTCTTCACGTCACCAACAGTACCATGACTCTCTCCCTGCACAGTTGATAGCCTCCTTTGAGAAATATCTTCCATGATCATTCTACAATTCTTTTTTTGATTAAAGATTTTTATTTATTTTTTTTGAAAGATAGAGCTACAGACAGAGAGAGGGAGAGACAGAGAGAAAGGTCTTCCATCTGTTGGTTTGCTCCCCAAATGGCCACAAGGGCCAGAGCTGGCCGATCTGAAGCCAGGTGCCAGGAGCTTCTTCCAGGTCTCCCATGTGGGTGTAGGGTCCCAAGCACTTGGGCCATCTTCCACCACTTTCCCAAGCCATGGGCAGAGAGCTGGATTGGAAGAGGAGGAGCTGGGATGTGAACTGGTACCCATATGGGGTGCCAGCACTGCAGGCAAAGGCTTAAGCCTACTATGCTACAGTACCAGCCCCTTTACATTTCTTATTAGCCCAAATCCTGTGCTTGGAATTCTGCTAGGTATTAGGGGTACCAAGCTGAGGAAGACAATGCTTTTTTGCTCAAGCAAGTTATTCCTGGTGTCAAGAACTGATTTTTTTTTTAACTATGGAAATCCAAGAAGAATTCCTAGAGAATGGTTCCCACCCAAATGGAATAGGATTCTTACTATAAAAAAATATTCATTGAGCTCCATCCCTAAAGAATTTGACTTGGGAGATCTGGAGTGGTCCACAATCCTGTTTGCCAGGTTTCTGCTTTGTTTTGTTCTGTTTTAAACAAATATTTCAGGTGAAATTGCCTTGGAATTTAGGAATCTCTAACCTAGACAACCAAAAAGTAGTGCTTCCTAAGATCTCCTTTTCTATCTACCCCCTTTTCAAGTCTTCTTCACTGGAATACCCCTAGAAAGCCCTAATTAAGAAGAAAAACAAAAGCAAGCAGCTTAAGTGTAGCGTGGAGCTGAGCACACACCCAACATTTCCCACATACAAGAAGAAGGTTGGCACTAGGAACATTTCGTGCCCAAAAACAATCCCACTCCTATAGTTCCCCCAACAAATGGTGGTCCAGCGACCTTTGGTCCTGGCACCCACTCTGCCTGCCCTGTACCCAGACCTCTCAGCTTCCAGGCTTCTTACTTCTCTGCATGGCATTGAAAGGCCTCAAGTAACAGGAGCCCCAGCAACAAAATCAGACATCAGGGATGCTATTGGCCTGCACAGCTAGTGACCCATGTCCTGTTCACCTTGAGCTGAATGCTCAAAGGAATGCAGAGAAAGGCGGTAGCCGCTGTCTGAGGTGATGCTGGTCATTCTTCCTTCTGAAGCCGCAGCAAGGGAACCTCCTTCCCCTTTCCTCTTCCTAAAACAATGAGCCCTCCAGTGACTGGATTTTCACCAGGTGTATCTTGTGATTTGTGTACAAACACTCTGGAAATAGGAACTGCAAGAAAGCCGAAGTCTATTTCCTTGTGAATCAAAGGTAGAGTTTTCTACTAAAAGGAAAAGACTCCAACCGGTGAAGACAAGCCTCTTTGCATGTGTGCCAAGCTCCCGGGCAACTCTCGGTCTTGGGTGGAGCTGCAGGGCTGGCAACTGCACTCTTTTTTTGAAATATAGTTCTTTAATTTGGTGGGAAAGCGACTTGAATGCAAGAAGGAATGAAGAGATGGAGAAGACAAAATGGAGATAGAAATTAAGTGGAGGAACAGGAAAATAAGGAAAAGGGAGAGAAAGATTGCTCCAAATTGTAGACGTCTCAAAAATTCAAAGCGAAAAACATCTGCCTGCAAAAACAGAGCAGTTACTTCAAGTAAGCAGGAAGTCTACAAGAGGCATGTGTTGGGCACAGTAATACAAGAGTGACACAAGTGAACCAACTAAGTTTCACTTGGCCTCTGTGAACTCAAGGTTCACAAAGACTCCATAAATGATAACCATTGTTGCTATTACTGTTTTTTTATTAGTAACGAATATGAAAGCACTTGACATGTGCCCAGTGTCTCTGCTACTATCTATGGGAGAATTTTTTTTTTTTTAAAAAGGGAATAACTAGCAGGCATACAAATATAAACTGTCATGAGTAGTTTTTTTCTAAAAAAAAAAAAAAATCTCCCTTAGTTTGAATGTCCCAGAAATAGACATAATCAAGCTGTGAATAAAAAGTGGAGGGAAGGGGATGAAGATAAAATGACTCCAGGAACTCCACTTGCATCTCTCAGCTCACAAAACCAAAGAGAGCTAAGACGTCTGGAGCACTAATTATGTGTTAGGAAGTATTCGCTTCATCTTGCATATGAGGAAGCAGGCAGAAGTTAAGGAAGCTTGCTTAAACACAGAGCTCATAAGGAGAACATAAAACCCAGCTAATCTAACTCTGTGGCTCCTAATCACATCATACTACCTCCTTACAAGAGAGGTAAGTCCCAAACAGTCCATCTTTCATCCATTCATTCATTCATTCAACAAATGGGGGGTACTTCTAAAAGTTCATGGAAAATGAAATTAAAAGATGTTTATTTTAGTGCAAAATTTTTGAAATCCACAGTTTTTTCATAATATGCATTTTCTATGAGCTTTGTGAAGACCCCCCTGTGTTTGTCAAATGCTATCCAATCTATATTTGACAGTGAGGATACAGCAGTGAATAAAGCCATAAAGATCTGACTCCATAGAGCGCCCATTCTAGAGGAAGTGAGAGAAGCCAGAGGACATATCAACACAAATATCATCCCAGTAATCTCCTCTGGGTGCATATACAATAAAATTTTATTAGGGTTAGATTATTTAATGTATATAAAGGAACACAACAGTACTTAGCAATTGATAAGGATATAAAAAGGATAGCTATTCTTATTACAATCTTATGGACGGGCTTGAGGCTGGGCATTGAGAGGAATCCTATGATAGAGCCAGGACCGCAGAAAGCCAGGAGAATATGCAGAATAGTAACGGATTATATCATATAGTCACCTAGAGCCATAAAAATTCCTCCCAACAAGGAGCATAAAGATTGCTAAAAAGAGAGATCACTGTGGGTTGCTGCTATCTGGATCTCCTCCAAGTCCACTGTTATCCTGCAATTCACTTGTTATTATTCTGAGTCGAGGAGCCAGGTACCAAATCATAGTTTATAAATTCTAATGAATCGGTAGGTGCGGTCGGTGCCACGGCTCACTAGGCTAATCCTCCACCTGTGGCACTGGCACCCCAGGTTCTAGTCCCGGTCAGGGCACCGGATTCTGTCCCGGTTGCTCCTCTTCCAGTCCAGCTCTCTGCTGTGGCCCAGGAGTGCAGAGGAGGATAGCCCAGGTCCTTGGGCCCTGCACCTGCATGGGAGACCAGGAGGAAGCACCTAGCTCCTGGCTTCGGATCAGCGCAGCACGCCGGCCACAACGCACCGACCATAGCGGCCACTTGGGGGGTGAACCAAAGGAAAAAGGAAGACCTTTCTCTCTGTCTCTCTCTCTGTCTCTCTCTCACTGTCTAACTCTGCCTGTCAAAAAAAAAAAAAAGTATTCCAATGAATCACATAATCTAATCTAGGAAGTCATATGTGTCCATCTGTCATTGGCTATAATGTCAGCTAAGCGTTTAAACACCTGCTCCTGTTCAGCTCCCCTAACACACTCAAGTATAGCATGCTCCTTTGGGTACCTGAGAAGTACACGCTGAAGCCGGGAGACAGTGGAGTATGGTCCTCAGGATGCAGGCCACCCAGGGAACTGTATACAGTCAGCTCCCCATAGAGCTGGTTCTGCATCCAAGGAGTCAACCCACTAGCAGGTGGACAATCTCTGTCTCTCCCTCTAACTCAAACTTTCAAATAAATTAATAAATCTTTAAAATTTTTTCAGAAAAAAAGTCTATACTGAACAGATGCAGACTTTTTAATATGAAAGTGTTTGTTTATCAATTTGAAAGTCAGAGTTACAGAGAAAGAGAGATCTTCCATCAAGTGGTTTACTCCCCAGATGGCCACAACAGCCAGGGATGGGCAAGGCTGAAGCCAGAACCTTCCTCTGGAACTTCCATGTGGGTGGTAGGGGCCCAAACACTTGGGCCATCTTCCACTGCTTTTCCCAGGCCATGAGCATGGAGCTGAATCTGGAAATGGAGCAGATGGGACCTGAACCAGCGCCCATATGGGATGCTGGTGTCACAGACAACTGCTTTACCTCCTGCACCACAAAGCTGGCCCCCATACATTTTTTTAAAGATTTACATATTTATTTGAAAGGCACAGTTGCAGAGAGAGAAAGATTCTTCCATCACCTGGATCATTCCCCAAATGGCCACAACAGCCAGGGCTGGGCCAGGCTGAAGCCAGGAGTCAGGAGCTTCCTGTGGATCGCCTATGCAGGTAGGTGCAAGGGCCCAAGCATTTTGGCCACCTCCCACTGCTTTTCTCAGGGCCATTAGCAAGGAATTGGATCAGAAGTAGAGCAGCCAGGACATTAACTGGCACCCACATGGGAGGCAGGCAATGCAGATGGCAGCTTAACTAGGTCCATCACAACGCTGGCCCCAATATAGGCTTTTTCTTGTCATTATTCCACAAATCACACAGCAACTGTTTACATAGTATAACATTATAAAAGGTGTTACAAGTCATCCATAGATGATTTAAAATACAAAAGAGGATGTGCACAGATGACATGGAAAGCAATGTCATTTTATATAAGGGGCTTAAGCACCCCCAGATTTCGGCACCCTCGGGAGTCCTGGAACGAATTCTCAATGTGTGCTGAGAGATCATGGTACTAGGAGACCTTCTACTTTATTCCTAAAGATAGGATACACCGTTAGAATACTAAAAGAATTTCCGCATTAGCCACGCCTAGCTTTGAGGACAGCTGGGAAGAAGTTGCAGAAACAAGCCATGAGGGAAACCTACCCATTAACAAAAGCAAAACCAGAGTCTGAGCTCTAGCCTGGGAAGCAGAGGGAACTCCCCAAGAGGATAGGATGATTGTGCACATGACATAGCTTTCCACACCTTTTGCAAAGCTTCATCCAAACTTGAACTTGACCCTTCCTCCAAATAACAATTAACATTGTTGAGAAAGGCTGCTAAAGACAGCATTACAGGGGCTGCGCTGTGGTACAGTGGATTGATCCTCTGCCTGCGGCGCTGGTATCCCATATGGGTACCAGTTCTAGTCCTGGCTGCTCCTCTTCCAATCCAGCTCTCTGCTATGGCCTGGGAAAGCAGTGCAAGATGGCCCAAGTCCTTGGGCTCCTGCACCCATGTGGGAGACCCGGAGGAGGTTCCTGGCTCCTGGTTTTGCATCAGCCCAGGTAGAGCCATTGTGATCATTTGGGGAGTGAACCAGCGGATGGAAGACCTCTCTCTCAATCTCTCCCTCACACTGTCTGTAACTCTACCTCTCAAATAAATAAAATATTTTTTAAAAAAGACTCTGTTACAAAAAGCAGGTAAGAATTAGATCCTTGGAATCAAATCAAATGAGTTATGAGTTCAAATCCCAGCCCTTATACTTAAAACTATGTATCCTGACCAAAACGCTAAATGTCCTCATCTGTAAAAGTACAAATAAAATAAATCCTCAACAGATTGTTGTGAGGATCAAATTAAAAACCCCATGAAAATATATTCCTCAATGCCTAACAATAAGTGATATTCGAGAAATGCTGGCCATTACATTACTAAATCCTGAGCAACAGAGCCTACACAGGAATGAGCCTGGAGAATACCAGGCATGGGAAGAAGTCAAGGTGACAAAGTCCAGCTTTCTGAACTTGCCATAGTCAGCTCAGTCCTGTGGTTTGCAGGTCCTGCCTTTTCCACACATGGCATTAAACCTATTGCAGATGCCTTGCCCATCTCTGCTGCCTCTCATTTTTACTGTTCATCTCCTCCATGGACACTTGTGCCCAGCAGTGTGCCTGGTCTGAGAGGTGACTGACACCAGGAACAGTGTCACATTGTGATCAAACTACTCCCTTTCAACCCATAGACCCAGCAGTCCTAATACAGAAGAACCCCCAAACATGCATAAAATGATTCCTCCTATATACATTTCTTGTATTTTTTCATTTTAAAAATTTTATTTGAAAAGCAGAGAGACAGAGATTGAGATCTGCCATCCACTAATTCACTCCCCAAATGCCTGCAACAGGCAGGGCTAGGTCAGCCAACAGCCTGGAACTCAACCGGGTGGCAGGGACCCAGGCACTTGAGCCATCATCTGCTGCCTCATAGAGTGTGGATAAGCAGGATGCTGGAATCAGAAGCAGGGTCAGGACTCAACCCAGGTTCTCTGATTTGGGATGCAGGTACCCCAAGGAGCATCTTAACCCATGAATCAAATACCATAACCCCTCCAACACATGTTTAAATGGACAGCCTATGAGTGTTCTGTCCAGCAGGACTTTCTCCTTCAGAAGTCATTCCATTAGAGCTTAGTACCTGCAGCTCAGGGAATCCAGCTTTCGGACAGTGAGCCCAGGGGCTTGCCCATGATGGAGAGTTTTTCTTGAAACAGAGGGTATTCCTCAACCACCACCAAGAAATAAGGAAGAATCAGCCTAGGCCAGATGGGCTTGGGCTTGAGTGCCCACTCTTAAGGTGCCAAGGGCTTCACTGCAGGTGCCATCAGGAGATGTGCCAGGGGAGGCTGGCTCAAGGTCCCTTGTGGCTTCCTGCCCAGACAAACACGCCTCCACAGCCCCGGTGGACTGTCCCCTCCACGGGACCCTCAGGCGGCACACACACTAGCCCATTGTTCCTCCTGCTGGCAGCTCTCAAGCACTTGCTCCCATCCTGCGCCCAGCTCTGCATGCTGAGCCGGTCCAAAGGCTCAACTTTGCTACCACTGTAGCTGCTGCAGTCTTACTCAGGGTCACAGCTCTAAGCCTTTAGAAGGCACCAAAAAAACATGTTGTAAAAGGTCATTCAAAACACAAAGATTTTTAGCCAGTTTCTATCCTCAGAGCCTTTTTTTTTTTTTTCAAATTAATTGTTAAACAGAACCCTAAAATACAAAAGATAGAAGCCCAACTCAGTGACGAGAGAGTAGATGGGGTCTGTAGGTTATCCTGGAGTCTCCCACAGCTTGGGCTTTGCTGGCCCTTAATTCAGGCAACCCCATAACAGCTTGAGAAAACACATGGTTGAAGCCACTGTGCCCTACGCCATTTGAACTCACCCTAAAGATTAATGTCTTCCAGACAAACATGGAGACAGGTTCCCTACACCACCTTGCCTGCCTCCCACAGGTCCTTAGCCTGGTCTGCTGGCTAGTACAAGCATCTCCGAGAAGCTACCCCAGAGGTATGCTTGTCTCCTCTCAGGCCTGGACCACACCTGGTACTGCTGTTGCAGGACTATTTTCAGTGCCTTTTCCCTTCAGTCTCCTCCCTAGCCCCTGCCCAGGGTGGTAGCAGGTGGCCACAAAGTGGTAACTTGAACCTGAGACTTGAAGACAACTCAGAGTCAACCTCCCCTTCCAAACATAAGAGCAGATTGTCTCTGCTAACAGGCAGAGTTAGGGCTCTTTTTTTTTTAAGATTTATTTATTTATTTGAAAGTCAGAGTCACACAGAGAGAGGAGAGGCAGAGAGACACAGAAGTCTTCCATCTGATGGTTCACTCCTAATTAGCCGCAACAGCCGGAGCTGCACCGATCTGAAGCCAGGAGCCAGGAGCTTCTTCCGGGTCTCCCACGTGGATGCAGGGGCCCAAGGACTTGGGCTATATTCTACTGCTTTCCCAGACCATAGCATAGAGCTGGATTGGAAGAGGAGCAGCCAGGACTAGAATCAGCACCCATATGGGATGCCAGCGCTTCAGGCCAGGACGTTAACCTGCTGCACCACAGTGCCGGCCCCAAGTTAGGGCTTTGAGGATAGGACTTTTAGAACAATCCCTTCTGTTATGTGTGAATTCTAATCTACTTTACCCTGGGTAATGGTCTGAAAAACCAGAGCACCCTAATTTCTGGGGTGAATGGCCAGAGATAGAAAAGGCTCACTGCACCTCCCTGTAACTTGGCCCCTGTCCCTTCTGTCCTTTCCAGACCTCTTCCAAGTCAACCCCACAAGCCTTTCCAGCCAAATCCATCTACATGTCCCTAGTCTGCCACAATTCCAGCAGGTGCAGCAGAAGAGTGACCACTAATTAAAATGGGAACATTCACTACTCCTTTATTCCTTGCCAAAAGTCAGTGTGCTTTTCTATTATGTCTGAGGTTCAATTGACTTACTCTGAAAATCAAGGCAAACCGAAACCACAAACGTGGATCCAATCACAAGGCCCACTGCCCATATCACTCTCCATCTGCAATGTGCTCCCATGTGTGTCCAACTAACCACTTCCCAGTACTCTTCAAAGCCTTGCCTAAGACCTGCATCTTCCAAGAAGTTATTTCTAGTCCTTCTTTTAGAGTGTTTATGACTCCATCATTGCTTAATCTTACACTACATGAATATTCAATAAACATTTAAATGTTTTTATTTCTATTATCTAATTGTTAACTTCTTGTGGGCAAGGACTAATTCTTCCTGGAATCTATCTCCCATAGCATCTGAGATTGCATTTTAGATTGAGATTTTTTTCACAGAGTCAAGTTCAGTTAATATTGACTCATGACATTGGCTAAATCTCTATATGTCAAATACATACATGCTTTTCAATGATAGCTATCATATATCCATTTCAGCCAACTAGGGCTGAAAAAGAACATGTGACAAAGCACATGTCAATCTCCTATCTTCTTGGTTCATTTCATACTTTCCCTAAGCAAACATTTGTGGATTTAAACTGTAAGACATCTCATGTCTCTCAATACTGACGATTCCTCCTCCAACCCACTCTCCAAAATGCAGCCAAGAGATTTATTTCTCATGCAAATCTGTCATCTTCTTCCACTGTTGAAAACCCCTCAGTGGTTTCCAATTGCCCTTAGGCTCTAGTCCAAATCCTTCATCTAACTTCCCAGGCCCTCAGGGATCTGGGCTTGTTGCCGGTCTATCCTCCTCCTCTCCTATCACATCTCCCTGCACCCTCTAGGATAAAGCATGTTCATCTTGTAGCTCTTAAAACATCCATACCAGGCTTGCTCTCTCTTTCACTACTCCAAGCCCTCCCACATGCTCTTCTATCTAGAATGTTCTCCCACCTTCTCCTTCTTTCTGCCACATCCCTTCACCCAGCTAATTTCTGGTCAACCTTCAGTTTTCAAGTTAAACACCATTTACCTGGAAAGGCCTTACTTGAGCCTCAGAAGTAAGACCAAGTCAACTGTTAGATATCCAGTGAACTCCTATGTCTCCTCTTCATAGTGATCTTCTCACTTGCTTGGCTTCTCTCTTTGATTCTGTAGTTATTGACAATGTCTCTCTTGTTTATCAATGCATACTTGGCTTGAATAGAATTGAAATGTCATGTATTTTAGCCAAATATCCAGGAAATCTTTAATATTTACGGTGTCTTCGGATCATAATGACACTTCCCTTCAAGTGAATGCTTCCAATCACTGACTTTTTACACAAATTTACAATTAAAGAAATACTACCGTGCAGAAGAGTTCCACAGCCTCTAATTCAGTACAATTTAGTATAACAAATAACAGCACTTACTTCCCCTAGCACAATCTTATCCCCTGCTTCTTCCCTGCACATCACTCTCAATTGTGGTCTGGGGCTTGTGGGGCATGAGGAAGGAAAGGATAGTCATGACCACCAACATAACCACCAGTTAATACTACTGTCCCTTATGTTGTTTCCATTTTAGGCACATCAACCCGAAGAAAAGGTTCTAACCCTGCTGATGGCAAGTCCAAGACAGCTTCAATAGGTCAACAAGCAATCAGAGATGGTTTCATGTCAATACAGATTGGCCAACCATTTGTGGAAGGTGGTTTCAGAGAGCACTCCTGCCAGCTACCCACATTTCCCCCACTCCTGAATAAAATGTCCCAGTTGGACTTTGGTCGCTAGCTTCAAGTAGTGATGCTCAAACTTTAGGGTCTTATGTATCAGAATCATGTGAAGGACTTAATAAAACACAGATTGCCAGTTCCTACCCCTACAGTTTCTGATTAAGGAGGTCTGGTTTCATTCTGAGATCTTGTCTTTGTAAGTTCCCTATTGATGCTACTGCTACTGGCTCAGGGATTATACAGCAAGAACTTCTCAAGATAGGGATGTTTTCAGTCCTGGTTGTGAATAAGAGTCACCTGTGGAGCTTTGCAACACTGCAAAGATTGAGTGTGGTCCAAAACACTCTGTCTTATAAACGTATCACAGGCAGTGTTGATGCATAGCCAAGGTTGAGAATCACATAGAACTGTTAATCCTTCTTTAAAGGCAATGGTGCCTATAAAGAGATAACACCATCAAATGGAGTCAGTGATTCACAGGCTAGCATGAATGAGTTCCTGAGCCTTCATGACTGATTGTAATGGAGAAACAAGACCTGAAGTTCCTGGACCAAGGAAGACATATGGATGGGGCCAGTCAGGGAAAGGAAACTGAGGCAGCCAAAAATCATCTTTATTCATTTCGCTAAATGGGAAGCCTTTTGCAGGAGAAGGTACAATTTGCAGCTACAGTTGCAGTCACCTCCTTGGAAGCTCTCACAATCTTTAGTTCTGCTTCTTATAGTCCACTGACTGCAGCCAAGACCATCTGAAACTCCAAATTTAATATGGAACTTCTACTTTCAACCGAGGGCATCTTCAGCACAGGCAGAGCTTTACCCATAGAAAGTCTGTAATTCAGTTAATACTATTATAGCCAAGTCACTGCCTTAGTTTTGATAAGGGTACAAGAAGACCTCAAAAAGCTCATGGAAAAGTAAAATTAAAGGTTACCCTTGTTTTAATGCAAAAAATTTTTGAAATCCATGAACAATTTTTTCATAATATGCATTTTCCCTGAACTTTTTGAAGATCTCTTGTACTTAAAGGAAACAGGGTGAAGGGTATGTAAGAATTCTCTGTGCTTTATTTTTGCAATCCTCTGTAAAGTTAAAATTATTTCACATGAAGTCAAAAAGAAGATGGGCATTTGGCCTAATGTTAATCTGCCAATTGGTACACCAACATCTCATATTAGAGTGCCTGAGTGCAAGACCTAGCTCCACTCCTGATTCCAGCTTCCTGCTAATGCATACCCTGGGAGGCAGAAAGTAATGGCTCCAGTAGCTGGGTCCCTGAAAGCCATGTGGAGACCAGGACTGATTTCCTGGCTTGGGATTTTAGCGTGACCCAGTCCCAGCTGTTGCAAGCATTTGGAAAAGGAACCAGAAGATGGAAGCTCTCGCTATCCATATTATTCTCCCTCCACCCCATCCCCATCTCTCTGCCCCTCAAACGAATGAATGTTTTCTTAGGAAAAAAAAAAAGAGAGAGAGAGAGAGCGAGCCTGTGGTGCAGGCATCCTATATCGCATCCCACATGAGTCCCGGCTGCTCCACTTCCTTTCCAGCTCCCTGCTAATGCGCCTGTGAAAGCAGCAGAAGGTGGCCAAAGTAGCTGGGGCTCTGCTCCCATGTGGGAGATCTAGAAGAAGCTCCTGGCTCCTGGCTTCGACCTGATCCAGCCTTGCTCCTTGTGGCTATTTGGGGCGTGAACCAGCAGGTGGAAGATCTCTCTCTGTGTCTCTTCCCCCCACCCCTCTCTGTAACTCCTCCTTTCAAATAAATAAATTTAAGAAAAACAGAGCTGTACATGGAGTGGGTAAAGTATTCATGCTGAAAATGTATCAACTAACAATGAATATGACCTACTCTTTGGATACATATGTTTCCAGATACCAGACTTAAGATTTGTACACCATTAAACCCAAACTAAATGTCAACAAAAACCACATCACTATAGCATCACTATCTTTGTGTACATGTTTATTAAATTAGACTGTAATTTCTGTTTTTTTATTAGACAGGCAGAGTTAGACAGTGAGAGACAGAGAGAAAGGTCTTCCTTTTTCTTTTGGTTCACCCCCCAAGTGGCCGCTATGGCCGGCGTGCTGAGCCGATCCGAAGCCAGGAGCCAGGTGCTTCCTCCTGGTCTCCCATGCAGGTACAGGGCCCAAGCACTTGGGCCATCCTCCACTGCCCTCCCAGGTCACAGCAGAGAGCGGGACTGGACGAGGAGCAGCCAGGACTAGAACCTGGCGCCTATATGGGATGCAGGTGCCACAGGCAGAGGATTAACCAAATGAGCCACGGCGCCAGCCCTAGACTGTAATTTCTATGAGAAGCTTTCTGTGCATCACTGTATCCTCACCTCTGACTCAGAGTAGGTACTCAGGAAGTATGTGTCAAGTGAATAAATGGTGCTATTTTACATAATTGGGTAAATCCAACACTTGCCTTCTTAGAACAGCTATCAAAGAAGATGTAATGGCATACTTTCCTTTGTATATGATTTATATGTGAATATATTCATATTTTATTATATGTATATATAAATCTAAGAAATAGGGCATATGTAAAATCTAAGAAGACACATTTATATAAACACACAAAATCAAGAAGTGCAAGACAACAATATTAAGCCAATCTGAGGCAAAGTAAATTCAATGTCCACAGGGATTGGTGCCCACTTGCTTTCACTGCTCTATCCTTAGCACCTGTAATAGGTTTGGCACCAGCAGACACTCAACAAATATTTGTTCAATGGATGAATGGATCAAGCCTCACATACAAGCCAAGGTGATGTGTCTTCCAGATCCTTCCAGGGCTAGTGTGTAGGAAGAGAGGGATTGCTGCAGAGAAACCTTCAGCCATCCCAGCCTTGAGGCAAGTTGGCATGTGCTATTGGTGCTAAATATTCTCAAGGTGGCTTAGGTTCTCCCACTCGGCCTTCAGTGGCCTTACGGAATCCACAGCGTGCACAAAGGTCTGACTGTGCTTTTAGCCAAAGGCAATGAAAAAGAAAGAGCACATCGGAAATGTCTCCACACACTCATTTCCACCTTGTACTTTGTATTGACTTGGTGAAGAAATTCAACGGAACTGAACACCCCTTTGCAGAGCGGCACTTGAAACAAGAGCCCCCAAGCAAAGATTTCTGAATGAAATTTTTCATTCTGAATTACCAAGCCAACCTCTCTCCAGAGAAGGACTTCTCCTTTGGGGGCCCCAAGAGGTGCAGGGCTGCTCACTCTATATTTGTGTCCATCTTCCTATGAGATCTTAGCTAGTGCGTGACTCTGGACAGAGCACAGTTATTTCTCTACTTCAGAAACCCTCAAAGTACAGCCGCGGGTTACAAAGATGAAACACCACTTCTAATGTGTACAAAGAAATCTGTCTGAGAAGCCAAAGATAATTAACTTGCTTTTTTATGCTTCAGAATCCCAACCTCAAACATTTCTGTTGTTCTCCTCCAGGCACTCCCATTGTTCAGGGCTAAAATGTAAATGAAGTCTTCTCTTCGCCCAGGACACTGTAATTAATAGGAAAAAGGAAATGGTTTCAAGGGGCTGAGGTCTCCTTTATCTGCCATGTGGCAAAATGGAGAGAACTCAGTGAGTCAGCTTATCTCAGGGACACACCTAGCAGCTGCAGGAGAGGTAAGTTGAGGCCTCCCGAAGTCCTCTCTCGGGCCCCCAACCAACTCTACCTTTCTCTCCCACCAAGGACCTAACACCTTCAGCACTAATTCTCATAGAGTCACTCCCTTATGCCCTGGAAACGTGAAAAAAAGATATTCCTTGAGTGAGGTAATATGAGCTGTTGTCACACAGGGAGAGCTCAGAAAGGTCTTAAAGAAATAGGAGGTAGAATGTACTGGTTAGAGTATGATGGTTATGATGGTATCGATGATAGTGATGATATTGTTGATGGTTGATGATGGCAATATTAATGTGGCTATTGATAGTAAATAACAAAAGATTTCATTTTAGAAAAAATGCATTATATACTAGTTTCTATGGTTAATACTCTACATTAATTGTTTCAGCTTATCCTTACATGCACATTCATATGTATGTTTTACAGATGAGAAAAATAATACTGAAAGAGATCAAACAATTTCATCCATAGTTACCCAGCTAGGACAGAAAGGACGGAAGCCCATTGAAGAAGCAGGACAGTGCCCTCGTACCTGAAACGTGCAGGGTTAGAAGCAGTTTTGAGGTCCCTGGAGAGCTAAGGGTGCAAAACAAAAAGAATAGCAAATGGCAACAAATTTTCTGACTTAACAACCCAGCCCTAGGTCCCCTCTGCTTGCGTGATCATTTCAGTTACTACTTGAGGGAGAACAAACCTCAAGTTGACCATCACCTCTGATAGAGAAGTAGGTAGCAGAGAACAAAGACGTATCTCACTGAATGTGGCAGGAGCTCCTGAGTGAAGAATGTTCCTTGGGATTGCCTCCTTGGCAAGAAAGGACAGGTCACCCATTCTGGATATAACATTCCTAAGAAAACCCAGAGCTTGCAGAAGACCAGGATGTGATGAGCCATGTTCCACTCACTCATCTGACAGACTCATTGTCAACATTGAACAATTTCATATATTATCACATTATCACTTAATGTTATTATCTAGTGAACTCATTCTATTGTTTCACCTGTTGGGTGTTTACAATTAGGTTACTAACACGGTGGACAGAGAACATAATCTTGCTTCTTTATACATCACCCCTCCCCCACTCCCTGTTCTATTCTGGGCATGGTGCAGGTGCCTAATGAATATCTGTGGTCTAGTTTATTGAGTTTCCTCCACTGCAGTCAAGGTCAGCTACTGGAGACTCAAATGAACACTGAGATGTGAGAAACAGGAGAGCCGAGAATTTGGCCTCTCCAGTGAGAACAACGCTGAACCTCTTGATGTTTCTCTGCAACTCCAGACTTTGGGTTCTACAGCAGACTGCAGATACTTCCACTCAGTGTGAAGAATGACTCAGCAACCTCGGGCCAAGGAGTTACCCTGATCCGGGAGCAGGACGGGTTCAAGGAGATCGTGCTTTGTATATTTACCGCAGAGAGGAAGTGCAGCACGGCAGTTAAGAGCCCAGTCTTGGAGCTAGATAACTTAGGTCCACATGCCAACTGTGCTACCTGCTAGCAGTGTGACTTTGGACAACTTATTTAACCTCTCTGTACTTCACCTTTTTCAATGAATACAGTACTACTACTTATCCCAGAAGATTGTTGTAAGGGTTAAACATGTATATATAGCACTTAGAAGAATTCCTGGTGTGTAGAAAGTGCTAATATATAGGTTAGATATTATTGCTAGCATCCTTATTTTTATTTTCAAAGCACTCTATACATATAAGATATCTTTGCCACTTTTTACAATGTGTGATGTTTTAACTTTCTTCCAATACACCTTTGAGACAGGTTTTTTTTTTTAAATTATCTGTACTTTTAAGAAGAGGCAATTTGAGATCAGAAGACAGTGGCTTGTTAACAACCACATGTTCATTTCACAACACATGAACTTCTTTCGATGATGGTGGCTTCAGGTGCTACACATGAGAACAGGGAAGGAGCAGATGGCTGGGCCAAACCGGCTGTTCCCTGGATATAATCCTGAGGCTCCTTTCAGCACTGCCTGACCACCACTAAGTTGAGTCCATGCTTGTGTGCCACATTTTACCTCTGCTCATTCCTCAAGTGCAATCCCAAGTTGCAAAATGAGCCTCTATTTTTCTTATTCTCAGTAACTCGGTGGCCATTTCCCATTACAGTAAGTTTGGTACGCTTTTCCCTGGGGAAAGTAAACCGCCTATCTGCTTCTAGCTTCACCTACACAGCCTATTTATTTGGGCCAGAAATGAGCCGGAAGCCAAGGCTTTGGGAACTGGGCACCAGGAAGCTGGCATGCTCCTCCAGGAGCCATCGGCTACTGACCAGCTGGATTGTCTTGCAGGTGGCATCTCTGTGCAGCAACTCCTCTTGCAAAGTGAAAGAAAGGAGCTGGGTGAGTCAGGCAGTGCAGTTGTAAAACTCAGAGCCCGGGGGCCAGCGCTGTGGTGCCATAGTTAATCTTCCACCTGTGCTGCTGGCATCCCATATGGGCACTGGTTCTAGTCCCAGCTGCCCCTCTTCTGATCCAGCTCTCTGCTATGGCCTGGAAAGCATTGGAGGATGGTCCAAGAGCTTGGGCCCCTGAACCCGCGTGGGAGACCCGGAAGAAGCTCCTGGCTCCTGGCTTTGGATCAATGTAGCTCTGGCTTTTGCAGCTATCTGGGGAGTGAACCAGCGGATGGAAGACCTTTCTCTTTCCCTCTCACTATATACCTCTCAAATAAATAAATAAAATCTTAAAAAAAAAAAAAACCCTCAGAGCCCAGGAGAAGACAGCAAACTCTAACACTGGAGGAGTCTGCCTCATTTCAAATCTTCCTCCTCCTTTTATTTCCCATTCTTAGGAAAGTCACTCACCTTATCCGTGCCCTACATATTTATTACATTTAAATAACAATCATACAGACCTTGTGAGAATTCAGTGAATTAATACATAAAGCTTATAGAAAAATGTGACATACGGTAAGTATTTAATGAAAGTTATAATTATTACTATTATTATGTTATACATTATATACTACTAAATATATAATATAGGCTACAAACACTATTTTCAAAAATAATTTACTAAACTATATCTAATACTATACAGTCAATATAGCATATAGCCTATATATAGCATGTTATTTATTATATATGATATTATCAAAATGAAAGTTTGTTATTATTGCAGTTCTCTGCAGTAACACTGATGAAGGTGTGATTATTTTTGACAAGGGTCAGAAAGAGGTGAGCTAAACAGCATAATATTTGCTATTTGTTGAGGGCTCAAAGCCTTTCATTAATGTTGTCTGATAATCCTCACGAAATGCCATGTGTGCATAATATTTACCACATTTTGGACAAGAAAACCAACTCTCAGAGAGGGTGAGTAACTGCTACATGGTCTGTGGTAAAACTGGGATTTGCAACCAGGTCAGACTGCCTCAGAGTACCAGTCCTTAACCACTGGGCCTTATTCCTCAGGATGTGTGACTTTTGGTGCAAATTAAAAGGGAAAGTGTGGAGCATGGGAATGAGAATGAGGGTAGTGAGGAGGCCTCTCCATCCCAGGAACAGCACCAGGCCAAGGGGTTCTGTCAGGGCAAGAGAAAGAGCAATGCAGTCTTGCCTAGATCAGTGCCAGGCTCATGTGACACTTAGCCATCCCTGACTTCAGCCTCCAAGTTCACACAGTAGACAGATGGGACTCTCAGGGACAACTGGAAATGGTTGTGCTGAGCCACTGAACTGTGACTACACTTGACAGTGTCCTGGGGGAAACCATCCCTCTTCTTCTCTTCTCTCTTATGATACCCACTTCCATCTGTCACTTAATGAGATACCAATGACCATGAGTTACTCAGAGTCTCATGAGCCTGACCATTGGCTGTGGGGAAAGATGAAGTGAAGAGGCTGCTGTGGGACTTCAAGGAAGGCTCCTCCCTCATTCCTGCTTAGAGCCATAGGCCAGGGCAAACTTACCTCCTCCACAATCATCCGCTTCATCAACATCCTCATCTCTACCACCCAAGAGGGAATTTGAGACAAATAGGGGAGAGGGTGCAGGGCTGGGGCCAAGCAGATAAAACAGAGCACTTTCACTGTCATTCATTTCTGCCTGAGGGTGGGAAATGCAAAGAGGGAAGCTAGGCAACCTGAAGTCTCTTCCATCATCAGAAAATTCAGACCCAGGAGAGATGCCACCACTAAGCTAACGCAGTCATTTCAGGTCCACCCAGGTAAGCATCACGTGTGAGTCATCTTCCAAAAACAAAACAAAGCAAAAACAAAAACCATACTATGTGCCAGGTAGCAGGTAAATGGAGACACAAGTAGAATCCACACCTTCTAATAAGGGAAGCTTTCAGGTAAGCAAGTATTACAAGACGATGGGATTCACGCTATGATAGGAGTCACAGGAGAGTTAGTGGGAGCGGTATGCTGCTCTAGAAGAACATAGGAGGGGCACCAAATTAGCTAATGGAGGGCCCTTGAGGGCAATACACAGTGAACAAGTCTAGTTGTGACGGGGAAGTAAGAATTGGAGTTACCCAAGGGAAGAATCAAGGTAACACCTCTCAAAAGGAAAAGATGGGTGGTAGGCAGATGTTTGTGGTTTTGGAAAAGTAAAGAAACTCCCAACTGGCTGTATCGATTTTCTCTAAGAAAGATTGAAGAGGTGGTGGAGGAGAGAAAACTTCCAAAACCACTCCTCTAGGAGGTGAGGGAGCTGAATAAAGGGCTGACTGTAAGTCCAGTGCTTGGGACCCTTTCCTGTCACTGTCCTCTGCCCAGTGTGGGGTTCAGTTCAGATTCTGATGATTCCCTCTCTTTTGGATGCTTTTGGCACAAGAAATGCTTTGTGTTATGGTAGAAAAGAAAGCAGCTTTATAAGATATTTTGAGAGTTATCTCATTGGTCAACCTCATTTTGTAAAGGAAGGGGCTAACAAGGAGGGATACATGACTGGCGCAGTGTCTGTCACACAGCTGGGGCAATGAAAATCTATGGTAGAGCCGGCGCCGTGGCTCAATAGGCTAATCCTCCACCTTGCGGCGCCGGCACACCGGGTTCTAGTCCCGGTCGGGGCGCCGGATTCTGTCCCGGTTGCCCCTCTTCCAGGCCAGCTCTCTGCTATGGCCAGGGAGTGCAGTGGAGGATGGCCCAGGTGCTTGGGCCCTGCACCCCATGGGAGACCAGGAAAAGCACCTGGCTCCTGGCTCCTGCCAGGATCAGCGCGGTGCGCCGGCTGCAGCGGCGGCCATTGGAGGGTGAACCAGCGGCAAAAGGAAGACCTTTCTCTCTCTGTCTCTCTCTCTCACTGTCCACTCTGCCTATCAAAAAAAAAAAAAAAAGAAAAAGAAAAAAGAAAATCTATGGTAGGGGACTCATTCCTCCTGCGTCCACCTACTGGAGAAGACGGGAGCTGGATACAGACCTTCCAGCTCCAAATGCTAAGTTTTACACTGTGAGACAGCAACTCCAGTGCTGGCCTCAGGTTTGGTTCTAACCTGGAGGGGGATTTTGATTATTAGTTAACTCCTATAGGCCTCAATTTCCTCATTTGTAAAATGAACCTATGAGTCTCTGAAATCTTTTCTGAATACCAGTTTGCACAGAGCCCTCTATCAGTGTCTAAGCAAGGAAGTGGCACAGTACTTGTCTCTCCCCTCCATGTCCCTAGTTTACAATAGGTAAGATTAGAGATGCCAACATGACCACTTAGGATCTACCCACAAGTCCTCTAACTCAGGATTGAGACTTAGATCAGAAATACCAGAAATGAGTTTTCCTACATGTCCACAACACCAAAAGTTTTGAAAATTCCCCAAATAAACTAATTTACCTTAGTAAGTCATTGACCTAGAATCCATACATAGAGATGGTAGGTAATGGATATAAAAGACTAAAAATAAATTCTATAGCTTTCAGTATTTATGTTCCTAGCTCTTTGCTATTAAGAAAAATGCTATATGGAGTAGCCATGTGTGTGTTTGTATGCACACATATGCATTCACAAATTTATGTATATATATGAGTCTATTATCTGTGGGATAAATTTCTAGAAGTAGAATTGATAGCTCATATTTTGTGCACATTTAGGTTTTGATACATATTGCCAAGTTGCCCTATGGAGATGTTTATCAATTTACACTGAGATTATGTTTTCCTACATTGTTGTTAACTCTGTGTTACCTACAAGTAACTTTTAAATTAAAGATAGCATGCCAACATTATAAAATATTACATAGCTATACCATAAATAGTATGATCATTTTATTAAAAACATTTCTGCAAAATGTACATATTTCTAAAACCGAATACCTACTTTTAAAAATTATCAATATACTTTTATGCAGAGCAGAATTATGATAATCACTGTATTCCCTGTGCTTTTATATGTTTTCCAAATTTTCTGTAATATATCTGAGGGTAATGGACAATGGAATTAAAAGAAAAGTTTGTTTTAGGGGCAAAAATTTCTGAAATCTATACACTCTCATATTGGAATTAACCATGTAAAATGTTATTTGGAATTAACTATGTAAATTGGAAAAGCAGTACAAGCTTTATCTGTGTGTGAAAGGAATTCTAGACGCTAATACACGTGAGTACCAAGTGCCCAATGCATGTGACTGCACATGATAAATGCACTTGTCCGCACTCTATATTTACAATTGCCAACTTGCAAGACTCAGAAGCAATTCTTTTCATTTTCACCAGTCACTGCAACTACCTCAATAAATTCAATACTGCAAAAAAATAAATAAACTCTATGACTAAATAATTGTGTGCCCTTTGTTCAAGGCTTCCTCACATCACTTAGAAGTAGTTTGCTCAACTGTGAAATGAAGTAGTCAAAATAGAGGAACCTAGAGAAGTCCATCCTACTTAAAATGTCTCAAATAGATCTTAATAGATAAGTAAATGTCTCTTCAACTTGTCTACTTTGATTTTCTAGTAAGTACTTCTAATTCCACATGTCTAAAACAAAATCGTCCATGTTCTTCCATTAAACCAGCTCTACCTCAGAGATAGGCCTTTGGCATCATTGTTAAGAAACTGCTTGGGACACAATCTATATAAGGATGCCTGGGTTCAAGTCCCAATTCCACTCCCGATCCCAGCTTCCTGTTAATGTATACCCTTGCAGGCAGCAGCTGATGGCTCAAGTAGTTGGGTTCCTTCTACCCTACACGAGAGATAGATTTAGTTCCTGGCTTCAGCCTGGCCTAGTCCCAGCTGTTATGGGTATTCAGGGAGTGAACCAGTAGATGAGAGACCTTTCTCTCTCAAATAAATAAAATAATTGGTTTTAAAAACAATAGCTCCTCTGCTAATGGCAGTCATGTTTTAATTTCTTAGACAAAAAACTTGGAGCCATCCTTGACTCCTTGATCTTTTTCAACATCTACACCTAAACCATGATAAAATCTCACCGATTTTACCTTCAAAATATGTCTAGGCTCCAATTATTCTTAGCACTCCCACTGCCACCACTCCAGTCTAAGCTGCCATCATGTCCTCCCTGGATTGATGTGCTCACTTCCTACCTGGTCTCCTCACCTCCACCTCTGTCCCTCTATAGTCACAGCAGCCAGACTGGTGTTTTGCAGCCAAATTATGTCCCTTGCTTTATCAAAAAATTTCCAATGCTTCCCATGTGACCTGAGTAAAGTCCTATGTCCTTGTTATGCCCTAAGCCCTCCATGATCTGGCATCGTCCCCACTCTAATCATCTACTTGTTCCCCCAGCGCCAGCCACACCAACCCCTTCAACAAGCCAGGTACAGTCCTGTGTAGGGGTCTTTGCACCTGCTGTCTCCTCTTCTGGGAAAGCAATCTCCCTGGCACACTCCTCCATTTTTCAGGTCACTGAGCAGATGCTATTTTACCAAAGCAGCTTTCACTGCCCAGCCTATATAAAAAGCACACCACCCCACCACTCTCTAATCCCTTAATCTGCTTCCTTTTCCTTCAGTGCATGGACAGATTACCTTGTATAATCAGCGTGTCTCAAATTATAACCAGAGATCTGATTAACATGCAGATACTGAATCCACAGAGCTGGACTGTGCACATGTAACAAGCTTCCAGGTGATACTTTTGCTGCTAGCTCATGGAGCACACTTTGGGAATACAGACTACATCCTACATATGAGAATGTAAGCTCCAGGCAATCGAGAACTTGCTTCTATGCTCCCTAGTGTTTACAGTAGTGTTTCGCACAGAATAGACATAAAATAAATTGAATGAATAAGGGAATAATGAGAGAATGGAACAGGCACGTAAGACTCAGAAGGTCCCCTAGTAAAAATCCTAGGAAGCCAGAACAGAATCCAGTGGGAGGTTTCCTGCAGCAGGCAGAAATGTAGTGAGTCAGAGGTCAGGTCAGCTGACCGCAGTCATCAGATTTTAGAAATCAGGAGGACCAGCAAAGGGAGACAAGACCCACAATCAGGAGCTAGAAAGGACCAGAAAGCTACAACAAGGGCAAAAGAGAACTGAACAGCTCAAGAGAATTTCGTCAGTCATGCCTACAAGGTTCTGAGCCCATTTGGTGACGGAGCAATGACCTGGCCCATCGTAGATTGTGGTGGTTAAAAACTGAGTTGGGAGGGACACATTCTGTTTCCTCCAACCCATCATGAATCACCTCATTTTAGAAAACAAGAAACATGCTTGCTAATGTTTACTACCTATTGCATTTGATTTAATTTCATCTAAATTTATTTCTCTCTAGTTTCAAATGTGTCCCATGACTCAGGATGCCAGTGTAATACAAGTTTATGGCCAATGCCACTGTAACGCTGACATGGTTTTTCTGATGAGGATGATGATAAAGATTATACCCACATCATTTTCCAAAAGTATTTGAAAAGTATTGTTTATAAAATAACAATACATAACATCCACATGGTGCTCTTTCTAAATACCTTACGTATGTTCACTCATTTAATCCTTCAACCATAGATAGATAGATACTATCATTAGCCCCATCTACAGGGAAGAAAATGGAATCCCAGAGAGACCAAGCAACTTCTCCAAGATTACTCAGCTAACAAATGACAACATCTGCAAAACAAAAACTGAAGTCTGTAAGAACCAAGCTATAATGGAAGAAAAGGATGGGAAGAAAATAATTTTATCTGAAAACGTGGGGAGAGAATGTTGCTATAATTCAACACAAAAATTAACCATAACCTTCTGGAAGCCTGGGAGACAAGGAAATGAGAGGAGATATAGCCAAAGGTAGCCTCAGGCAAATTCTAAGAGAGCCTTAGGAGGCTAAGCCAGAAACTATGAAGAGGCACAGTCAGTGTGAGCAGTGCTCCCCTAAAAGGCAGGCAGAGAGATGTGTAGAGTCGTGACCCAGTAGACAAAGCACACTGAGATGGCAACAAGGCCAGCAGTAGAGGAGGAGTGAAATGGAGACAAGAAGCATGAGCAAAGAGGTTCCAAACACAGGAAAGGCAAAAGTCGGTGTAAGCCATCCATGCAGAGTAGGGTCAGCACCTGAGCAAATCATGGAAATGCAGGATTCTGATTACAAAGTCCTTTAGAGCCTTGCAGCTCACTGTGTGGCTGTGAGCCAGCAGCAGGTGCATCACCCAGCAACTTGCCAGAAATATGGAGCTTCAGACCCTACCCAGTTCTGAATAACATCAATATTTTCACAATTTTTTATTATTTTCATTTATTTGAAAAGCAGAGAGACAGACAGAGACAGAGATCTCTCATCTGCTGGTTCATTCCCCAAAGGCCTACAACATGTGGGGACAGGACAGGTTGAAACCAGAAGCCTGGAATTCAGCCTGGGTCTCCTATATGGGATGTCAGGGACCCAACTACTTGAGCCATCACTTGCTGCCTCCCAGGGTGTACATTAGCAGGAAGCTGGAATCAGAAAAAGAGCCAGGATTCAAATCCAGGCACTCCAATATGGAATGCAGGCATCCCAAGTAGTGCTTTTACCACTGTGACAGTGTTCACTGAAGCCTCTGCTTTAAGATTCAGACAGAGTGACAGACAGCTAGAGATAGAGATATCTTCCGTTGGCTGGTTCACGCCCCAAATAGCTGTGATTATCGGGCCTGGGTCAGGCCAAAACCAGGAGCCACTAACACCATTCTGGGTCTCCCATGTGGGTAGCAGGGATCCAAGTACTTGGGCCATCTTCCACCGCATTCCCAGGTGCATTAGCAAGGAGCTAGATTGGAAGTGGAGCTGCCAGGAATTGAACTGGCACTCTGAGATTGGAGGCCAGTATTGCAGGTAGTGGCTTAACCCACTGTGCCACAACACCAACTTCTGCATTTTCCACAGGATCCCCAGATGACTTGAATGCATATGCAAGTTTGAGAGGCACTGCCCTAGCATAGATTGGTGTATTTCCACAGAGCAGTAGTAGACACTGAACACACAGCTGGCATTACAATAGGTCCCTTCACATTCACAACCTCATTTAACCTTCGTAACAACTATACAAGAAAGATAACCTTTTCATACCTTTTTACAGATAAAGACGTGGAGGCTCACGGCCATCGTGTGGCCATGTCACCCTACTGAGCGACAGAGCTAGGACTTATCCCCAAACCAATTAACTTCAAATTCATTTCATCCTAAAGACTGGAGAGAACGGAGTCGTGGCAAAGGCTTGTGGACAAGCGCCGCTGACCTCGCTCCTGAAGGCTAGAAGCTGGACGCCTGTATCAGAAGGGGTGACAACAAACAGCGGAGGAAGGTTCCCAGAGTAGATTCTGAATGAAAAAAGAGGCAGATGCCAGCAGATATGATTGACATCCTGCAGGAAGGTACCAGCAGGGCCTTCGGAGAGCAAGGCAAAGCTAGCCCTGAATCCGCTGCAAAAAAAAAAAAAAAAAAGCCCTTCCTATCTAACTGGGTACGTGCAGAGAAAGCGCTAGTCATGCCACGCTGCCCTGAGACCCCTCCTCAACCCCATCACAGCTGCTGTAACACTCCTCTCCTCTGTTCTATCTACTCAGCGAAATGTCTGTGTGGGAGCAAACCGAGAGTGAGTGCACCTTTCGTTTGCCAGTTAGTCATGTGCCAGTTGCAACGGCTCCTGGGTTGTGTGTGTGTGTGTGTGTGTGTGATGGTATTGAATTTTTCCTCTATTGGTGACTGAACACCCCCACTCGATTTTTATTAAGTTCTACGTGGGCCAGAACCATCTACTTGGATCCCCCAGAGCACAGGGCAACACCAGGGCATCGGTGCTGAGGTTTTGTTGGGTCTCCTCTGCTGGAGAGGGAGAGCCGTTGCAGTGAAGGGGACAAGTCCCGAGAGCGAAGTGGGTCCCTCCCCCTGGGCTGGCCTGATGGCCCCTTCCTTGCCCTGTTGGTGCCTCCCATCTGGGGCTCAGGGAATCCCGGCACGCTTCTCCCCTCCTCTTTCATCTGCGTGGGAAACGGCGACTTGACCGCACGTGGGTGTGTGGTGTGAAGACGCTAGGTGGTGTTCTCGGCTGGTAACTGCTCGGCTGTGTTGTTTTCCTGCCTCTTCCTGAGCAGATAAGATCTGGACGGGCCTGTGGTTCTCTCCCACCGGCCCTCAAAGGCAGCACGCCAGCCAAGTTCCCACTTCTCAGGGGCTCAGCATCATGCCCCACTTTAGCGTCTGTAATGAGATCCGGGTCACTTGAAAGGAGCAGTGAAACCTGCAGCTTCCCAGAACACAGCGCAAGATCAATGCCTCTGAGCTTTCCTTTCTTCTCCCAAGGTCTTCAGGCAAAACGGATTTGCATGCACTGACACCGGGTATCTCCCAACTGGGAGACTCAAAGCCTGAGGTTGTTGGTGGAGATGCTGCCCCCTTCCCAGCTGGAGGGGGTAGGGGATGAGCACTCAACAGAGAACTAAGCGTGTGGGTCCTTGGGGAACCCGGGGAGAGGGAAGCGGGCTCCCATGGAGCGACAGAGAATTACAGCTCATACATCCTTTGAGAAAACTTCTAAAAAGCATCAACGGCTATGATCACAAAGCCGGTCACCAGCTCTAAAAATGCCATTCCAGTTGCAAGATGACCCGCGATATGCACTAACTCCTCTAGAAGCCAAGCTGGAGCCGAGGCAGCAACTGCCCTGCCTCAGCCCTCAGCCGGTGCAGAAGACAGAGTTAGCCCTGCCCGGTGAAAGCCTCAGTCTGCTCTGCTGATTGCGCCTGCCTGAGCTCCCTCAGCCCCGGAGGATAGACACCTGCTTTCTGATTGCTCCTCTTTGCTCCCAAGCTTGTCCTCGCGCTCACCTCATCACACCCTTTACCTTGTAAACTGAAGGCAGATGAAACCGTTCACTTTGCAACCAATGAACCAATGCTTCCTGTGGGATGAGAGAGAGAGAGAGAGAGAGAGAGAGAGAGAGAGAGAGAGAGAATATGAATGAACAAAACACAGCACTGTCTATAGGTCTTACAAGGATGGAGGATGAAAGAACTGGAGTTTGTTCCTCGTACTTAAAAGCAGCATGCCCTCCTGACCTAGGTCCCAAGGTCAGGCAAGAGGTGGGAGAGAGAGAGAGAGAAGGAGAGAGGGAGAGAGAGAGAGAGGTGTTGAGATCTCCAATGTATCTCCTGCTGCGAAAACTAGCAGCAGGAACGGGCTGGCATGGCGTGTGGCCCCCTGTGACCTACGAATGACCTGTCCCAGTGGCCAGCCCAGCAGCTTCCAAGACACATCTACACTGCACACATCAGAGTCGGGCTTCCGGAATGGAAGTGCACCAGGTCACACAACTGGAAGGGGGAGGATGTGCCGGCCCTGGGAGCTGGGGGAGGGGATATGCAGAGGAGCTTGAAGCCCTGAGTGGAAACACAGAAGGGAGATCCTTTGTTGTGAAGTTCTAAGACACGCTTTATTCTGGGAAAGTTAGGACATCTTTAGCTGTTAATGCAGAAACGCTTACAGGGTATAGGGACTGGCAGGCTGGGGTAGCACAGGATGGTATGGCCTGCTTTGAGGAACAGGGTCGCACAGACAGGGGCTACAGGGCCTCCACTGGTTCCCTTCCTGGCCCCCGGATATAACCAACTCAGTCTGTCTCTCTCTGTCTTCTTTCTCCTCCTCCCCCAGCCGCTGCCACCTTCTTTTTGTTCTTCTTCTCGGTTATATCGTTACATTCAATCCGCTCAGGGCCACCAAACGCACACACCTCAAACCTCAGGGGACTCTGGCTTCCTGAGGTCAGGTCAGAAGGAGAACTGATCTGAAAAGCCGTTAGTCATGTGACGCACCCATACTTCAGGGGATCCAGAGCACGCCTTGGTTCCACTTCAACATCTGCACCACTTCCCAGCACAGCTGAACCCCTAGAAGGGCACGAAGGTGTCTGCTCAGGGCAGCATGGTTTGGTGTGAGCCTTGAGAGCACAGACTTCGGGGTCAGTGCCCCTAGTGTTGTATTCTGGCTCGCCACTTACTCTGAGAAAGCAAACCTCATTTTCTTGTAGGTTGCAAAGGAACAGTCACAGGCCCTTGGCAGGACTCACTGAGACCCTGTGCATGCCCAGCACAGAGCCCAAGTGCATCCAAGACTCAAACAAGGGAGGTCACCAGTATTATTTTATCACTGCTGCTATCATCCAGCTAGGAAGCTGAAGCAGGGGACATAGAGTCTCACAGGGCAGGTTTTTTAATAAGCTGGTCCCCAGCACTTCCCAGAGTCCTAGCAGACTGGTGAGATTAAGTATGCCCAGTGTCCTGTACTTTGTCTAACCTCAAGGGCACCCAGGTCCCAGCACAGCCTAAGGGTGAACCTAATAGTCTGTAGAGAATCTGTGGACTCCAACACTTCTATTCCAACCTGTTCTTTAATAGCCTAGGAAATTAACTGCAAGGACTTGCCCTCATCAAACTTGTACCGACTCCGAGTGGAGGATTCAAAATGATGTTAAGCAGCAGTTCTGACAACGCTCCTGCCAGTCACTGCTGCGCCTGGCTGCATTCATTTCTCTTCCTCTTCCTCTTCCTGTCTTCTCTTTGCTGATCTGGACTCAGCCTGGTATTCTTGTCACAAGTTCATCATTGCCCAGGTGAGATCAGCTCAGCGTGAAACAAAACAGCTCATCTGACGGCACCGCAGCATCTGGACAAGGTGGGGGACGGCCCTCCTTACTCTCCTGTCTTCTCAAAGTAGCACCCGGTGGTTCCATCTTACAAAAGCCATGCAGAGAGGATTCTGATCAGAGCTTGTGGAGCCTGTGGATGGGGAGCACGACCTTGACCTCTAATTCTTTGGATGCCGAGTGGACCGCACGCACTTGCCTGTAGTACTTGCTGGGGTTGACTGCTCAGTTTTAAAGGACACCTGGGCACATTTTGTTTTTAACAGGCTTGTGTGTTTGTTGTTTTGCAAGCTTCAGTTTTAGATCTGTTTGGGTATTCTCCAGGAAGAGCCACGCTGACTTGGGGTTTCACCCAGCTCTCTCTCTCCACCCAACTCCCAAGCATCTCGAATCCCTGCTGCACCGGCTGCAGGTTTGTGCATCTGGAGTGTTTTCATGTTCTTGGGCCACAGGGTATATTTTATAAACACAGAATTTACACTGCCTGGGAACTTAGGGGCTTTCCTCTCTGCGGGAAACAGCTGTGAGGAGCTTGACCAACCTTTGCTTTGTGAAGAGTGAGACGTCGCCTCTGATCAGCTGTGTGGGGCAGCTGCACTGGCTGGGTTCCTGTTGTTATGCCTGAAGATTCTCCCAGAATCGAAGCTAAGAGGGGATGTTCACCATGCCTGCCTCCTTTGTTTCCAGTTCAATTGCTCATAAATGACTACCTAATACAATACCCCATACTTGTTCACCTTCAACCTCTCGTTTGTGGGGGCCTCCCAGGTCACAGAATCACACAATCGTACAGCTGGAAGGGACTTCAAGAGACTTAGTCAACCAACACATTAGACGAGCATTACTCGTGTGCAATGTACTGTGCTAGACCCCAAGGAAGGTGAGCAAGACTCAGCCCCTGCCTCCCCAAAACTGTCAGATTCCAGGCTTGCTCGGTTACCATCTCCACCAAGCCCCCTGTGACCTCCTCAGGGACACTCAGGTTGTCCTCCTGTATGTCTCCGTTGGCCAGTGTTAACCACTAGTACAGTACCTGTCACACAGCAGATAAGGGGGGTTCCATATGCCTTCCCTTCCTTAGAACGTCAGCTTCCAGAGGGCAGAACCGGCCATGCTGAGTTGCATGGAGATTCTACAGCCCTTATCACAAGGGTTCCATACAGGGGAAAGCAGAGTAGAAATGCCGTGTTTATTAGCCACTTTGGCTAACCACCAAAACAAGATGAGGTTGGTGCCGGCCTGAAGCAGAAAGAACCAGAGAAGCCAGAGGGACACCACCAATCCTGAGAACCCAAGCAACAACTTTTCCATATGGAAGCATCTAACGTACTGCTCTCTGGGCCCTGTTGCAAACACTTACTTCTATGCCAAGAAGACGTTGTATGAGTGTACGAGTGTGCGGGAGCTGCCACAACAAAGAGTGGCTTAAACAACAGAACTTGATTTTCCCACATCTATGGAGATTAGACATCTAAGATCAAGGTGGCAGAAGGGTTGATTTCTGCTGAGGCCATCTCCTCTGTCTTTGCATGTTCTTCCTTCTGTATCTGACTGTGTTCTATCCTCTTCTTATAAAGATACCACTCATGGGGGCTGGCGCTATGGTGCAGTGGGTTAACACCCTGGCCTGAAGCACCAGTATCCCATATGGGCACCGGTTCGAGACCTGGCTGCTCCACTTCCAATCCAGCTCTCTGCTGTGGCCTGGGAAAGCAATGGAGGATGGCTCAAGTGCTTGGGCCCCTGCACCCACGTGGGAGACCTGGAAGAAGCTCCTGGCTTCAGATCGGCACAGCTCCGACCACTGAGGCCAATTGGGGAGTGAACCAGTAGATGGTAGACCTCTCTCTCTCTGTCTCTCCTTCTCTCCCTGTGTAACTCTGACTTTTAAACAAATAAATAAATCTTAAAATACCCTATGTCCAAACACAGTCACAACCTAAGGGCTTCTACATATGACTGGGGCAGGGGACACAAAATTCATTCAATAACAGAAGTCAACAGAAGCCTGGGGCTCTCAGAACTGCCAGGGTTCTTGACAAACAACCCACATCCAGGAACCAAAGAACAGGCCAGGAAGCGAGGAATGTGTCTGTGACCAGCTGCCTTCTCAGCTGACTTACAACCCTGGAGTTTCAGAGCTTTATCCACCACCGGTGACCCATCATACCTCACTCTATTTCTGTTTCCACTGCCTCCTGTGTGTGCCCTTTTATCTCTGCCTCTCCCCACAGCACTAGCATTACCTGAGGTTTTCATATTTGAGCCAAGGCCATGGGAAGGTATTGATGTGGCAGAAATAAAGAAGCCGTCTTCCTTGGCACCAGGATGGGAAATGACATTACTGACAGCAGTTTCCAAGGAGAACTACTGGCTTGCTTCCTAACCTTATAAGCAGAACACAGAAAAGAGGTCCAAATGCCCTGGTTGGATGGAGGAGAGCCGAGCCACCAACAAGCACCAGCAGTGGATCTCTGACTGCCAGCCAGAGCCATCGTGTTGCCAGACAGGAACAAACCTGGAACAGAGAGAAACACCTGGCAGCAGGATGGCCTCCCGCATCCACACTGCTCTTACAGTTGGCTTATGCCTGAGTCCTCGGCAGCCTCCAACCCCAGGGCTGTTCTTCAGTACTGGGTGCCTGTTGGCTAAGCATTGTATTAGAAAAGAATACAGGGTGTGAGCTTCCAGATGAACCAACTCATTGTAACGAGACTTGGCTTAGCTTGGCCACACAATGTCAAGTCAGCAGAGGGGAAGCTGTTGACTCAGCTCAGGGGAGCCCAAGGACAGGCCAGCCAGGGTGGAGCATGCTCACAACAGACAGCCAGAGTGGAATGGAGATGCTCCAAGTCCAGCCATCAGGGTACACTTGTGTTTCAAGATGGGTTCCCAACTGAGCCACACATGAAATGATGTTGGCACCATAGCAGGGACAGGTCACTCAGCTTGCAGGAAAGAGAAGGTGAGGCTGACTTCCCCCAGCAACATGATAAACTAAGGCTTAGAAAAGGTGACAGGTATGGCAGGTCACAACCATTTCTCATGATACCACTGAGACCAAATCAGGGCACCTACAAGAACACCAAAGCTGCAGGAGAGTAGAGTCAGCATCTCTGCATGTCACTCAGTGCTTCCCTGCAAATTCCATCATAACAGGAACACTGTCCCTTCTCTATTCACCTGGAGGGAATCTCTAACCTTTCAGTCTGGTAGAATCCTCCTAAACTCATCTAAGCCAAACAGTCTCCTCTCTCATCCCAACATGGAAAGATACAGGGAAGGTTCTTCAGGTTTCAGATATCTTAAAAAAAAAAAAAAAAAAAAGAGTTCTCCAAATCCTTCCTTCATTTCTGAGTTGACCATTTTCCCTGGCATTCTGGTCTTAAAAATCAATGTCCAAGGCACAAAGATTGACCTCAGAAGTCACCAGGGAGGTAAAAACCCACTTCTGTCAACTTCAGTCCACTTCTTCCTCACATATTTATGAGAAATTGTTCCTGAGCTTGGCTCTGGGGCCTTCTAGACTCATACCTGCCCCAAAGCCTGGATTCAGGCCACACAGAAACCTATCACATGGGTACACAAAGGACAACCAGCCTAACATCCTGTCCTAGGGCTTCTCGGGGCCTTGTCTAGTCTGATGAGGAGAGATGTAGGATAAATGGCTCCACAGCCTCCTGACAGAGGCTAACCCAAGTTCCCCTGAGCCTAAGACCTTCTGCTGGGGATGGACACTCGTGCTATGCATCCCATCCCCTACCCAAAGAGTCCTGGGAATGCATACTCATATCTGTGCCCTAGAGCTCACATGACCAATGAAAGCAGACAGGAATGGAAGGCTGTTTCCCTGTAGCTTATCCCCGCCCCCAACCCCATCCCAGTCTGAGTCTGGAAAGCAAGTGCATATGAAGACAGTCGGCCTGATTCAAGAAGTACCTGTTGCCATGTAGAAACTCTCCCATGTACAAACTACCCACTTCTGGGATCAGCCCGGGCCATGCCAGGTATCTCCCCAAGAGATGCTCAATGAGTCTGGATGCAAGGTATCCACACAGGACAACACAGGAACTCCAGGCTCTGTCACACACACACACACACACACACACACGCATGCACGTGTGGCCAGTTCCCCCAAGTAGGGAAGGGGTGGGGGGGCAAATCTGAATCCTAGTAAGCAGATGTTGTAGCAGCTTCTTAGTGAGGTCACACTCCTCTCTCCCTTCCCGACCTGACTGAGACTCCCTGAAGCAGGACACTGGTGCATTTCCTTTGCATGTTTAACCTGATCACTCCAGCAACCCCCTGGGCAGTAGACCAGTGGATTTCTACTTCTTTTCTAGCTGAGAATCCCACAACCAGTGCCTCCTGACCTGGCTACTCTTCAGCACACAGCCAGGGTTCCTTGGGCAGAAATGTTGGCCACTCTGCAGACCCCTCCTCTGGCCCCTACAGCCAGATGTACAGGAGTCACCACAGTGGCAGAGCTCCCCCTACTGACAGCTCTTAGGAATCAGGGCTCCCAGACAACACAGAACTGAAATAACACTAGGACAGTCCCATAACTCAGCACTGGGTCAGATTGGTAGGATCTCCACAGCATTGAGCTCAAAGAATCAGGTGCACCGCATGATTCAATTAAGTGCCCACGCTGACTTCCTCCCAGGAGCTGACCTACTCTCACCCAGAGGAATTCCTAGACACTTCCCACCCTCGCACCACAGGTAGTCAAACACAAGCTAAACACAAGTTATGTTAAACACAACTTCCAAGAGATGATCCATAACAATGACAAGTAAATAATAACACAATATGTTTGACTCTCTAAGGATCATGACATTCATTGAATCCTCAAAAACAGCATCAGCCCATCAGTTGAGGAAACTGAGCCACAATGAGATGAAGTGATACACCAGGATGAGAGCTCATCTCCTTCCGCGTAAGCTCAGAACACTAAGGAGAAAGGACCATGGAACCAGGAAGTCTAAGATGCCCGAGCTCCTCTCAGGGCCCTGCCAGAAGAGAAAGCCAGACCTCTCCCTTCCCAGGGCTGAGTCACTGTGGAGGCTCTAGAGACTCTTGCCAGATCACCAGAGCCTCAGAACCACCAGAACCAGTGGGGTCCACAGCCTGCTGGAGCAGTACGCGGAGGGAACCAGCACAGGCCCAGAGGCTGGAGCAGCCTCTCCTATCCTGATCGTCATCGTGAAATGCACTCAGAGTTGCCCAAGACAGCACTTAGCTGGGAGAACACTGCAGGCCCTCGTGGGCTATAACCTGCAGGGCACCTCCCATCTGCATCCAAGTTGATAGGACTCGGTGCCCAGGGATACTGAGTGCAACCTAAGCAGACCGTAGAGTGGGCCCCCTTCCTCAGTACTGCTTCTCACAGTTTCAGGTTTCAGCGACCCAGCGTCGACCATGAAGTGGCAAATCTTAGCAACAAGCTCTCCGTGAGTTTTCAGTTGTGCACCAGCCTGAGCAGCACCCTAATGCCTGCGTCACTCACCTCACTTCACTTTATCATCTCACATCACCACAAGAAGAAGGGTGGGTGTAGTACACTATGCAACTTTGAGAGAGACCATATTCACGTCCTACTACAGTATACTGTTTCAATCCTTTGTATTGCTTGTTACCATTTTTAATCTCTTACTATGCCTAATTTACAAATTAAACTACATCATAGTTTTGCACATATAGCAAAAAACCACAATATACATACAGTTCAGCACTATCAGGCATCTTCTCCACAAGTAAGAGAAATTACTGTACTCAATTTGGAATGAGCTGGAAGTAGAAGACAGAGCAAGGGAGGCATGAAAACTGACCTGGACGCTAGAGCCTAGATGACTCATGGAAGGCTGGTGCCATCATCCAAGCACCAAGGAGTCAACAGGAACACACTGGGATGGATGAAGAGGTGATGAGTCCATGTGGGGTTGGCCCAGTGTCCTGTCAATCAAAGAGGCAAGGGGTGTTTTAGTCAGAGAGGAGATAATAGGCAAAAAAAAAAAAAAAAGAAAGAAAGAAAGAAAGAAAGAGAGAGAGAAAGAAAGGAAGGAAGGAAGGAAGAAAGAAAAAAAAAGAAAAAGAAAAGAAAGAAAAAGAAAAGGCAGTGGGAAGGTAAGGCAAATGAAAAACTAGACAGGAGAGCTGGATTTGATGATCAGTGACCTCTCCTCCAAGTCCTAGCTCCTGCTGTTCTCTTTGCTTGTCTCTAAGACACATTCTCTTCCAAAAATCATACCTTCTCTGAGACCACAGCATAGAGCAAATGCACTACAGAAATATGAGGCTACTTCAAAAATTTTATGAAAAAATGGACTTGAAAAATAACTTTGTTTTTGGTGCCTAAATGCTGAAATCCGAGCAAACAAAGGGATCTTCAAAAGTATCATAGAAAATGCACATTGTGAAGACAAACTACACATGCATTTCTAAATTGTTTATACCAAAATTAACTTCTCATTCCATTTTTCTGTGAACTTTTTGAAATGCCCCCATATGTGTGGCAATGTGAAGAAGATGTCAAAGGGGATTTGGATTCCAGCGTTGGTGAATTGACAAGTTTTGCTTTCCAAGACCCCTTGAAGTTCTGTTTGTAGTGCCTTGCTTTCTCCTCTGACAGTGACTCTCCCTCCATGCTCCAGAGATTCCCACTTCTGGTCCAGGGATCCTGACTCCTCAGTGTTCCCATTACAGCCAGAACCTGGGCTGCCTGGTTTCCAGGTGGTGACCACCACTGGATCAGAAAGACCAGAACAGAATTCACCCCGGGCTCCTTTCCTCCTCCCTACATACTGCAGCAGGGATGTTAGGGTCTGGGCAAGGCCCCAGGCTGGGATGGGGAAACAGACATCTTCCTAGGGTTTACTCAAAGTGCATGTATCCTGCCAGACTTTGGCCCCCAGGACCTCATAGGGATTGGGGTGGTGCCATCAGACCCACTCTCAGGCTCGCGAACACCTCCAATTTGCAATCCTACCACTAATGAAGTCTCAAAAGCAAGTCCTCATAACGTGTCGATCTCTTTCAGGGACCTAGAATTATCTCAGTGGCAGAGTTTCTTCAGATAAGGAAAGACCCTGCCTCTGTTTTCTAGTGGAGCATCTCTTTTCTCTTGGAACACCATTAAACACACTCCAGCGAAGGAGAGCTACTAAGGCAAAGACAATTAGCAAGTGCTCAGTTCTCTACTCATCTGCCTCTCTGGACACCACAGGAAAGGGGAGACCCTCTCATAAAAACATGACCCTCTTTAGAGAAAACCAGTCACATTGCAGACTACTCTGAGCTCTGAAGACAAACAGGATCCTCTAGGAGAGGCCAAGGGAGACATGGTCCACAGTGATCAAAAATAATCATGACGGTTGCCCCTGTGATGCTGATAACCCAGGTAGGGGAGCTCTGCTCTCAGCTCTTAAAGGCTGCTCTTAGCTCACCTAGCAATGGGTGGCCAACTCCATACAGAATGACAGAAGAATAAAAAGGGATTTTTTTTCTAATAAATATTCTTGTGCAGCTAATCCACCCTTTGTAACTGTCAGGCTTCATGGGGCTGGCTGCAAGCCCATCAGATAACAATGCAGCTGTGACCCGAGAAATGTGAGAAGAGGAGCAGATTAATAAAGATGAAAAACATGTTTGGTAACTTTGTCTGAGGGGAGATTGGAGGGGAGTCCTCAGAGGGATAGCCTGGCAACTCAGGGACCCCAAAACCAATGCCACCTAGAAGCTACAGCTCCCCCATGGGGATAGAGGTCAATCAGACATATGCACACTGGACGTAGGCAGTTGGTTTCTCTCCATTTTTACATAGGCATTTGTTCCCTGGGCCTTTGTGCACTGGCTCAGTGGAAAGTGGCAACAGATTGACAGAGGTGTCATACCACAGGGCACATGCCTTAGGTGTCCCCCCACCCCCAACATTAGGCTAAGGACACACGCAGCTCTGCAGAGAGGCAGCCCAAGGTAGAGCATCCTCCCTTCCTGCTCTCTGACAAGGCCCAAAAAGCAGCCATGACAAAGCAAGGATGAAGATATAAGGAGAGAGACTCAACAAACGTCCACATTTTCCTAACCAAGAGTTAGGAGAAGTGGTCCAGCAAGTGCATGGATAAGCGTGGAATGTTTCTGAAGTAGGCATGACCTGAAACAAAGATGTCTTGATATAGCATGGAAGTAGCGATTTTCTAGTCTATGTGGCATGACAAGGACTAACACGGAGACAAAGGTGGAAGAAGAGGGGATGGGGCTCCCCGTTTAGGCCCCTATATCTTTCTACAACTGCCTTCCCTCCATCATTACCTGTGCCGACATCCCAAGGAAAGATTCCCCTCCCAAACCACTTCCCCAGGATTTCTTCAAACACACCATGTTATTTTTGCTGCTTTTCCTCATATCCTTGTTCTGTGAGCCTCAGTGGGCCCTGCTGACCTATAGAGTTTTGCAGAGCCTCAAGCCTGGGACTCCCATCTTTCCCCTTCCCCAGAGCAGCCCAGCAGGGGGAGCTGGGGAGCATAACTCTCAAGCGACAAGGTTCTTCATGACCCCAGCTAAACTCTAGTTTCAGGGGCCTGCATCATGGAGTAGCTGGTTAAGCCATCGCCTGCAAGGCCAGCATCCCATATGAGCACCAGTTCATGTCCCGGCTGTTCCACTTCCGACCCAGTTCCCTGCTAATGACCAGGAAAAGCAGCAAAAGACTTGGGACCCTGCCACCCACATGAGAGACCTGTAAGAAGCTCCTGGCTTTGGTTGGGTCCAACCCTGGCTGTTGCAGCCATTTGGGGAGTGAACCAGTGGATGGGAGATTTATCTGTCCTTCTCTCTGAAACTCTTCCATTCAAATTAAAAACAAAACACAACACAACACCCTCTAGTCTCAGAGCCCTGGAACATAAAACCTAACACTGGGTCCTCTCTTTGGACTTCTGTCTGCTCTAGCCATCCTTGCACATGTGGAGTTACTCCTAGCCCCTGGCTCAGCTGTCTGGAGCCACTCAGGGAAACTGAGTGGGGTGCAAGCATTCCCTTCTCTCCCACCCTTTCTCCTGCCCCCAAAGCAGGCTCATGGGCCCACCAGTGTGAGCAGGAAGAGCTACATGTTTGTGGTAACCAGGAATACAGTATGAAGGCTTCATTAGCTCAAGAAGGGTGGGGCCAATGGTAGACAATCACTAGTGACAGTTTATAAAGCACTCACTATGTTTCAAGTCTCATTCTAAGTTCTTCCTGGGGTGGTTGGGGCAGGGGATACGCAGCCCACTGGTTGTATAAGGCCCACAGAATCATTTGGTCTGGCCCTGCCAAGGCAATCACAGGTGAGACTTAAAATTCGATAAATCTATAGCAGATTCATTTTTAAGTTGATAATTTTGTATGGTCCCCAAGTGATGTTATAAATATCTTAATGGTGCTTGACAGAGAGAGATCCTCCAGTTGCTGGTTAAGTGACCAGATGGACACAATGGCCACTATTGGGCCAGGCTGAAGCCAGGAGCTTCATCCATGTAGGTATCAGGGGCCCAAGTACTTGGGCCATCTTCTACTGCTTTTCCCAGGCCATTAGCATGGGGCTGGATCAAAAGTGGAGAAGTGACATGAACCAGCACCCATATGGAATGCCAGCATTACCAGCTATGCCAAAATGCCAGCCTTCAAAATTCATCTATCTTAAGGTATACAATCAAGTGATTTCCAATACAAGGAGTCTTCAAAAAAGTTCTTGGAAGTGTTACTCTGAAAAAAAAAAGTGTACATGTAAAAAAAAAATTGTGTACCAAAATGAACTTGCCTTTTAGCTTCATTTTTCCACACTTTGAAGTACCCACACCCATTTACAGTGTTGTGCAGCCATCACCACTATCTAATTCCAGAATATTTCTATCACACCCAAAAGAGCCACTCATCCCCATTAAGCAATTACAAAAATCTACTTTTCAGGGAGGCGCCTTCTACTAGGCAAAGTTTAACATCATGTTCAGTGAGGGGCAGGTCCCACGACTGAGAGACAATAAATGGATAACTGGTACAGTACTCAAATTCTACACATGAGCAAATGGAACATGGAAGGTTAAGTACCTTGCCCATGGCTGTCTGACGCCAAGTGAAGCAGAGGCAGACATTTGTGTCTGGAAGGCAAAGTCCACGAAGAAAGACGCTCCACACCTTCTGCATTATCAACAGCACAGACTGGGTATCCCTGGACTTGTTGCCCAAACCTCAAGACTCCAAGAAAAGGAACATTTCTGGAGCTCTGGAGCTTTGAACCAGGTAGTTTTAGGAAACTTGGTAAAGAGATCCAAAAGGTATTAAAGCTATGAAACTCATTAACTGAAAGAGATGGGGGCCCACACAATTAGGCCCAGAAGTTCAGCAGCAATTAATAAGCATTTGCCGAGCAAACCCCCCGATGCGAGGCAAGGGGAGCACACAAAGAAGCCACCTCTCCAGTTCTGCAGCCAATTCCACCTCCTTTCTCAGCCCTTCCAGGATTACGTCCGCCATGCACGTCCTGCTACACACCCCACAAGTCTCAGACAAACACTTCTCTTTCCTGCCTCTTACTCGTCCCTGGGTGTTGCTGTTGCTGCTTTCATCCAGAAAGCGTTCCCCCTTCCTCTTAATTTAATTCTATCCCCTGTGATTAAAACCAGGGAGCTCTCATTTCCCTGAACAAAGGAAGCACATAATAATAACAGCAAATATTTGTAGGTCTCTTGCTGTGGGCCCTGCACTGTGCTAAACAATTTATAGTACATGGCCTCATTTCCAGGTGATGAAAATGAGGCCCAGAGAGCCTGAGTAACTTACTCAAAACCACACAGCTACTGCATGGCAGAACCAAAATGAGAATCCTGGGCTTGGTGATTCTCAGCCACAACCTCTCAAACGAGCCTGGATGTCAGAAGATTGCCCTTCAGCCAAGGAGCTGCTATTGCTAAGTATTTCACACGTACTGGCCTCTTCCTTTTACCAGATCACAAGCACCTTGAGGGCAGGCACCATGTATAGAAAAGCAGTTCCGGGTGGCGCCACGGCTCACTAGGCTCACTAGGCTAATCCTAAAGCCTGTCAAAAAAAAAAAAAAAAAAAAAAAAGGCAGTTCCACACAGTCTCTCACATACATGGAAGACTTGCTTTCTTCTCTTCTGTGCCCCTGTCTTGGCTAGTGACAAAAATGTTTGATTTCCAAAAGCAAAAATTGGTGGACTTACCTGAAGGGAGGATTGCTTACTGGCCCTTGTCCCTTGACCAGACAGAGGAGGAGGCCCGTACTGTGGGACAGGGCAGGCCGAGGACAGCACATGGCTTTGTGGGTGGCCTGGAACCCCAGGTTCAGCACGGATGTCAGTCTGAGAATAACAGTAACTCTCATTTGTAGAGCCCCAGTTCATGCCAGGCACTGTCCCAAGCACTGAAGCTACAGAACCTCGTGAGTCTGCACAGCAAGGTGACAGGACAGGTACTGCTATTGTCACCAAGGCTAAGTGACTTTCCCAGTGGTTCCTGGTGGTAAATGGGCTGATTCCAAAACCAGAAAGCACCTCCAGAACCTCTTAAGGGGACAGCACCTTCCACCTAAGTTCAAGTATTCAAACTTTTCCTATCATCAGATACTCACTATATACGAAACCCAAGCTAATTGATTTGCCTAAGAGAATGGCCCCATGGTCAAGAGGCTTACCTCCAGATGAAGGGCCCACAGAAAGGAAGGAGAAGGCTATAGGACATCCCCCCTCCAAGCAGGACAAGGATGACATGGGCCACCAAGGGGCCAGCGCTGTGCTGTAGCGGGCAAAGCCGCCATCACAGCACCAGCATCCTGTATGGGCGCCGGTTCTATTCCCGGCTGCGCCACTTCTGATCCAACTCCCTGTTCATGTGTCTGGGCAAGCAGAAGACAGCCCTGCCTTCATGTGAAAGAACGGAGCTCCTGGCACCAATCTGGCCCAGCCCTGGACATTTTGGCCATTTGGGGAGGGGACCAGAAGATGGAAAATCTCTCTCCCTCTGTGTCTCTCCCTTTCTCTCTGTGAGTCTGCCTTTAAATAAATCTTAAAAAAAAAAAAAGATAAACCTTCCTTTTGGCCAGAACCGCCTTCTTCCAGTAATTCACCAAGATGATGAACACACAGGGAAAGAGGAGATGTCGCCGATGCATGTTCTCCAGGCCTTTCAGAAGACATGGAGGCCGGCGCCGCGGCTCAATAGGTTAATCCTCCGCCTTGTGGCGCCGGCACACGGGGTTCTAGTCCTGGTCAGGGCACCAGATTCTGTTCCAGCTGCCCCTCTTCCAGTCCAGCTCTCTGCTGTGGCCCAGGAATGCAGAGGAGGATGGCCCAGGTCCTTGGGCCCTGCACCCACATGGGAGACCAAGAGAAGCACCTGGCTCCTGGCTTCGGATCAGCGCGGTGCACCAGCTGCAGCGTGCCGGCCGCAGCGGCCATTGGAGGGTGAACCAACGGTAAAGGAAGACCCCATAAGTGTTACCATGGCAGAACTGAAAGCGTCTACAGTGTTACCCAGCATGCTGTTGGCATGTTGTAAACAGACAGGTGAAGGGCAAGATTCTTGCCGAGAGAACAAATGTGCGTACGAACACAGCAAGCACTCTAAGAGCCGAGACAGCTTCCTGGAATGTGGGGAGGAACAGGATCAGAAAAAGAAGGCAGCCAAAGAGAAGGGCACCTGGGTTCACCTTCTGCACCCAGAGAGGCCCACGGCCCACTCTGTCAGAACCAGCGGGAAGGAGCCCGAGCTGCTGGAACCCACTCCTAATGAATTCATGGCACAAGAAGTGGAAAAATAAATAAATAAATAAATAAACAAACCACCTCTGGACTGCCAAAAATTAAAAAAAAAAAAAAAGATACATAGAAAAAGAAAATGGGCTGCCATGTGCAGGAAGGGAGAAAAAGCACTGGTAGTTGAGGAGAGGGATCTAAATAAGTGACTTCAAGCTCTCATCCAACACATGTAAGAACTGAAGTCCAGGGGCTGGCGCTGTGGCACAGTAGGTTAATCCTCCGCCTGTGATGCTGGCATTCCATATGAGTGCCGTTTCTAGTCCCGGTTGCTCCACTTCCAATCCAGCTCTCTGCTGTGGCCCAGGAGGGCAATGGAGGATGGCCCAAGTGTTTGGGCCCCTGCACCCGCATGGGAGACCAGGAAGAAACTCCTGGCTCCTGGCTCCGGATCGGCGTAGCTCTGGCCATGGCAGCCATTTGGGGAGTGAACCAACAGAAGGAAGACCTTTCTTTCTCTGTCTCTCTCTCACTGTCTGTAACTACCTGTCAAATAAAAAAATAAAAATCTTAAAAAAAAAAAAAGAACTGAAGTCCAGGGGGGCAGGCATTTGGTCTAGTGGCTAACAGGCCCACATCCCACATAAGAGTATCAGAGTTCAAATCCCAGCTGTGAACCCTGACTCCAGCTTTCTGCCAGTGTAGACACTGGGAGGCAGCAGGTGATGGCTCAAGTAGTTACATCCCTGCCACCCCCATGGGAAACCTGGCACCTGCCTTCAACCTGGCTGTTGCAGGTATTTAGGAGTTGAACCAGCAAATGGAAAATAGATCCTTCTCTCTCTCTGCCTTTCGAACAAATTTAAAAGAAAACAAAACAAAAAGAACTAAACTCTAGCAAAATGCAAAGCTGAGGACACATACTTAATAGCCATCTGGACAAAAATAGTAGACACTGTCACAAATCCCGGTTGGGATTCCCAGAGGAGGACACACAGGGCATCCCAGCAAACGCCAGGGCAGTGAAAATCAAACAGTCAAAGCTAGAGCCAAGGAGCGTGCCAGGGGTGGAGCCAGAAGAGAGAGTGGCTCAGTGCAAACCAGTAAGCACGTGGGAGTCCCTACCAGGCATGCCTCTGATAGTCTACTCACTCAACAAATATGGATTGGGCATTAGTGCATGCCAGCGTCATGCTTGGGGCTGGAAAGAGAGAGGGGTGAGCAGCCACACAGAGTCCTGCTCTCAAGGAGTTGACACTCGCAGAGGACGCTTCTGAGCGAGGCATTTCAGGCTGAGGCCACGAGAAGGAGTCAGATCATGGCCCCTGCGCCCAAATCCCTTGAAGCCAGGCTATGGATACTAAACAAACACATGGTTAGCTCAGTTGCTATACAATATTTAAGTAAGACTTACGGAAAATAACAGACATGAGAGGAGTAAGCCAGTCAAATAGACTTGAGTTCTGCCAGATAAAAGAGCCACAAATGAGAGTGCTTGCGGGAAAGAATGTTGGCCAAATTTAACTATAAACTGCCTGACCCTGTTATAGAAATTAAACTTTCACATTCCTCAGAAACCCACGTGTGTTACCACCTCTTCGCAAGTAACGTTATCTGTCTCTCCAAAAGTTGGTGTAGAAATCCTGATCATTTCAGCTAGGCAGACCCTGCCTGGAGGTGAGACAAGAAGCGGTGGCCCCAGCATTCATTCATAAACCAGTGCTTATCATTTGCGATAGGTCAGGGATATAAAATGGTCATAACCAATACAAGATTACCCAATCTGATTCCTTTATTTTACAAACAATTAAAACAAGGCTTGAGGACATGAAATGGTTTGTTCATGGTAAATTAGGCTACTCATCTGGCAGGCTCAAATGCAAATTGCCTAGTGATCTCTCTTCTTACAGATAGAAAAAGGGTCATCCATCCATCCAGGAAGACGTGACGAGGGCAAGGAACGTTTGAGGTACGTCCGTCCCCGCCTAAGCCCCGAGTCATACCTTTATCAAACCCCCTCACCTGTCACTTGCCATGATTCTCACTCTATGAACCATCTTAACTGAGGCTGCAGAAGAAGAGGACCTCACCCAGTCCTCAGACTCTCCAAGGAGACAAAGCCAGGGCAAGGCTAGTCCAGAGCTGGTGCAGACTCCCTGAGGCTGCCTGGTTCTGACCAGACCTCTAAAGTGTAGCAGTACAAGCCCTGGAGGATCCAAAACCATCTCAGTTTCTCAAAGCAAACAGAGCCGTGGGCAGCAGGCCACAGGCAAAGGTGGAATACCTAGTGAGTGGTTATCTTTGCCAGAATGCACTAGCACCAGCAAGGGCGGGGGCCAGGCTGGGGTAGAGACTGGGCCACCCAGCCCCAGTCTCCTCTGGCTCAGGGGAAGCTACAAGCCCTGCTCTGCTCCCAGGGATGAGGAAACCATTCAGGAGTAGCATCGGAGAATCCGGGGCCTCTTGGGAGCAGGTGAGACCTGGAGGGAGCCCACCACCTGCACCAGCATGGGTGGGAAGAAGACGGGCTCTGGCTTCCCCCAGAAGGCTGCACCCTGCCCTGGGAAGGAAGCAGCTCCCCTGGTAATGACACTTGAGGCCTTGGCTGGGGGCCACGACAGCATAGAGCTCGGTTTTTGTTTCCCCTTTCTGAATGGAGACAGGCAGAAGGAAAGAATTCTTTGGCTGAGTAACACAATACTTCTGGGTCCGGCCCACCAGGCTTGGCCCTGGGAAGAGCAAACAAGCCGCCTGCCCTGTCCCAACAGGTTTGTGGACACTCATCACCGGCTGCCACTCACTGTGCTGAGGTGTGGATGCTGGGGGAAAGGGGCCAGCAGACCCCAGGCAGAGCGGGATGTTGGCAAAGATCTATAGCCCAAGCCCCACAGGGAGGCCGGAGCCTGATACTTGATGCCACCAACCATCCAGGTGTGGCTGGCCCCACCTACCCTGGGCTCTCTCAGCAGCCACCTGCCACACTGCCCTGGGCATCAGAACCCAGCAGGAAGTTCAGCATTTCTTTCTCTCAAGATCCTCATGACCCTATAAGCTGCAGGCCTACTTCACTGACAGATGGGAGGGTTTCAAAAAGTTTGTGGAAATGGAATTCAAAGATAAATTTATCTGAGTGTAAAACAAAATGTTTAATTCCATCCATATGTAATCAGTCTTTCAAGAGCCTGTGGAAAATGCACATTGTTCATGAATTTCAAAAATTTTTGCACTTAAATTTACTTGCCTTTTCATTCCATTTCTCCATCAACTTTTTGCAGTGCCCTTGTGTGTGTGTGTGTGTGTTCTATACACCCAAGCAAGGGCAAGCGTTCAGACTTCTTGGCATCAGCTGCAAAGAAAATGTTAATACTTGTATGGCATCTTGCAGGTTCCAAAGGACTTTTCCTGGTTATTATCTCCACTCCCATAACCACCTGCGAGGCCAGGCATTTCCCACATAGGAAAGCAAGACACTCAGTCAGCCATCCGCCAAAGTCTTAAAGCCAAGGCTGGAGCTCTCACACTCCGGCACTGCACTCCCTCTCGCCCCCAAACCCCTGCCTGTTCAGACCCAGAAGCTGGATAAATGAGAGGCTCTCACCTGGAGTGCTACTGGAGCCAGGCAGAACTGGATGGAGCCCTTGCCTCACCCCGCCCCTGCTGGCCTGGCCACAGCCCCTCCCTGGCAGGTGCCCCCTCTCCTCTCCAGCCGCCCGCCCCTCCCAGCCACAGACTCCCGCGCTGTTTGTTTTGCTGCGAGTTTCCGTTGGCTCGCGTGTGGGTGTTTGCTGTATTTCTCCTGCAGATGGCAGACAGCGTGCCCTCCCCAGCCTCACCCCACGCCCAGCACTGTACAGAAAGCAGAGCTGCAGGGCAGAACAAAAGCCTAGCAGGTGAACAGCCCCGTCTGGCGGCCTCTTTCATCCAGCCCCAAGCGTAGACAATATCTTTACAAAATTCCTTTCAACTCCTCGTCCTCTGCGACTCTTCCTGCCTGGCTCCCATCCTGCTGCTGCGGCCCCCAGCACCCCCACCCTCACACACACATCTGCTCCTCTGATGGAGCAGGGGACCCACAGTTCCAAAGAGCAAAAAAACTTTTTTTTTTTTTTTGGCTTCCAACCATCACCGCCCCCTCAGAACCCAGACTCCAGTGTTCATGGAAACTTCCAGCAAAAGTGGAGGAGCTTATTGAAACATAGAGGATGACTTTCATCCAGCAGTGCCCAGAACTCCTCCGCAGAAGGGTCCACGGTGCCTGCCAGTTTTTTCCAAACCCCTGGAGAGCCCTCTCCCACGCCCCCCACAATGAGGTTCAGGCTCCTATGGGAACTGAGGAAGGGGATGGAGCTCCTCTGTTCTTAAAGCGGTTTCTCATTCTCAGATCTCAGTGCTCCCATCAGGACTCAAGAGCTGTGCTCATCTTGAGGACTGGTGTCTGGCTCTGGAAACGGGCTGGACAAATGCCAGGGAACTGGCGACAGCAGAGGGCAGGGGACAGGGGATGGGAGTCTCTGAGCATCCTTGCTGCCCATGTCCAAGGCTAGACCTCAAGGGCAAGTGTCCCCAGGTGTCCCCTGCATCCTCACCCACCACTGTCCAGCAGCTCGGCTCTTCCCTCCACCCCCAGGATGCTGTCTCTTGCCTGCTTCTACCACCGCGTCCCGTTCTTCGGTGGACAGCTTCGCTGTCAGCCGTCCTGGGCTTTCCTCTCAGTCCTGGTGATGTCTCTGGTGATCTCTGCCAGCAGCTTGTTCTCTAGGCCGAGGCCCAAGCTCATTCCACTTGCATGCTCAGCTCAGAACGCAGGACCTCAGCCAGGCCTGCAGCCTCAGACGAGATGGGAACGGACGGCCATGACTCCTGACACCATTTATGCGCAACACGAAAGGAGCACCTTGGGGATGTCCAAGCTGGCCATGTTACTAAGGCCCGAGCAGCTGAAGATTTGCTCTGGGGAGGAGGCAAAGAGGAAGCCAGGACACCTCGTCACCAGCGAGTAGGACCCAGAATTCCCAGGGCCACCTCAATGGCAGTTCTTACAGATGCCCCCACAGGGTCCTGGGGCCCCTGGGACTTATATTCATAGATTAGACTTCTGACTCCAATTTGTACAGACTAAATTCTAGCCTGAAAAGGGAGAAAGGGCCCCCATGTGCCAAAGCTGCCTTCCTCACCCCTGGGACACAGCACCATCCAGGCACGTGCCCAGCCTGCTCTCCACACTTCCCAGCACGGGTCCACTGCTCCCACACCACCTGCCCTGCTCTTCACACCTTGGGTGTCTGGCTCGGATATTTCTGCCTCCTAGAGAAACTTCCCTGACCCCTTCAGCTGTCCCCATCAGGGGCCAAGGATTCTCCTAATGCCCTTTCCCCAGGAACCAGCCCAGTTCCTGCAGGCGTTTGTCATCTGAGTGAGCGCCTTGTCTGAAAAATCCTGAATCACAGAGACATCTGATTCACCTCTGTTCTCAGCCACCACTCACCGTCCCCCACCCTCAGTTCCTAGCACAGCACCTTCTCATAGCAGACATTACACATATTCTGGTTCAATAAATCCAGGATAATCCCCCTATCCCCACCCCCACCCAGTCCTTCTGATCGGCCAGTGGTGATCCTGGCCAGGGGCAGGGAAAAAGAAAGCAGGAAAATCAACAATGCCCTGGGTGATGGTCGGAGGGTCCATGGCTGAGAGACTCTCTCCATCCCAGGTGGGCGCTGTCCTGAATTTACAGTTAGACTGTCCTAGTGGTATGCCTAGCCACCCATCAGAAACCTGTGGTGGACAGATTAAATACATTTTCAAGTCTCCAGTTTCCCAAACTGGAGGCGAACAAGGCTTCCCAGCCTTGGGGCAGCTGCCTCCTCCCTGGCAGGGCGGCTCAGCCCCTGTGGTCAGGGTCCCCAGGGAGGCCTCATCCCGATTTGCATATAATCACACAATGCCAGGCACAACAAAGCCACCCAGCACGGCAGAGCCTTCTCAGCTGAGTTTGAGGTTTAATCTCCCTCAATACAAAAGTTTCTGCTTTGCTTTCCCCAGGCCCTGGGACTCTTGCTAATGATGCTAAACAAATAATGGCCCTTTATCCCCCTTCGGAGGATTTGCCCCCAGCGCATTGTGGCCACACAGGTCTCGGCTGTTGTGGTTTACGGGGCCAAGCTTGCACCTGCACTGTTTGTGTGAGCTCATGTGGACGCCCAGCAGGGATCTCTACAGAGAGCCGAGGGGAAGGCACCAGCCCAGTGGCTGCTAGATCTGTTCCACGTTCCACGGGACAACAGCTCTGGGCTGTCCCCCTCCCGCCACCAACCCACACACACACACCTCATCCCCTCAGCAAACACTCACCCCTTGGCCACTTCACAAAAGCCAGCTGACTGATCCTCTTCCAGACAGTGTGCAGCCCCCAGTGCTTCCCTTTCCAGACTGACCTCCCTCACCCTCTGCCCACCCCACCTGCTGCCATTCCTAGATCAGCTTTCCTGTTTGCTTCAGCATTTCACCTTCAGGCTACCCCAGGCAGGAAGCCCCCAAGACACCACGTCAAAGGCATGCCCAGGGCTCCTAGGCGTGGCCCGAGCCCCTCTGCCTGCTGGTTGTGAGGATGAACCACGGCCCTCTATAATTGACATTGATGCAGGACTTGAAGTCAGCAGGCAGACTGGTGGCCTGAAAGGGGGTCCCCTGGCTTGTCCTGTCTGCACTTGAGATGTTTGCATCCATCTACCTCCTACACTTGACCATAAACTCTGTGTCTATGTTTTATTCACTTCTGATCTTATGAAGTTCTTGTACAGAGTCAGGACTCTTTGTTGTTGAGTTGGACAAGTGATTAGGTCCTGGGAAACCCCCATGATTCATGGACTAGGACAGGACGGATAACAGAAAGGAAAAGAAATGTTAGGCAGGCATTTGGTGCTGCTGCCAAGTCACTGCTTTGGATGCCCACATCCCATACTGGAGTGCCTGGTTCAAGTCCTAGCTACTCTGCTTCAAACTTAGCTCCCTGCTAATGCAGACTAGGAGGAGGTGGTGCTGGCCCAAAATTTCAGATCCCTTCCACCTACACAACAGACCTAGATGTAGTTCCAGATTCCTGGTTTGAGCCTGGCCCAGCCCAGGTATTGCAAGTATTTGAGAAATTAACCAGCAGCTGGAAGATCTCCATGTGTGAGTGTGAGTGAGTGAGTGTGTGTGTGTGTGTGTGTGTCAAACTAATACTTCTAAAGAAAAAAAGGAAATGTTGATAGAAAAATGAGACTAGATATCATCCAAAGTCTGGATCCCAATATTTTCTTCAGGAAAAGGAGCCAGAAATCCTTGAAAAATGGATAATTCCAGACTTGGATAGGAAATATACAAGAACCACCAAAGGCATCCTAAAATGCAAAAAAAAAAAAAAAATTTAACAAAGTGCTCAAAAACAAATTATGAAAACCCACAGTCATGGAATATGTCAAAACAATCCAGAAGTCAAATGAGAGAGTTTCCAATGACCAATGCTGGATCGTCCTGGGCCAAAAAGAAAAATACATACTTTCAACCCAAAGTATGAATAAATGGTTGAATAAAGAAGAGGAGAAAAATCTCACATAGAAAAGGATTGTGAATGATGTATTTAGACCCTGCGCCCTCAGGGAGATGGAACACAAGTCCCCACTCTTGGAGTGTGGCTGACCCTCACAACTCCTTTCTCACTGGTGCAGCACGGGAAGGGGAACTCAAAAGTGACTTGAAAGTAGGGGATATGGGACAAACACTACCCCAGCCTGTCAATCAAGGTCAACACGATGATAGTATAGGAAACTTCTAAAAGTTCAAGGAAAACTCACATTATTTTAAAATTCCATTTCTCCATACATTTTTTAAGTACCTGCATATGTACCCTTGATAGGAAGTGATGCACTTTATCAGGTAGTTTTCTTCTCAAAAACTTTGAACTTCAGGCCAATCGGTAGAAAAGTACCAGATAAATCCCAATGGAGGGACATTCTACAAAATACCTGACCCAAACTCTTGAAAACTAGAAAGATCAGCAAAAATACAGAGAGTCTGAGAAGTTGTCACCAATTTGGAGGAGCCAAAGGAGACAGATGAGTAAGTCTAAGATGTGAGCCTGGAACAGAAAATCTAAACCAAGTACAAACTTTAGCTAAAAATGATACACAGGATCTTCACAACATTCACAGAAAGTATATATTATGAGAAATATGTACGCAGATTTTTTTTAAAATTTGCACCAAAGGGGTCGGCCCTGTGGCACAGTGGGTAAAGCCACTGCCTGCAGTGCCAACATTTCATATGGGCGACAGTTCGAGTCTCAGCTGCTCCACTTTTGATCCAGCTCCCTACTAATGTACCTGGGAAAGCAGCTGAGGATGGCCCAAGCCTTTGGGTCACTGGACCCATGTAGGAGACCCCAAAGAACCTCCAGGCTCCTGGCTCAGATCAGCCCAGCTCCTGCCATTACAGCCATTTGGGGAGTGAACCAGAGGACCCAAGAACTCTCTCTGCCTCTGCCTCTCTGTAACTCTGCCTTTCAAAGAAATAAAAAAATTTCTTTAAAAAATTTTGCACCAAAATAAACTTATCTTTTAATTATCTTTTGCATAGATTTTTTTGAGGTTCCCTCATACAACCCACATTTTGCAAAAACTCACACAAACACAGTTTATTAGAATGAATGTCCACAGGGAGATGAACCTGAGAATAAATGGTCATGTGGTCTGGTGAAAACCCCTTCAACTCCCTGAGTCTCTGTCTCCTCAACTTTCAAGTGAGCCATCTGACCCGATAAGCTCCTGTCTGACTCCAGTGGAGATGCGACTTGAGTTATACAGAAAGGCAGGCTAGTGGCATTACCTGGGGTTGCTGGCATCAAGGCGTGGTCTTCAGCATTTGACTCTCCAACTCCTATTGCTTATCATGCTAAAAACACTCAGAGTATTCTCTCTGGGCCCTAGGGTATGTGGTTTACAGCCAGCTGAGCCCGCAGTTCTAGACCTTGTGCCCTCCTTTGAGGCCAGAACCATCCCCAGTGGTTGAGGTCAGCCATTCAAAGTAGAGAATAACTGGGAGCAGATTTTTTATTTTAACTTCAACCTGAGGAGCAATCCGAATTTGTTTAAATCTTTTCCAGTTCGTCTTTGCTAGAAAGCCTATCCAGCGTCCTGCCCTCCTTGTGCTGACTTGGGACAACTCTCACTTCACTTCTCTGACCCTTAGTTTCTTCAAAATAAGAGTCGAAGGACACAACCCGAGAGTCCCCTTCCGGCTCCAATCCTCTCCACTCGCTGGAATAATCTGACCCTACTCTTAACAGGCAAGTGCAACCTCACCAGCCCAGTCACCAGGCAGAAAGTAACAGCTGAGGGGCTGGTGCTGTGGCGTAGTGGGTTAAGCCATCGCCTGCAGCACCAGCATCCCATGTAGGCGCCAGTGTGAGACCCAGCTGCTCCACTTCCAATCCAGCTTCCTGGTAATGTGCCTGGGAGGGCAGCAGAGGAAGGTCCGAGTGCTTGGGCCCCCGCACCCATGTGGGAGACCTGGAAGACGCTCCAGGCTCCTAGCTTTATCCTGGCCTAGCCCTGGCCATTGTGGCCATTTGGGGAGTGAACAAGATGGAAGATGATTCTCTCCTCCTCCTCCCCCTCCTCCTCCTCCCCCTCCCCCTCCCCCTCCCCCTCCTCCCCCTCCCCCTCCTTCTCTCTCTGTAACTCTGCCTTTCAAATAAATACAAAAAGAATTTTAAAGAAAAGAAACAGCTGAGATGGATCTCGCAGAGGGAAGGGAACATCTCGGAGCTGCTGTTCATGACTGTAGGAGACACAGGGTGGAAAGGGACCTGCAGGTTACAGAACTTCCCGTGAGATCGCAGATCCAGAGGAAACTCGCCTGTCTCAGGGGAAGGAAGAACCCACAGTCTGCTGGGAAATTCCTGTGACTGGTGTGAGGGGAAACATGCTCAGGAGCCATAACACCCGGGTCTGCCCTTGACCGCCCCTCCTCGCACCAGGATAGCCTTAGGCAAATGACTCAACCTCTGTGATCCTCCATTTCTTCCATGATAAAATGGGGTTCATTGCAAAGTCCATCCCACAAAGTTGTACCCCCAAAAAGTGGTGCACGCCAAAGCTTCTTGCAGAACTCTACTACTAAAAGCGTGGTGTCAGCCACCCCGGCCTTATGTGAGGTCTTGTAAGAAAGGCAGACTCTCAGGCCCCTCCTCCAGTCACCTGTAGTACTCAAAGTCCGCCTTTGAAGATCCTAAGGGATTGGCAAGGGCAGTCAAGTTTTAGAATTTTAAAACATCACAGCATCACACAGATGTTAATCTAAATGTCCATCAGAGTAATTAAGGCAAGGATAGTAATTTCCCTCTCTCTCTCTCTCTCTCACACACACACACACCCCTGCAATAACATTTCCCTCTTCTGCATCAGACTCCCACACCCCACCCACTCCAGCAGTACCAGCTCACCACTGCCTGTGTGCTCACAGCGCCACCTACTGGAAAGATACTGCAATGACGACTGAGTCACTAGGCAAGAACAAAGCAGAAAGGACAAAGGTGATGTGAGGGGCACTGGGAGGCTCAGGGGACCCAGGGAAGGCTCTGCGGTAGCCACGGGTGGCTGCTGGGCACTTGAAATGTGATTGGTCCCCGTGGAGACATGCTGTCAATGTAAAACGGATTTTAAAAGAATATAAAATAGCATTTTACTCATTTTTATAAGGACTACAGGTTGAAATAATATTTTAGATACACTCCATAAATATTCACTTTAATTCCACCTGCTAATTTTTTAATGTGGCCATGGAACATTTAAAATTAAATTTGTGGGGGCTGGCACTGTGGCATAGCGGGTAAGGTCGTCACCTGCAGTGCCGGCATCCCATAAGGGCACTGGTTCTAGTCCCAGCTTTTCCACTTCCAATCCAGCTCTCTATGGTGGCCTGGGAAAGCAGTGGAAGATGGCCCAAGTCCTTGGGCCCCTGAGCCCACGTGAGAGACCCAGAGGAAGCTCCTGGCTCCTGGTTTCGGATCTGCACAGCCCCAGCTGTTGCGACCAACTGAGAAGTGAACCAGTGGATGGAAGACCCCTCTCTCTCTCTCTGCCTCTCCTCTCTGTGTATAACTCTAACTTTCAAATAAATAAACAAATCTTAAAAAAATAAAATTACATTTGTGGCTTTCATTATATTTCTACTGGATAACACTGATATTGATTAGTATTTTCTCAGAATATGGGCACAGGGAGTCTTCTTGTCCCTCAGTTATCTCTACAGGGAGTCTCTCCTTCTGTACCCCAGTGACTCTCCTTCCAGCCCCAGCTGCATAAACAGCATCCAACAATCCCTCTGGATTTATAGGACAAACTTTTAGGCAGTGGCCACCCCAGAAGATAGCCTGGTATATAGGAAGCACACAATGAAAACAAGAGATCTGCAAAAAGTTCATGGAAATCTGCATCAGGAAAAAAAAAACAATGTATGGATTTCACATTATTTTGCACCAAAACAAATTATGTTTTAATTCCATTTTTCTGTGAACCTGTTGAAGTACCTGTGTATCTGCAGAATGAATGAATAAATGGGTAAACAAAATACCCTGAGTAAGGAGGCTCCCTTGACCTGAATGGGCGGATCCCTTTTTAGAAGTAACCAAGTCTTAAGTCATTCAGAGGGAAAGTTGGACAAGTTGAATCAGATACACAATCTCCTATTTTCAAAATGGAGACCAGATTACAAAGTAATGCAATCAGTTTCCCTAAGGCTCTGCCCCCGCAGCACTATTTAAACTCCAAGTTGGGGTTGGGCTGACAAGTTGGTGGGCTTGCAGGTCCCAGGGCCTCATCCTCCTGGGCTCAGCAGGCTCCCCACTCCTGCTTTGTGGCTCTCCAGGTACTTCCTGCTTCCCTGACGTTCACAACAGCTGGAGAACAGGCTGGGTAATGTGACCTGCATCGCCTGTTCAGAAGCCTCAAGTCAACCGATTCTCCAATTTTGAAAGGTAATTAGCATGGGGACACCACTGTGGCATAGGGGGTAAAGCCGCCACCTGCAATGCCAGCATCCCATTTGGGTGCCAATTTAAGTCCCAGCGGCTCCACTTCCAATCCAGCTTTCTGCTATGGCCTGGGAAAGCAGTAGAAGAGACACCTGGGCTGAGCTAGGGGTCCAAAGTCCCAGAGCGGAAGCAGAGAGAGCAATGTGGCATCACTTGAGTTGGGGGGGGGGAGGAGTTGCAGGAGAACCACTGCTCCTAGGAGCTGAGCTCTCGTTCTAATCACTGCACTTGGGCTACTGCACCCACGTGGGAGACCTGGAAGAAGCTCCTGGCTTCGGATCAGCCCAGCGGCCATTGCAGCCATTTGGGGAGTGAACCAGCAGATGGAAGACCTCTCTCTCTCTCTCTGCCTCTGCCTCTCTGTAACTGCTTTTCAAATAAATAAACAAATCTTTATTTAAAAAAAAAGACTGCAAACCACAATGACAAAAAATTATTTAAAAAAGAAGAAGAAAGGTAATCAGTAGCAGCAGGAAGGAGTCTTTCCCAGCACTACCACGCGTCATCCGTGACATCACTGGGTTGTTCCCAGGCTCTTTCAGCTCCCAGTTACACATGCTCATAGTCACAGGCCTCAGGAGCGCTTGATGGTTGCGGGAATCTGTGCAAAGGTTCAGTCTTCCTGGGCCTTGGTCTCCTCTGTCAGTTGGGAGGACAGAACTGAATGACCTCAGAGGTGTTTTTAATGCCCAAATCCCATACATCGTTCTCCAAAATTTTACTGTTTGGGCACAAAAGGCAGGAGGTGTTGGATTTTATTCCTTTGTACCACACTCTTGCAGGATTTTGCAATGAGGGGTGCTTCCAGGAGGCTGACTTGCTTCATCTTGCAACAAGAGGAAGTAGGAGAGCCTTGCCCCTAGTAAGCCAGGTTCTACACACACACCACCAGCTGCTCTAGAAGGCAAAGGAGTGTGGGGAGAGGGAGAGGGGAGAGAGAGGGAGAGAGGCAGAGAGAGAGGGAGGGGGAGAGAGAGAGGAAGAGAGAGGGAGAGGGGAGAGAGGGGGAGGAGAAGGGGAGAGGGAGAGAAAGGGAGAGGGAGGGGGGGAAGGGAGAGAGAGGAGGAGGAGAGAGGAAGGAGGGGGGAGATGGAGGGGGGAGGGAGAGGGAGAGAGAGGGGAAGGGAGAGAGAGAGGGATAGGGAGGGGGAGAGGGAGGGGGAGGAAGAGAGAGAGGAGGGAGGAAGAGAGAGAGGGAAGAGGGGGAGGTAGAGGGGGAGGTAGAGGGGGGGAGAGAGAGGGAGAGAGAGGGAGAGGGGGAGAGAGGGAAAGGGGAGGAAGGGGGAGGGGGAGAGAGAGCGAAGAAGGGGGAGGTAGAGGGAGGGGGAGAGAGGGAGAGAGAGAGAGAGAGAGAGGGAGAGAGTTAGAGAGAGGGAGAGGGGGAGAGAGGGAAAGGGGAGGAAGGGGGAGGGGGAGAGAGAGCGAAGAAGGGGGAGGTAGAGGGAGGGGGAGAGAGAGGGAGAGAGAGGGAGGGGGAGAGAGGGAGAGGGGAGGGAGAGAGAGGGGAGAGGGGGAGAGAGAGGAAGGGGGAGAGGGAGAAGGGGAGAGGGAGAGAAGGAGGGAGGATGGGAACACTTACCCTGTCTGGCGCAGAGCCTTGATGGGGATCCACATCTCAGATTCCCGCTTCCTGAAATATTCAGTGAGAGCTGCCTGCTTCCCACCCCGGGAGCGGCAGAGGCTGTGCTCCTGGGCTCGGGGCCCTCTGTGCCTCTCCCACGGATCCTCTCCCAGTGCTGCTGTCACTGCGCCTCGTCTCTCCCCACCTGTGTCCACAGAGGTCTCCCTCACTGTCTGTCCTCCATGGCCACCTCGCTGCTCGCCACTGTGGACTCCACCCAGAAGGTAAGCAGTCGTCCTTTGGGGGGCATCCTGGGGACAGGAGCCTTCATGGCTCTCTTCTGCTTTGCCATTCAGGGTGCCACTTGTCTGCACACAAAGAGCCCTCAGGACTGCGGGGACGAGACGCCCTGTGCCAAAGAGGAGCTGGACTCACCAGGATGCCCAGAGGGTAGGGCAGGGAGTGTGGACGGGACAACGGCCCTGAGGGCTTCGTGAGACACCTGGGCTGGGCTGAGCTAGGGGTCCAAAGTCCCAGAGCGGAGGCAGAGAGAGCAATGAGGCATCACTTGAGTTGGGGGGGGGGAGTTGCAGGAGAACCACTGCTCCTGGGAGCTGAGCTCTCGTTCTAATCACTGCACTGCCGTCACTCCACAGGTGGGCTCTGCCCCAGCTCACCGCCTGCTCTCTGCCCCCCTGGAACGTTCCTCTCTGGAGCTGGTCCCCACAACACCTCCTCCTGCCACCAGTGCCCCGTGGGCTTCTTCAACCCCTGGCCCAACCAGGAGGCTTGTTTCCCATGCGGCTCAGAAGCCACCCAGCCAGAGGAGGGCAAGGACACATGCATCTGCCGGGGGCCTGGACGCGTGTTCCAGGTACGTCCTCGGACAGCCAGACCCAAGAACACACTGCGTGTCCAGGACTGTTTGGGGCCCAGGTTCAGCTCAGGGGTAACCTGACCTTGGTCGGCTCAGGTTTCCAAGCGACAGGGATAGGGCACCCAGATAAACTTGAATTCCAGAAACCTGACGGCTATCTTTTTTCATATTGCATGGGACATAGTTATACTCAAAAAGTGTTGTATGTCTGAAACTCAAACTGAACTGGGTGCCCTCTGCTGTTTTTATTTGCTAAGTCTGGCTATGGCAGGCTTCACATTATTCTCTACCATGATCACTCCCAAAACACAACCCAGCCTAAGCCCTGCCTACAAAGAGGGAGCCGTAGGATGTGCTTGTACATGGGGCCTAGACACACGCAAATTCTTCCTTCACTGAAATTCCCAACTCCTTGACTGACATGGTAGCGCTCACTGGACCCTTATCAGCACACACCAGCAACCTGCCCTCTTCCCGCCATCTCAGACGCAGCCCTGGCCAAAGGGCTGTTACGTGGTTCACCACACCGATGCTAAGCAGCAAACCTGAAGTGGCATTCTTCCCTCCTCTCCCTGCCACAGCCCAGTGACAGTCAGTGCCCCTGCCTCCCAGGCCACCAAGATGAGGGTGAACCAATGGGTTGTGTCCAGCGGGAACACAAGAGCTGCAAGGACAGGGCCTCGTGGAACCAGGAGTGGCTCTGTCTGAACCAGGAGCAGTGGAATGAGCACTGTGCCCACGAGGTAGGAGGCTGCCACAGATTGCGCCCGTGCCCTCCTGCCCTTTTCCCTCCCATCCAAATGTCCAAACTCCCAGCCTCTGGGTGCAGCCCACTGACCCAGCCCCTGTAAACACAGAGGCCTGGACACTGCGCCAGGAGGCTAGAGAGAACAAGGGGGTACCACCCCCAGGGAGGTATCCCCAAGAAGTTTGAGTCTTTGCGCAGGTGTGTGCCACACCAGAAGATGCCCGTGGCTATGACCCAAGTCTAGGGCTTTGCCTATGCTGGGAACAACCCTCAAGTGGAACGTGTGGCCCCCTGTGCCCAGAGGGACAGAGACACAGCCTGCAGCTCAGCTGCCCTGAAGGCATCCCACAGATTTCCATCACTGAAGGCATCAGGAGCCAGGTACTGTATCCAGAGGTCCAGCCCCACCCCGAGTAATTTTTATTTACTTGCATGTTATTTGAGAGAGAGAGAGACAGAGACAGAATGAATATATGAATGAATCTCCTACCTGCTGGCTCTTCTCCAAATGCCCACAACAGCCAGAGCTGGGCCAAGCTGAACTCCATCTGCATCTCCCACATGTGTGAGAGGCTCTTAAGTACTTGAGCCATCATCTGCTGCCCCATAGATTGCATAGTAGCAGGAAGCTGGATCAGAAGAATAGCCAGGAATCGAATCAAGTACCACCATCCCACAAGGTGACTAACCGCTGTGCCAAATGGGTGCCTCAGGGCCTGTGACGTCTGCCTACAAAGAGGGAGCCCATAGGATGTGCTTATACAGGGGCCTAGAGGTCGCGGTGTAGTGACCCCATATCATTGGCACAACCTCTGCCATGTCTGAGTTTCCAGAAACAGAGAAAAGGCCTGTCAATCGAATTTCCTCCTGCATCACTTCCTGAAGCAGAAGTCGCTGGGATCAGAGGTCATGACGCGGGTTGCCCCTGCCCCAAGCAGTCCTCGGGATTCTTCCCACCACCTCCGCTCTCCCATCCCTGTCCGGCCATGAGACTGGGCTGGGGAAGGCCCTGTGCTCTCTGCGCCCAGCTGCTGAGCGAGCGCTGCACTCTGTGTCTCCAGGGAAGACCTGACCCTGGCCCTCCCCATTTCCAGGACTTTTACCTCCTGGACAGGCCCCTCTCACCACGTGCTGTGGGCCACCCCTGCCATTTGGGCCAGGGCCAGACGCCTGTTCCTCTGTATGTGGTCAAGGTGGACGGTAAGGGCACTGGACAGAGGGAACTTGCAGGGAGGCTGCAGCACAGGACCACATGTGTGCGAGCCCTGGCCTTAGCAGGGCTGGGGTGTGACGGGCAGCACATGCCCCTGGGGAAGGCTCCCTGAGAAGTACGTGTGACTTCTGACCCTTGGGTTTTGTTAGAAAGTTGGATTCTAGGCCGGCGCCGCAGCTCACTAGGCTAATCCTCCGCCTAGCGGCACCGGCACACCGGGTTCTAGTCCCGGTCGGGGCATCCAATCCTGTCCCGGTTGCCCCTCTTCCAGGCCAGCTGTCTGCTGTGGCCAGGGAGTGCAGTGGAGGATGGCCCAAGTGCTTGGGCCCTGCACCCCATGGGAGACCAGGAGAAGCACCTGGCTCCTGCCATCGGATCAGTGCAGTGCGCCGGCCGCAACGCGCCAGCCATGACGGCCATTGGAGGGTGAACCAACTGCATAGGAAGACCTTTCTCTCTGTCTCTCTCTCTCTCACTGTCCACTCTGCCTTTTAAAAAGAAAAAAAAAAAAAAGAAAGTTGGATTCTGCCACATGCAACTCAGGGCTGGACAGCTTGCAAGTATGTCCATGCACTGAGAAAACCCACCCCAGTGCCTGCAGGGTCGGCAGATCCTCGTCTTGTTCCAGAGCTCGGCTTCCTGGGCCTGACCAGACCAGGTCGTGAGCTGCTGCACTCGCTCGGCCTGCCCATCACCAACCCCTGGCATCCAGACCAGGATCCTGGTAAGCACCACAGCGCCACCCACCTCCCCAACACTGCTTGCACCATAGCACCCCCACCCCCACCACTTCCACTTTCCATCCTTGGTCCTTCCCAGACTGTGCACAACTCCATCCGAGAAAGTGGTCATTTGCCCTGATGCTCAGAATCTCACTTAGGGAGGCCAGAGAAAGGACATGTGATGCCTCCTTGGTTGCCGAGCCTCAATGCCACACACCTTGGGGACCTGCCACCCCCAGAGCCAGGCATCCGTAACCCCACCGTCTGCCTCCAAGTCAATGACACGCTGGCCTTCCTGGTGACCCGTGAGCATTACCCCCAGTACGACTTGTGAGTGTCCAGAGCTCACAGCCTGCCACCACGGAGGCCCCTGCCTCTGCCACCACCTCCCAAGGGAGCAGCCTCCCCACTTTCTCTGTCTCCAGGGGCCACTTCTACAACACAGTGGAGCGGTTTGACTGGGGGCGCTTGCGGGCCCTGGTTGAGGAGTCCCAGCTCTATGAGCACAGCCCCCAGCTCTTTCTACAGCAGTTCCAGCTGCCCGGAGTCTACGTCTTCCGTCTGAGCAGCAACCAGCATCGCAAGATGGTTTGTTTGTCTGAGGCTTTGCATTGTTTTCGGACACCATCCCCACCTCCCAGCCCAGTTCCCTTCCCTGGAAAGAGGAGGCTTTACAACCAGTGAGCAAAGGTCCCTAGAGAAGATGATGCCCCCCATCAAGGATCAGGGGCCCACAGTCCCAGCAGATGAGTCTAGGGATGCCAAGGTCCCCTCCTAACAGCTCAATATGTGATGAGGGAGGAGGAGAGGAGCGTGGAGGACGGTTCCACAGGTGTGTCCTGCAGAGCACCGGTGCCATCCAACGGCTTAGGAGCCCTGGCTCCCAGCCCTCCTGTGATCTCCCCTTCACATCCCAAGTCCAGAGAAGACGGGTCATTACCTATATAAGAAGGTGATGCATGGCCTGATTTACCCATGTGACCCACACATTATGCCGCCATGGAACCCAGTGTGCTATGTCACACACGGGACTGAAAGCTGCAATCAGCCAGCATCACTTCGAGAGGCTGTGTTCACCTAGCCCTGGAATGTGAAGACGGTGCCCCCCTAGGGAGCATCGCCTGATGTGAATGAGTTTCCCAGGAAAACCCAGAGCCTGGCCACCTGGCTCCCAGGTGTGCACAATGCTCTGGACTCCTCGGTTAGTGTGGACAGGCCTAGGCTCCCATCCCACCCCCTGGATGGTCTCTGGCAGACAGGACAGAGACTGAACAGCCTTCTTTCTACCAGTACCTCCGCACCCTCCCACCTGGAGGCCAGTGCTTTGCAGAAGGACCCTTCGCCTCCACGACTCCCAGGTATCTCATCCAAACTGGCATCGCCAAGATCCCCAGGCCCGTGAAGAGGTCTGAGTGGCCAGGAGTCCTGGGGGGGATTGTGCTGCTCCTGGGGCTCTGCCTGCTCCTGCTGGTGAGTACAACTGGATACCGCTACGCAAAACCACCTCCCCCAAGCCCTGCAAATGCATCTTCCTGTGCCTGTTTGCAGAAGGCATTCTTGCAGTTGCTATGGTGCACGGGTGACAAAAGGGCAGCCTTAGGCCTCCAGCGCTCACAGTGTGGTTGGGAGACCACAGACAAGGAAGTAAGTAGCGAGAGCACATGTTATGGAGCCACACAGAAAGCACGTCCAGGGGGCCCTAGCACACAAAGGAGGGAGAAGATCCTTCTCCCTGCAGGGTCAGGATACATTTTCCAGAACAGGTGATCTCAGAATGAGGCTTGCAATAGGCGACAATATTAAGAACACAGTCCCTGTACAGACAAGGGGGCTGGCGAGTTGGTGGCTGTGGGGTGGGGCTGAGAACGGGAGCACAGTTGGCCCTCTGCGTCCTCAGATCCCACACCCGTGGATACAGCCAACCAACCATAGAGCGAACATACCCAAAGAAGAAAAAGAAATTGCCTTGTTCAGAACATGCATGGGCATTTTCCTTGTCCTCACTCCCTAAACAGTACACTCTAACAACTATTTACACAGCATTTTCATTGCAATATGCCTAAGCATTCTACAGATGATTTAAAGTACAGGGTGTACAGGTCATATGCAAATGTATCATTTTGTATGAGGGACTCGTGGATGTTAGCATCTAAGGGGAGGTCCTGGACCCAAATTCCTTGTAGATAGCGAGGGACAGCTGCATTCTGAGCGAAGCAGAGACATGAAACAACACTGCCTAGGGAACCAAGGTGGCCCTGGGACCGCGGTGTGAGAGCATGAGGACAAGGATAAGGCTGATCCATTTGGTCTCTCTGGGATGAGATGAGGGTCTGGATGACCCTAGGCAGTGACTAAGAATTTGGGGAGAGAAAACATGGTGAGGCTATCATTTGTTCTGTAGCATATGGGGGGATTAGAGGAGGAAAAGCTGGAAAGAGAGAGGCCAAACAGTCCAAGCATGAGAGGATGAGGCACCTGCCCCACGGCTGAGCAGCATCTGCCTCCCGTCAGTCTCCACAAGGTTCACCTCTCCCTCCGCCGCCCCACTGTGTGCCCTGCAGTTGCAGTGTCACAGCCTCAGCTGGGCTCGGAAGGCCGCTCCCCACCCCACCTTCAGGACACACCAGCAAGGATACAACCTGGATGTCTACACTTCCCCAAGAACTGGGGTGCTCTCAGTGAGGAGAGGCCAGTCCCACCAAGACTCACATGCCCCCAGAGTTGAAGGGGGTCACGGTGAGTGACAGCCTGGGCTGGAATCCCAGAGAGGTCCCAAAATCCAAAAGGCCAGCTCCTGCTTCCTTTTTTTTTTTTAACTTTTATTTAATGAATATAAATTTCCAAAGTACGATTTATGGATTACAATGGCTTCCCCCACATACCGTCCCTCCCACCCACAACCCTCCTCTTTCCCACTCCCTCTCCCCTTCCATTCACATCAAGATTCATTTTCGATTATCTTAATATACAGAAGATCAGCTTAGTATACATTAAGTAAGGATTTCAACAGTTTGCTCCCACACAGAAACATAAAGTGAAAAATAATAGATGATTTTTTAAATGATGATGAAATCAGATCAGACCTATTGTCATGTTTAATCCCAGTGAGAGTCAACTTGGGAGTTGATAATTTTTTTTTTTTTACAGAGGATCAGTTTAGTATGCATTAAGTAAAGATTTCAACAGTTTGCACCCCCATAGAAACACAAAGTGAAATATATTGTTTGAGTACTCGTTATAGCATCAAATCTCAATACACAGCACATTAAGGACAGAGATCCTACATGAGGAGTAAGTGCACAGTGACTCCTGTTGTTGACTTTACCAATTGCTTCCTCTTTTTCAACTTCCTACATGGGTCACTGTTCAGTTCCTCTGCATGCATTCACTCCTTTGCTCAGTAGCTATGTACTGAGGGGCAGCCTTATGCCAGACACGGCCAGGCACTAAGAGAACACAGTGCAGAGGGGAGAAGCAACATGTAAATACAAACTAGTCTTCCCAAAAAGTCGTGTAGCCTTGAACGACATGTCCAAATCCAGACATGGGCAGGACTCCTTAGAGGACAAGTCGTGAGGTTGTCGCCTTCTACCCTTGCTACCCAAAGCGTGGGCCTCAGAGAGCATCCCTGTGATTAGTGTGTGCTTCCAGAACGTTAATGTGCATGCAAATTCCAGGGGGTGAGGGAAAATGGCATCTGGTTAGATAAGTCTGGGGTGAGACCTGAGATGCCACTGTTCCTTGGTACAGTTAATGCTGCTCACCCAAGGAACACACTTTTCGTCACAAGGCTGAACCCAGGCTGTTGAGGGTCCACAGGAAAGCTTGCATTTGTGTCCCAGGCAGCTAGCTGACCCTGCTTCCCATGCCCCCCCACTCCACAGGTGGGTGCTGGGAGGCTGAGGAGCAGGTGGACCTGGAGTGCTTTGACACAGAGGCCTTCTTTGGGGTCCTGCTCCGGCAGTCTCTGTCAGTGACCGCGAAACTCAGCCAGACCAAGGAGGAGGTAACCGGTGACACTGCCACCCAAGGCTAGGGGAGCAAGAACGGCTAGAAACGAATTCACCTCAGGGAGAGTTGATTATGGGACACAGAACCTAAAGAAATTCTTGGGTAATCAATGAGGAATCAGGGGGAAAAAATATGTGATCAGGGAAGATAGAAGACTTCAGATTAAATTTAGGACTGATTTTTATGAAATCTAGGGCCTCAGACCAATGGTGGGGAATCTATCAACCAGGGAGTCTCGAAGTTAGATTTCCATTCGGGACCTCAGTAACCCAATCTTGGTGATCCGACCCATTCCAGTAGGTGACAGATATTGGAGCAAAGAGAATGCACTGGAAGTCCAAGCATCAGACCCGGGCCAGGGGTTCCCCAGATGGAAGGTCTGCTGGGGCTTCATCAGTCCTAGGTCTAGCATCTTAGCAGCGTTGGTTCCCTGGAGTCTCTCCAGTTACTGGCAGCAGAGGGCGCTACAACCACAGCACTGAAAGGCTGAGTGGCTGCGAGAACCAAGTTCCCAGCTGGAATCCCCCCACTCTCTCACAGCTCAAACTACTCAACCGCGAACTCCTGAGCGAAGCCCGTTCTCTCCGGCAGCTGTGCAGTGCCCCACGCTGCATCCCAGGCTGCGCTGATCAGCTGCCGGGGAGCACCCAGAGGGAGCAGCAGCAGGTTGGGCTTTGTTCACATCCTGCATTTTGTCCTGGAGGCCCAGGCTCCCTCCCCTTAGCCCCTCTCCCATCTGTGCCCTTCTCCCTGGTTCCAGGGCTCTTAGCTACAGCCCCGCCACCATCCCCAGGAATCTTGCACCCCTTCACTGCCACTGCTATGCCGGCCCAGGATACTCTGCCATTCCCAGGGCAAGCTGGGTCCCCAAAGGCCCCCACCCCCAGGCTGCTGTCCCTGGTGGCCATTGCCCCCGTGGGGTAACAGTAAGGTTGTCTCCGACCCAGGCTGCTGAGGCAGCCGCCAGTGCGGCAGAGGCGGCGGCCAGGCAGAGGGGGCGCCTAGCAGGCGAGTATGCAGCAAGCCTTAGGCACCAACTGAAGCACCTTCGCCAAGACCTCCGCGCCAGGCAGGAGCAGTGGGCCTCTTTCTGCTCGGCGCTGATGGAGGCCCGGTGGCTACTGCAGGCAGGGGTGGCCTCCAGACCAGAGACATCCTCCCAGGCTGAGCAGATTCGAGAAGGGTGAGTGTTGTGTTAACAAGGATCAGCCATACGGAGGGATGAACCGGAGACTGTGGCTTGGTGAGGAGCAGGACCCCTCCTTTGCCCACCCCTAACTGCTCCTGTGGCCCTGCAGGGTAACTCCTCAGCTGGACACTGTACTGGGCCAGCTGTCCCAGGTAGTGCTACAGGAGGGCCACCGCCTGAAAGCCTGGGGCATCCTGGGCGCCGGCACCGGGGCGGAGCTGCTGCGGCCAGGTGAGCCCTGCTCAACCTCCACCAGGCTCCCCCTGGAAACCTGCCCTGCAGACGACACACTCTACAGAAACCCGAGTTCCACCCCCCCACCCCCTGCCAGGGTGGAGGAGAAAGAGGAGGACAAAACAAAACAGAAGCCTCTGCACAAAAGAGGGAGCCTCAGAAATTAGAGGGACCAAGGAGGAAACACACGAGACCACCGCCTGTGACAGATCAGGTGGCACTTCCTGAACGCAGGGGCCAGCCACGTGAAGGCCAGCAGCCAGGTTTGAGTGAGACCGGCTGCCTTTGTCTGGAAAAGAGGTCCCTTGAGGACTTGCAGGCATGACGAGTTCTGGGAGTGCTCCAGTCCCATCTCGTCACCACCATTTCCCAAGGCTCTCCCTGTCTCTGCTGGCCTGCAAGGACACAATGGCATATGCCAATGTGCACCTGCCCTGTCCTCAGGGAACACCACGACCATGGGGCTGGGGTGGAAGGCTCGCCAGCTCCTTCCAGTCACCAGCTAAAGGAGACTTCACCCATCCCTCTGTGCCTCGGGCCAGGACTGAGCTGAGCGTGTTCTTCCCTGTAGCCTCAGCAGAAGGTGTTGATGACACCAGTGTGAATCCCATCACCAAGTTGAGGGTTCCTGGCTCCAGCTGCGCCATGCTTCCAGCCAGCGGCCACCCGGGGCCCATACCCCCTGGCTACTTCATCCACCCTGACACCGGGCGCTTGCTGCCTGAGGCTGGACACCTGGGATATGATCTGCTGACCTCCACCCTGGTGCCCACCGCGGACTCCAACGCCAGTAAGCCCCAGCCCACTGACTCGCAGCACCATGGCTCTGGGTTTCAAAGTGGGGCTGGGGCTCACTGGGGGGTGGGAGGCTGGGGGGCGGGGCACAGCATGGGAAGCAGAGCTCTGTCCTCGGACAGTGGGGCTTGGTGAGCAGCAGATCCGAAAGCACCTCCTCCCCCCCTCCTGACCTTAACATTCCCGTGAGATGCAGAGGGTGCCTTCTTGGAGAGCATGGCTCAGTGAGAGAAAGCAGGTGCCTGCGAGTGCTCTTTTCCCCTATCCCATATGGCGAGGGAAGGAGGGCAGTGCGTTAAGGGCCAACGACACCACCCCATCTCCCTGTCCAGGTGAGGTCCGAACGTCAGGAGCTGCCATCCTCCCCTACGTGCCCTACCCGACCTGTCCGGCCACGGGATCCCCCCCAGCCACGCACCTGCCCATCTTGCAGCCAAGAAGGACGTCAAGGCTGGGGGCTCTCATGACAGACCCCATCACTGGCATCGAGGTGCCCGTACTGGCTGTGACACTGCACCCCCAAACAGGGCAGTGGCTCACTATTGGGGGAACATACTGCAATCCTCTCACCAAGACCTTGGCACCTCTAGAGTTGGGAGGCCCCATGGAGGATCCAGTCACAGGAGGCATCTCACCGATCCTGGGAGTCGGGTTGGACGAAGACACAGGTCTCCTGGCAGCCTTCAGTGCTGGGCCCCATCCTTGCCTCCCCTCAGTCCCCCGCGCTCCCTATGTTCTGGTGCAGGCTGCAAACTTTACCCCACCCCTCATCCTCCCTCTGCCTCCCACCTTCTCTCTTTCTTCTCAACTCCCTCTCCCCTTTCCCACCCACACTCCTGAAGCACTAGGATGGGAAGAGTAGCTGTATGGTAAAAGGAACCCCGAAGGGCTGCTCTTCCTCCTATCCCCACCGTGTGCCATCCTGTGCTGCCCTGTCCCTCCTGCAGCTCACTCATGCCCTCAGGCCCCGTTCTCTTATGCCTTCCTGGTCTGGGTCCCTATGCCGACACCGTCCCACTTTGTCCTCTTGTTTTCTTGCTTCCAGGTCAAGTGCTTGCACTGGGAGGGCTGAGAGATGCCTCGGGGAACCTCATGTTGCCTGGTGACAGCTTTGTGGAGCCGCTGAGTGGGAAGACAGTCCGGCTCCAAGGGGCTTCCCAACAGGCGGGCCGAACATCACCCCATATGGGAGGGTCACAGGCCCTGCTGGATGCCAACGTGCTGGTGGCCCAGAAACAAGTGATTGCAGTGCTACAGCAGTGCCAGCCAAGTCCAGGGTCAAGCGTACCAGGGCCCCTGGAGGCTGCCATCAAGGACATGAGACAGGCACTGGCCTTGAGTCTGCACCACATCCTGCAACAGGCTCAGAGACTACAGAGACAGCTGGAAGCCGCAGATAGCATCGAAGCCAGTGGCGGCAAGATAGGTACGTGCTGATAGGGGCTGAAGGCTCTGGGGCCCTGAAATCCCAGGCCCAAAGTGACCTGGTACTTCTGCGCCCCTCAGCCCACAAGCTCAGGGAGAGGAATGCAGTCCCACCGACCTTGCACACCTGTGACCAAGGGAAGAGAGAAGGAATTCAATGACTTCATCCCCTCACAGTTCACCTTTGCAAAGTGCACCTTCTCCTGTTATTTCACAGGATCACCCAACGCCATAAAAGGTGTTATGGACACTCATTTTGTAGCGGGGGGCCTGAAGTTCAGGGTTAAGTGACTTGCCCAGCCTGGGTCCCCTAGCTAGTTGGTGCAAAGCCAGGAGCCAGGCCTGTTGTCTGGATCTCCTGAGTCCTCACCTCCCACCTCGCTTTCACTCCTGCAACAGCCTTTAACTCCCCCCTCCCCAGTATAAACTCAGGAAAGGAGCCCACCCAAATCCTCCACCTCCTCCTACCCCCAGCCCTAATACCAGGAAGGGCAGGAAGAGCAAGTAGGAGTGGCACCTTCCTAGAGCTTATCTCTCTCACTCTTTCTAGGAGCTTCCGGCCAAGGTGTGACCAAAAAAAAAGAATCTGGGTTTTGAGGTCAGAACTGACTTGAGTTTGAAGAACTGTTCCACTATTTATGAACTCCTTGACCTTGGGCAGGCTACTAACCTCTCTCTGCTCCTGTTTCGCCACCTTTAAAATGAGGATAAAAATACTACATACATCATAGATTTAGGTGGAACACCAAACAAAATATAATTTCACAGAGAGCTCAGTTCACAATCTGACACCCAGCAAGTGTTCAAGAACGTGAGACCCTCCTCATCCCACTTTTCACTGTGGCCTGCAAATTCACTCAATTCTTCCTCGCTCCTTTCAGACCATCAGGGCGTTGTCCAGTCTTTCCTTCTGAATTCAAAGTTCCAAGTTGGGCCCAAAGTAAATATATACAGTTTTTTTAGAACAGTCTCTCTGGTCAGGGATGCAACATTTGAGCCTGGAAAAAGGCTTCAAAAAACCCTTGACGACTCCTCTTCCCACCCCTCCTCCCTGTTAGGAATGATGTGCTATCCTGGGACAGAGCTGTGGGTCCCAGCCCTGTACGGGATGGAGATCCCAGACCCTGAGGGCTCAGGGCTCATGGTGCCAATCCTGGGCATGGAGCATGATGGGAATTCTGGCAAAGCCACACCGCTGGCAGGCTCAATGGAAGATGCCAATGGTAAAGGTAAGAGGGAACCTGGAATCTCTGAGAGCTCCAGGGGACAGGAGTGTGACTTACCTCTGGAGAGAAAACCCTGCAAAGCTCAGAAGCCAAGGGACGGGTCACTGATGCTTCTGCTAGGACTGCTGAGACCCAAAATAAAGATAAGAGATCCCCAAATCCTGGGGCCACAGATCATCTAACCCTCTGTAGAGAAAACGGTGTCTTTTCAAAGACTAGTGCTCCAGAAACTCAGCATCTACTCCCAGTCCTGTGGCCATCAGGAAGCCCCCTATAAGCCAGCTCATAGCACCCTGAAGGATAGCAGGAGGCCTAGGGGCTGCAATTGTATCCCTCCTTACCATGTTTCCATCTTCTCATTACCGCCCCATCCATCTCACCTCCACCTCTGGTTTCTAATAACCAATGTGGGCTTGCATCCCACAGGTCTTGTCCCAATCTCAGTTGGGGCTCAAGCCATAGATCCCTTGACTGGGGAACCTGGTCCTGTCATTGGTGCCCAAACGGATCCCTCTGCTGGAGTGGTGGTGCCCATTGTCCAGGTGCTGGAGGCCTTGCCTCGGGGAGTGAGAGACCCTGGTCTGGTATGTAGGAGTGTTTATCTTGTTCATTTATTCATTCACTCAGCAACCACGTACTGAGAGCCTTCTGCGTCCCAGGCACTGTGCTAGGTATTGAGATGCCAAGACAATTAGATGAGGTGCCTGTCTCTGGGTTCTAACTGTGATGGTGATTTATAAGGCTGGTAAGGGAGCTCAGAGAAGGGGTGACTTGACCACACAGGGGAGAGTCCAAGGAAGGCTTCCCAAAGTAATGCTGAGCCTGAAACCTGAAAGAGGCGGCAGTGAAAATAAGCACAAAGCAGGCGGGAAGGAGGCCCTGGGCATGCCAGGAAAGCGAGGACGGCAGAAGCACAAAGGCAGCTGGGGAACCAGTGAGAATGCAGGAGGCAAATCATGACCAATCCGTGTGCTTGGCCAAGGCCAAGCAATGTGACTTTTATAGAGAAGTCTACAGGGAGCCCGTGGAGGGATGGTAAATGGGTGTGTGGTATGATCAGATGTGTTTTAAAGACTTTTAAATTTAGAATATATGGAATACAGAAAGACAACAAATTACTCATAAGCCTACTACATTTTAAAGTATGTAAATGAAGAGGCAAAATTCACCTCCCCGCTCTTCCCCTGCACCGCCACCAAGTGCCCCAGAGTGGTCCCTTCCACCCCAGCTCGCCTCTCCTTCAGTCTCTCCCACAAGACGCAACTACTGTTAACAGGTTGGCACACCTCCTTGCAGACATTTTTAATGCTTATGTATGTGAATAAATAATCAGCCTTCTAGAAAGTTCCCTGGCAGCTATGCAGAGGACGGATGGGAGCATGGCCAGACAAGAGCAGGAAGCCCCATCAGGAGGTTATATTGCAGTAATTCAGCCCTTGGCAGATCTCCACCAAAATGAAAATGAATTAGGGTCCTCCCATACCCTCTCAGTCTAGTTACAGTTCCAGAAACAGTGATGGGTATGTGATAAAAGATTTCTTGTTAGAAGCCAGGAAATTTAAATCTGAGCCCCAGTGCCCCTGTTCCGCAGATCAGTATGAAGAGGCCACAAGCAGATGTTGGGAACAATTTCCCACTGCCATGGGCTCTCCCCTGGCCTCCCCCAAGAGAGGGTAGTAGCCGGCGGCATGGGGGACTCTCGAGAACTTGGGTGTTAGGAGCAGGGGGAGGAGCATCAAACATCTTAGTAAAGAGGGGCATGGGTGTTACATTTCCATCCCCAATCACAGCCACTTCCTGTCAAGCTTAGTCTCAGCTGCCCAGGCTGGGGGACCGCCATGAGTTGTACAGCTTTGGGGATGGATACCCAGACCACATAGGGCTGTAAGCAGAAAAATATAGTGATCCCTAAACAGGCTGGACATTGCAGCTGGACCTCCTGGAGCGGGAGAGGAGAGCCCGGGAGCAGTATTGGCACAGCAAGGAGCAGGAGGAAGGGCAGCTGCTGGAACACCTGGGGCACCTCAGCCAGAGGCTCTGCTTCTCTCCAGGCCACGAGGCCAAGCAGCAGGTGAGGCCCACGGGCACCACCGCGTGGTCCCACTCATCTGCCGAGATCACACAGACTTCTCCCTGCAGATCTGGAGCCCTTGTCTCCCTGCTGACCACAGGAATGGAATTCACCCCAGGGAAGACATGGCCCCAGGATTCCCCAGCCCCTAGAGGCCCTAGATTTCAGTCACCCCCAGTGTTAGCAGCTTTGTGTTACTCTAACAAAATATCAGCTAACTTGTAAAGAGTCCAAGATTAGGCAGCTCCATTGCTTTAGCCTATGGTGATGGCATTCTTGGTAGCACAATCCCCAGGTAGCATAGAGGATCACCTAGCAAGAGACAGGGAGGTCTCTCTCTCTTTCTCCTTGCCTGCCTACCTGCCTGCCTCCCTCCCTCCCTCCCTATCTCTCTCTCTGCCTCTCTGTAACTCTGCCTTTCAAATAAATAAATAAATCTTGAGAGAGACAGACAGAGACAGAGAGACATGTGTCCATGTGTCTCCCTACAGTGCCACTGTGATTCCATCACAGAGGCTCCTTCCCAGTGACCTAATACAATCCGATCACCTCCCAAAGACCTCATTTTTCCCCCACAGAAATCTTGTATTTAAGAAATATGAACTTCATGGTTTCATAAGTATAACTTTAGGAATATAGTGATTTTTCCCACTGTACCCACCTTTCTACTCACACTCCCACCCCTCCTCCTCCTCCCTCTCGCATTCCCAGTCCTATTCTCCACTAAGATTCATTTTCAGTTAACTTTATACACAGAAGACCCACTCTATATTAAGTAAAGATTTCAATAATTTGCCAAAAAAAATCAACAACAACAACAGAAACCTGTTTCTCAACAGTCAAGACAAGGGCTGTTGAAAGTCATTGCATCTTGAAGTTAATTTCATTTTTTAGAAACTTAATTAACTTTAAAGAAGCACCCAAGAATGATACATCTTTTGTGAGCCCTTAGACATAATTATAATACATCTTTGAGGGCAGAGGTCCTGCATGGGAAGTTAGTGCATAGTGACTCTTGTTGTTAATTTAACAATTAATACTCTTATATATGATGTCAGTGATCACCAAGGCTCTTGACATGAGCTGCCTAGGCTATGGAAGCCCTTTGAATCCATAAACTCCATCAGTATTTAGACAAAGCCATAAGCGAGGTGGAAGTTCTCTCCTCCCTTTAGAGAAAAGTAGTACATCCTTCTTTGATGACCACTTTTCCATTGGGGTCTCACCCACCAAGGTCTTTCATGTAGGACATTTTTTGCCACAGTGTCTTGGCTTTCCATGCAGAGGCCTCATTTCTCAACCCCTGCATTAGGTTAAGTTTTCACCCTCTTAGTACCATTAACCTGGGAGGTTTAAACCTCTGCATGAGTTTGGGAGCCAAGTCACATTCAAACCAGGTACCCCCTGGTCTCCAAGTTCCCCAGGGGGAGGGAAGGAGAGGAGCAGAAGCCACCATGAGGCAGCCCAGCCCAGAGCTCCTGCCTTCCCATCTGTGCCCACGTCTTTGCACTCTCTGTCCTCCACAGCTGAAGGCTGCTGAGGAGGCGTGTGTGGCCCTGGAGTCCTGCTGCCTGCAGGAGACCGAACGGCGAGCCAGAGCTCTGAGCACACACAGCAGCCCTGAGCGGGGCCTGCTCTTTCAAGGTGGGACAGCATCTCCCAGGCCTGGATTCCCACTGCAGGAAGCTCCCGCAAGTGGTGCCACCACCTATGATCGCCCAGCGGGAGCCCCTCCCCCAGTGTATCCATTTCTCCCAGGCTCCCAGCCAGGCCCCAGCTCTTACCTGGAAGGATTCCCCAGCTCCAGTAAGCGCTACTATTCTCTCTTCTACTCCCTCCACTGCCATGCAGATCTTCTCTCTGCCCTTTGCAGCAGACAGAGAAGAGTGGGAAGAGGAGGCCCAGGTGGCGCAGGGCATGCGGAGGGTCCTGCAGAGTCTAGGGCAGGCAGCAGGAAGGCTCAGGCAAGCAGCTGGCCGGCTACAGGGCCAGGAGGAGGAGACATGGCTGCAGCAGCGGACGAGTCAGAGCCCAGAGACCTGGAACCGTCCCAGAAAGGTGAGACTCGGAGGCTGACACGGGGACCCCGCGGGACAAGCACATCCTCCATGTCATCCAATGTACTCTTCAGGGCCACGGAGCAGTCATGGGTTGGTGGGCCCAAGGGACAGTGGGTCGGCTGGGGGGTCAGGGGGCGTGAGGAAAGAGAGAGAAGGCCCACTTCAATTTGGGCCTTACGTTGCCTGTGTCCCAGGTGGTTCAGCATCTTGCTGATGAGCTGCGGGAGATGGTGAAGCAGAGACAGCACTTCCTGGATCGGGCCCTCGGTCGGCTGCAGTTCCAACGGGAGTGGAGCCGCCTCCAGCTCTGGCATGCCCAGGTACCCACCTCTGGACCTGGCTGAGGAGACCTGTATTTCCATCTCTTGGGGAGAAACTCCTTAAGTGGCCACATGGGACAGACAGGAACCAAGCCCTAAACTTGTTTCTGACTGTTTCCTCCTAGATAATGGCCTCAGGAACCCCTGTGTGCTTGGAGAATTACCCTGGAGACAGATTCTACGGAGCAGGCACCACAGCTCTCGGGGACAGGACGGCTGCCTGCCCCATCTTGGTCCCTTTCCTGAACGGCCTCACTGCTGCGCTAATGAGGGCTCAAGGCCACGGTCCCGGGCTGGGGGATCAGAGGCCAGGAGCAGGTAAGGCCGATCACTAGCCAGTCTAATGCTCCCTCCTGCTGCCAGTCCTTGTCAGGTTTTGATCAGTCCTCATACTACAAGCAGGGCTTCAGGCTCCATAGAAGCATAGCCACAGAAGGTTCTTTAGGAAGCACATGGAGAAACCAAACATACTATTTATTGCCATGTAATAAATTACCTCAAAATGCCATGGTTTAAAACACACACACACACACACACACACACAGTTTCTATGGCTTGAGAATCTCTGTATGGTTAGCTAGGTGCCAGGTCTCAGGGTCTCACACAGGCAGGGTGTCTGCCAGAGCCGAGCCAGCTAGGCTTGACGGGGGGATATTTGCTTCCGAGTTGCTTCTTGTGGCTCAGAGGATCTCAAGCCTTCAGTAGCTATTACCCAAAGAGAGTAGTTCCTGTCTTAAAGACTTCACAGGACAGCAAACAACAAGACAGCTGGCCTCCAAAGAAACAAGCAGGGGCATAAGAGAGGGAAGCAAGAGGAAAGCCATGGCCACTCTATGTCTCAATCTCGGGAGTGACATCCCATCCCTTTCACTATATCCGATTAATTGGAAGCACATCACTAGGTGTAAGCCACACCTGGGGAAGGAATTAAACTGCAGCACGGATACACACGAGGGCATCCTCCTAGAGCCTTGCTTAGATCGCACTCTTACCCCTCACTCTGACAGCTGCTGTCTTCCCTTCTGTTCAGATGCAGACAAAGACATCATCACCTGGACTTCACGGTTCTTCTCTATCCTGAAGGAAACAGGCGCCTGGTCCCAAGTCCACAAGGAAGGAGATGAAGTGCAAAAACAAGCACATCACAACCCAAGCAGCCTCTCCTGCCCTGCTGGCCCATGCTTAGACTCATCAAGGGGGAATGAAGGTATAGGGGTATAACCTCAGGAACGAGGACATCAGAATCCTGCCTTACTGATCTCTATTTCTCCACCCCCTCCTAAGGTTTTTCTATACAGGAAATAACTAATAGAAACAAGGGACCACTGTAATTATTACTGTGACCAGTTCCCAAAGAGGAATCCCTAAAGGCCATTTACCATCCCACCAAATACTCAATCTAAATCTTGGGGTTTGTACCCATATCAGCCAGCTGCATGTTACAAGGAGTTACTAGAACGTGTGAGAAGCGCAGAGACAAAGAAAAAGAAAAAGGAGGCCTTCCCCCCAAAAAAGGGACCCCAGATCACTTTATCAACACCACCCCCTTGGGATTGGAAGTCAAGACAGAATGTAGCTGGCCTGCCCTGCAGAGCCAGCTCAGCTTGAACTCACAGGAAGTGAGTGTGTGCCTTTCAGCAGAGCATGATGCAGATGGCTAGCAATCAGGTTCATGAACACCCCCGAACTTGAGACGGATAAGCAAACTGTGGTCTCCAGGCCAACTCCAGCCTGCCACCTGTTTTTGTATGGCTCATGAACTAAGAAGGCTTTTACATTTTTAAGTAATGGGAGGGGGCGGGGGGCATGCATTTGGCACTGAGGTTAAGACATCACATGGGATGCCCACATCTGTATCAGAGTGCCTAGGATTGACTGCCAGCTCTGATCCTAATTTCAACATCCTGTTAATGTGCACCCTGGGAGGCAGCAGGTGATGGCTCAAGTACTTGGGTCCCTGCCACACACTCAGGAGACCCAGATTGGGTTCTCTGCTCTTGATTTTGGCCTGGCTCAGTCCCAAATATTGTGTAGGCTTTTGAGGAGTGAACAAATGGATGTAAGGTAATTGTGTGTGAGTGTGTGTATGTGTGTGTCTCTCTCCCTTTCAGATAAAATAAATACCTGTTTAAATAGTTATAACCTGTTTAAATAGTTATATAATTCTTTTTATTTAAACATAATCTCTAACTAATATCCTTGCCTTTCTCTTTCCTTGAATCTCACAATCCATGTTTATATACTGCCACTAGAAATCATTACAAAACAGATCTGATCATTTAATCCCTTGCTTAAAAATGTCTGTTGATTCCCAGTTGCCTTTATACAAAAATCAAGGCTTTTGGGGCCAGCATGGTTGTAACAGATTGGGCAGCTACAGTTATTGGGCAGATTGGGGGAAAATAACAAAAAACCATTTGTATGGGGCCCTAAATAATATGCCATGTACTGTTTAAAATCTTTAGATATATTAATTCATTTAATCTTTATAACGGTACCATGAAGTAGGTATTCTACTCGTTTTGTAGATGAGGAGAATGAAGCTTCTGGCTAGGACTAGTAAACACAGATTGTATTACTAATGAGTAGTTCAACTGGAATTGGAATTCCATGCCAGGGAATCTTTCCCCAAGCTGGTGTCTTGAAAGGCAGAGTGATAAAGATCTTCCATCTGCTGGTTTACTACCCAAATGGTTACAAAGGCCAGGGTTGGTTCAGGCCCTCCATCTGGGTCTCCTACATGGGCGGCAGGGGCCCAAGCACTTGGGCCATCTCTTGCTGCTTTCACAGATAAGCTAGCAGGAAGATAGATTATTGGAAGCAGAGCAGCCAGGACTCGAATCAGCCCCTTGATGTGAGATCCTGGCACAGCAGGTGGCAGCTCAGCTCAGAGCGCCACAACATCAGCCCCAAGCCTGTACTTTTAACCTGCTTCTCCATAGGAAAAACTGTCCAACACTATTAGGGCACTGCCAAAAGAGACATCTATTCTGGTGAGTTTGCAGGAGGTCAGACCGCTGGGTATAAGAGCAGCAGGAGAAGGCTTTACAGGGGAATGAGGCCCTGTTTATACCACATGGACAGGGAACACTAACTTGGAATTCCAGTGCTGGCCACTGGCTGGAGAAGCCTGTAATAGTTACTGTCCAGCTCTTTCCAGAAAAGGCTTGCCGACTCCAGACCTTGACAAGGTGACCACTAATTCCTCCTCCTTTTAGGAGAAGAACTAAGAACAAGAGGAGCAGAGAAATGGGCCTGTTTTGAAGAGCTCCCTTCTTCCCTTCACCTTTCCTTGACTTGGGATTGGATTGGCTTTCTTAGTTCGAAAGCAATTTTCTTTACCTTGTCTCATGCGCACCCGGGAATCCTAGCTCTCATTCTACAAGACAGGGGAAGCTTATTATTCTTTTTTTTTTTTTTAATGGATGAGAAAACCAATGCTCAAAAGAAGTGATTTCCTCAAGGCTTCACAATGCCTGGGCCAGAGCACAAGTCTTCTGCCTGCTATATTCTGATGCCTAACACATTTTTCATTATTTTCTCAAGAATGAAGATAAATGTTTAAAATACCCAAAGCCCATTATAAATAATTCAGTGAGGGGCTGGCATTGTGGCACAGCAGGTAAAGTCATGGTTGGAAACCATGGAAAGTATCCTTTGTGGGCGCCAGTTCGTGTCCTGGTGGCTCCATTTCTGATCCAGCTCTCTCCTAATAGCCTGGGAAAAGTAGCAGAGGGTGGTGGCCCAAGTGTTTATACCCCCTGCTACCCACACAGGAGACCTGGATGGAGCTCCTGGCTTCTGCCAGGCCCAGTGTGGACTGTTGCAGCCATCTAGGGAGTGAACCAGTGGATGGGAGATCTCTGTCTCTCCCTCTGATCTTCAAAACAATTTATTTAAAAAATAATAATCTGTAGGGAAGTAAGATATCTAATCCAGCTAACATTTACCAAAAGCTTATTGTATGCCAGATGCTGTTCTGGGTACCTGACATTTAACACACCCAAACAACTCCAAGGGTTTAAGAGAAGAATCAACTGTCCTCTTCTCTGGACCTCATTGTGTCCTTATGACTCCCCTATTCCTATGAAGTACGATTCAGTCACTTTTCCGTGAAGACGGGCAGGAGAGCCCGTGGTACAGAGAATCAATAGCACAGGAGGAAGGAGGAAGGAGGAAGGAGGGATGATGTTGAAAGGACACACCTAAGGCTTTTTCTAAACTGGGTGGTGTTGCTGCCGGTGTATCACTGTTACTAGTTAATCTCTGTTGCCCCAAAAGGCTTTTTGCAGGATCTCCTTAAGCCTCAGACAATGCAGAAGGAAGAGCTGATAATTGTGCAACCCACAGACCTCTCAGCCAGGGAGTTTGTGGTTTACCAGTATGGTCTCTCCATCCTGCACCTCCTCATCCCCCAGCTGCATGTAAGTCTGGCTTGTGGCCTCTTTGTGGAGCAGCTGCCCATGGGGCAGGCACCCCTGAACCCTAGAAAGCCAGGGTAGCCAGGAAGGAGTCTTTGAAGAAGATATTCCCTGAGATTAAGCACCTGGAGCAGTGAACTTTCCAGTCATCCCTTAACAGGACTCATAGGTGTTGTTTTACCAAAGTCTAACCATTCAAATGGTACTCATCATAGGTAGAATGAATTACCTACTTTCTACATGCAAGAAAGTATTCTCAGAATCTGCATGACTAACTCAGTCGGTGTTATTTTTCTCATATTAAAATTAAAGGAAGAAGATAGAGTAATTGAGTAAACTTGCCTACAATCACAGAGCCAAAAAGGTAGAGCCAGGGCAAGCATCTTGTGTGTCAAAGCTTACAAGTCCTTATGCCTGACTACTGGTTTAGTCCACCTTGGCTTAGAAAAGCAGCAAGTTGTCATAGTTAACATAAACTTTAAGTAGATACTTTCCATTTTCCTGTACTGTATAGTGAAGCAACTTGCCTCCTTCTAATTTAGATTGATGATCAAATGCATTTACTTCCCATTAATTTGGCTGACATTATATAGCCGAGTTGCAAGAGAACCTTTTAAGTAAACAGATGAGCTTTTCATTTAAGCTTGTTTTTTCATCTTTTCCAGGCTCCAGAAATCACTCTGCAGATTGCTTCTAATCTTCCTGCCATGGAAGTCTCAGGCAATGCCTTCCAAGGTTCCTTCTTCTATCAGGTGCAGCAAATTCATTGCCAGATGCTAGTTATGAAATTTTAGGGTCTAGCAAAGAAACAGATGCATAAAGAACAGATTTTATAAAACATTTTTCTCTCTCAAATCTTGATATATTTCATGTCATATTTTCTCCCTTTGGAAATAAGTCATCTAGCTAAAGCATAATAAATGTCACTGTGTAACAGCTTTCTCTAATCAGTGAAATGAGTACGTCCTGGCTCATGCCCAGAGAAGCATAATGACTTTGTGCCCATTAATGGATCTGTCATTATCAAAGCCAGTGGTTCCAGACTGGTGTTTCCCGAAAGACTCATGGTTCCAGCTTCAGGAAATCTTGCATAATCAGCATCTTTCTACAGAAAAAGATCTAAGCTGTTCCAATACTGCTAGCCTTTCCAATCTGTCAGTTGGAGGAGCCTTGCAGGTAACTCTAAGCTGGTGTCTGTAGACCTTAAATACTAATGACAGGCCGCTGGTAATCAACAATTCTGAGGAGGGACTGCTCATCAATGTCAGAGGACAAGAAGTGGTTTATACTTGATTAGGAGATTGTTAGGGAGTTGACTAAGAGCAAAAAGTACTCATCTACGATGTATTCCTTGGGCATTTCTTTCACTGGATCCTGAATGAATCTCTATGAACTAGGCAAGAATTTAATCCAGTTTTACTGAGGGAAAAACACATACAGAACTCACAGAGTGCAAAGTGCCTTGCATACACTTACTCATTCACAACTTAAGCAGCCCTATAGCAAAGGGCCTCTTATCTCCATTTTATAAATCAGAGAATCAAGACCCAGAAGTGTGACTGAAGTCCAGGTGTGTTTGACAGCAAATTCATTCTCTCAACCCAAAGCTGATTCAAGGGACAGACCTCAGATTGATTCCAGTCACCTAAGGCTTTTCCATGCTAACTTGTGGCCTTTTAAGAGAACGAATAAGGGAGTTATTTCAAATCTGTGGCAAGACAGGTGATCTGAATACTCTAAAGGCATGAAGACAAAGCCCAAGAGCCCCTAAGGCAGGGATTCTTCCACTGTGGTTGTGGATCTCCTGCATCCACTCTCAGCAGCTTGGAAAAAACGGAATGCCTTGGTCTTTCCCGAAGCCTATAGAACTAGAAATTATAGGACTGACCCCCCAAATTAGAATCACTCCTTTGTGATTTTATAACCTGGAGCCTGAGGAAACAGTGATTGGATGACATTGGAAAAAGACAAAAATACATGAAGAACTTTTGCCTTTAATGTCTAATAGTCTATAATCTGTAAGATGGAAGAAGCAAGAAACAATGAGAAATGGTAGAGAAAATGACCTACTCAGAGTTGAATGATTTCCCCCTGGTCTTCTTTTCAGTAAATTTCCATTAGTCTCAAGGAGTCCTACTTTAGACTGTACTTATATAAAAGCAGAAAAAGCAAGTGACAGTAAAATTGTTCTCTGAGGTTGACATCTTCTCCACTCAGAGTGATGAAAGCATACTGTCTGTTGGGAGAGAGTGTTTGGCGTCCGTGGGAAGCTTCGTTTTACTCTTGATCCACTGCCTGGCCCACATCACAGCCGGGGACCTGCAGCAGGACTCTAATCCTGTCTTTCAGAGGTCATTTTATGAGGTATTTGTAACACGCACAGGACTTTTTGCTTCTCTTTCTCTGTCACTCAGACCATATTCCCTGGAAAAATAAATGCTGTAATCTCTACCATTTCAAATCCTTTAAGTCCCTTTGGTGGCCTTTGGTTCCTACTGCTGGTCCAGGAAAAGGATTTCCTCATTAAATTCAATGTGCGGGCTGGCACTGTGGCACAGCAGGTAAAGCCACCACCTGCAGTGCCAGCATTCCATATGGGTGCTGATTCGAGTCCCAGCTGCTCCACTTCCCATCCAGCTCTCTTCTATGGCCTGGAAAAGCAGAAGATGTCCCAAATGCTTGGGCCCCTGCACCCCCATGGGAGATCTGAAGAAGCTCCTGGCTCCTGGCTTCAGATCGGCCCAGGTCCAGCTGTGTGGCCATCTGGGGAGTGAACCAGCAGATGGAAGACCTCTCTCTCTTTGACTCCCTGTAACTCCACCTTCAAATAAATAAATCTTTCCAAAAAAATTCACTGTGGTGGCAAATAACAAACTGCACACACCACTTGCTAAGAAAAGTGACCTTCCAATAAGAACAGCATCACAACCTACTGTATTTGCCAATCCAGAAACCTCACCAAAACTGCTAATGACTATAGCAATCCAATGTCAGGACTATAGAGGATGATAGATCTCAAGCCCCATTTTTCTTTCAACTATCATTTTTAAAGTTTTAATAGCGATTGCCTAGAAGGTCTACTGATTTGTCCCCCTTACCTTCTCTTTCTTGAGCAGGGCCTGAAGGCCTGTCTCAGGGAAGCATTCTCCACCACACTGCAAATGTCAGCACTTTCCTGGGACAGCAAGTCTGACCGAAGTTTAAGTGCTGTTCTGCTGGGAGAGCAGCCAACCTCTGAACAAGAAAGAGATCTTCTGTCTAAACTCATAGAGGTGAAGCACGAGTCTCACTTGGAGCCAGAGTCATCAGAAGAGGTAACTGTGTTGTGTGCCACGTGGTCTTGATCGAAACCGACCTCTGCACATAGTAAACACCTCAGTGTGCAACCTACTCAGCTACACCTGGCCTCCATAGGCTGCCCCACTGCCTTGACGATCTGGTTCTCAAACCACATAGGATAATTTCTGTAAAAATCCTATGTTGCATAAAGCAGACATAGTCACACAGCTCTGTGAGTCATGGGGACCACACATGTGGGTCCATAGGTACCTTCCTGTTTCACTAACATTATCAATAAGTAAGCAGAATCCCATCTGTGAAACTCACTGTGACTCAAAAACTAAATTAATTAATTTTTTGGACAGGCAGAGTTAGTGAGAGAGAGACAGAGAGAAAGATTTTCCTTCCGTAGGTTCACCCCCCAAATGGCCACTACAGCTGGCGTGCTGCACCGATCCGAAGCCAGGAGCCAGGTGCTTCTCCTGGTCTCCCGTGCGGGTGCAGGGCCCAAGCACTTGGACCATCCTCCACTGCCTTCCCAGGCCACAGCAGAGAGCTGGACTGGAAGAGGGGCAACCAGGACTAGAACCCGGTGTGCCAGCACTGCAGGTGGAGGATTAGCCAAGTGAGCCGCGGTGCTGGCCTCAAAAACTAAATTTAGACACTCAAGTGCTATCGAGTCTACCCAAAATTTCAAAGCATTGTTTTCTGTGCAAACTTGACACTGGTCTTCTTCCTACACTATGTAAAAGTACTTTTATGAAAATCTCAGTCTTTTAACTACTTAAAAATCATAAAATTTAAGTCAACGATCTTGAAAGGATTGTCTTTCTGCAAAAATCCATTCTTGAGTTCCAAATAAAAATATGCTCGTTTATACCAAACTTTATAAAGTTTCAAGGCATCTTTTATGCATGTATTGTCTCATTTTATCTGCCCAGCAACCCAGG